>NC_081293.1:82711003-83033837 GCF_030435805.1 Mustela lutreola
AATCTGATAGGAACAGCATCCTAATTAGAAGTTGAAGAGACACCAACTTCCTTGCTCCCACCATGTGCACAATAAAAAAAAGAAAAAAAAAAAGCAATGTGAGGCTACAGCAAGAGGGTGCTGTCTGCAAGCTGAAGAGATAGGGCTCACCAGAAACCAACCCTGCTGGCACCTTCACCTTGGCTTTACAAACTCCATAAGTGTGAGAAAACAAATTTCTGTTATTTAAGTCACCCACTCTGTGGTGTTTTGTTGTAGTAGTCCAGGCAGACTGACAGAGAGCCCAAAGAGAAAAGAGACTTCACTGGAATTTTAATAAATAGCATTGAAAAAGGCATGATGACAGAGCAGAAAAAATGACAATAAAACTAAAGAAAGAAGTAATGGATCACAAAGAAGGCTCCGGCTAAAGAAGGTAGTCTGCAAAATAAATAAAAATTTTAAAATAAAATTATATGCATATATGTAGGATTATAGTCTCTATAGAGGAAAAACCCTAGATTAGAGAAAATTAAACCCAAAAGCAATAAGAGAAGTAAGGAATAAACCCAAAAGTAGTAAGATAAGTAAGGAATAAAGATCATATGGAAAATAATGAAATCAATGAAATACTATATACATACTTCATTTCCAATATAAAAATTTCCTATATGTTGATTTCCCACAAATTCTGTTTTCATGAACATTCAGATCAAAAGAGTTTCTAATTTACCCTTCAAATTCTTCTCTGAACCATCAAGTTATGCAAAAGTGTGCCATTAAGTTTCTAATTACTTAGGAATTTTACAGCTCTGTTACTGATTTTTAATTTGGCTAGATTTAACTCTACTCTGGTAAAAAAAAAATATTTTATATGACTTGACTCCTTTTAAATTAATTGAGATTTGTTTTAGATCTTAGAATGCAATCTACCTTGGTTTACATTCATGTGTTCCTGAAAAGAATGTGTATTTCACAGTTTATTTGTGTGGGGGGATGGGGTATATTATATGAATGTCAATTAAGTCAATTTGTTTACTCAGTGTTCTTCTATTTATCCAGAGAGAGATGTTGAAACAGACTATAACTGTGCATCTTTTTCTCATTCAAGTTCCATCAGGTTTTCCTTTCTAACACTTTGAAAAACTTTTCTGTCATCCTAGTAACACTGGGCACCCCCAAGGCAGAGCCCTCTGACAAGAGTCATTAGAGATGTACACTGTGGAAGGAAAGGACTTCAAATAATCCAATCCAGTCATTAAAAAAATAAATAAGCAAGGAAAAATAACAACAGGCCCTTTCAGAGAAAGAAGGAATCAGTATAAGGCTAGGTACAAAATATCTAAAATATCCCTTTTGTTCAAAAAAAAAAAAAAAAGAAAGAAAGAAAGAAAAAAGATTTGTCTTGTGATTCACAAGACAAAAAGGAAAATTTCGCAACTAACTGCCCTTGAAAGAGTCCAAATATCGGACTTAGCACTTCTGAAAGCAGCTTTTACAAACACGCCCGAAAGGCAACCATGTCCAAGGAAGTATAGGAAGGTAATGATGGCACCCTCATCACATAGAGAACATCAACAAACTGAAAAGAATGAACCAAAAATTCTCAATTTGAAAAGTATAATACCTGCATTGTAAATTCATTAGAGAGGATTTATAAATTCATTGATTCAAGCTTATAGAAGACGAATTAGTAAACTTGAAGATACATCAATAGATATCATTTACACAAAAGAAATAAGAATGAATAAAACCGAAGAAAGCCTCAAACAAATGAAAGACAGTGCTACCTGCACCAACATATTCATAATGGGAATATCAAAAGAACAGAAGGAAGAGTGAGAGGAGAAAAATCATTCAACAAAATGAGGGCAAAATCCTGCAAATTTAAGAGAGTAATATGTCAATTCAAGAAGATAAACTCCATGTGAGATAAACAGAGATCCATGCCAAGATGCATCATAGTAAAAATATTAAAAGAATCACAAAAAGAAAACTTAAGTATCAAGAGAAATACAACTCATCACACATAGGGAACTCCAGTGAGACTGATACCTGACATTTCTGTATGTTATTTTTAAATTTTCCTCTGGGCTCTTTCATTCATGCTTTACTTACATGTGTCTTGTTTAATCCTGAAGTGTTTAGGTATTTTTCTATTGCCTTTTTAAAAAATATTTTATTTATTTATTTGACAGATAGAGATCACAAGTAGGCAGAGAGAGAGAGGAAGGGAAGCAGGCTCCCCGCTGAGCAGAGAGCCTGAATCCAGGCTCGATCCCAGTACCCTGGGATCATGACCCGAGCCGAAGGCAGAGGCTTTAACCCACTGAGCCACCCAGGTGCCCTCTACTGCCTTTCCATTACTGATTCACAGTTTGATTTCCTTGTGCTAAGAGAACATAGCACAATTTTGGTTCTGCTAAATTTACTAAGGTTTGTTTATGGCCTAGGATATGTTGCATCTTACTGATGCTCCACAGGCACTTGAGAAGAATGCATATCCTGCTGCTTTTAGGTAAATCTACAAATGTTCATTCAATCCCACTGGTTGATGGTACCATTCAGTTCTTCTACATCTGCCATTAATTTATATCTGCTGTCTGAAAGTTCTACCAATTGCTGAGAGTAACGTGCTGAATTCCCCAAATATAATTAAAAATTTGTTTATTTCCCCTTTCAGCTCAATCAGTTTTGATTTGTGTACTGTGAGGTTCTTTCTGTAGTTTGGTGGGGTCACATTTTGGATCACTGCTTTTTCTCCAATAATTTCCTTTGCTCTCAAGACTACTTTATCTGATATTAATGGAGTCAGTCTTGTTTTTTTTTTTTTTCATTAATGTTTGCATAGTGTATCTTTTTCTTTCTCATTTTTAAAAAAGATTTTATTTATTAATTTGACAAGGAAAGACACAGAGAGAGGGAACACAAGCAGGGGGAGTGAGAGAGGGAGAAGCAGGCTTCCCGCCAAACAAGGAGCCTGATGCAGGGCTGGATCCCAGGATCCTGGGATTATGACCTGAGCTGAAGGCAGACGCTTAATGACTGAGCCACCCAGGTACCCCAGTGTATCTTTTTCTATTTCCCATCAACTTCACTATGTTGTATTTGAAATGAATTTCTTTGTAGAGAACATATTTCTGCCTTTTGTTTTTTGTTTTATCCAGTCTGCCAGTCTGTACCTGATTAGTGTGTTTTTAAATTTTTTTTTAAAAGATTTTTATTTATTTATTTGAGAGGAGAAGGTCAGAGGGAGAAGCAGACTCCCCATGGAGCCGGGAATCCGATGTGGGACTCCATCCCAGTACTCCAGGATCACGACCTGAGCCAAAGGCAGTCGCTTAACCAACTGAGCCACTCAGGCGCCCTGAATTGGTGTGTTTGGACACCAATTTACGGTATTGCTTTTTACATTTACATTTACAGTAGACATTGCTATGTCAACGTTTAAGTCTGCTGTTTTATTTTTCTATTGTTTTCTCAGTTTCTCATTCATCTGTTCCTAATTGACTTTCTTATTGGTTACTTGAACATCTTCTTAAAGATTCTGTCTTCATTTACTTACAGTATTTCTAAGTTTACCACCTTGTGTTGTTTTTTTAGTGGTTGTTCTAAGTATTCCAAATCCATTTCTAGGTAAAATGTACATATATAATTTATTACAGTCTTCCTGGAACAACATTTTACCACTTCAAGGAAATATAACACTTTAATTCCAATTAAATTCCTGTATTCTATTTTGAAAATACATCACATCCTCCACATGCAGAGTATCAAATCATAGTATTCTAAATTTTGCTTCAACAATCAAATATGATTTCAGAAACTCCTTAGATGGAAACTCCATTATAGTTACCCTTATTTTTTGCCACTTCCAATGTTCTTTCTTTTTTTTTTTTTTTTTTTTTTTTTAAAGATTTTATTTATTTATTTGACAGAGAGAAATCACAAGTAGATGGAGAGGCAGGCAGAGAGAGAGAGAGAAGCAGGCTCCCTGCTGAGCAGAGAGCCCGATGCGGGACTCGATCCCAGGACCCTGAGATCATGACCTGAGCCGAAGGCAGTGGCTTAACCCACTGAGCCACCCAGGCGCCCCTGTTCTTTCTTTTTTGAAGTTCCAAGTTTTCTTGTGTTATTTCCTTTCTATTTAAAGAACTTCCTCTAGCCATTTTTAAGAGGTAAGTTTGCTAACAACATTTTCTATTTTTTTTCCATTGTAGGATACCTTCAGTTATCCTTCTTTCATGAATGTATTTTCACAAGCCACAGTTCTGTTTTGTTTGAAAGATCTTTTCTTTCAGTACTTGGGGAAAAAATGTATTATTGCCTTCTAGCCTCCATGGTTTCAGATGACAAATTCACTATCATTTCCAAAGGAAATGAGTGGTTTCTCTCTTCGCTCATAATTTTTTCTCTTTTGGTTTCAGAAATTTAATCATGACGTGCCAATGGTATGAATATCTTTTTTGTCAAATTTGGAAAGTTTTCATCATTATTCCTTTAAATACTTCAAGTGCCATCATCTCTTCCCTTTTTAGTTCTTTTTTTTTTCTTTCTAAAGATGTTTTTTATTTATTTGAGACAGAGAGAACATAAGCAGGGGGAGAGAGGCAGAGGGAGAAGAAGAGTAAGAAGCTCCCCACTTAACAGGGAGCCCAAAGCAGGGCTTGATCCCAGGACCCTGGGATCATGACTTGAGCCACAGGCAAACACTTAACCAACTGAGCCACCCAGGCGCCCCAATACAAATGTTAATTCTTCAGTTATTCCAAATACAGAGAAAATCCAGCCTCTTCTCATTATCTCCATTCCTCTCTAATTTTGACTAAATGACCATAATCACCCTTCAGGAAAACTTAAAAGGGTCCTCTAGTGAACTCTCTTAAGTGCTTACGTTCTTTCCAACATTTTCTCTACAGAGGTGAGAAAGATCTTATAAACATAAATCAGACATTGTTTGTTTCCCAAAATACACTAGTAAGAATAAAATTAAAAACTTCAGTAAGACTTATGATATTCATCTTTTTGGACCACAGCTGCCTGATACCATTTCCTGCACCACTTCCCATCAAACATTCCCCTTGGCCATTGTGACTATTTTTGCTATTTCCCAAGAAATACCAAACACATTCCTCCTCATTGGCTTAATAGCTGCTATTATCCCTGCTGTGAAGAGGCAGGATCCTCAAAAATAGATTTTATTTATTTATTTGACAGAGAGAGAGAGATCACAAGTAGGCAGAGAGGCAGGTGGAGTGAGAGGAGGAAGCAGGCTCCCCACTGAGCAGAGAACCAGATGTGGGACTTGATCCCAGGACCCTGAGATCATGACCTGAACCGAAGGCAGAGGCTTTAACCCACTGAGCCACCCAGGAGCCCCACAAAGTCTGCTTTGATGGTGATCTCCTTAAGGTTTTCCCTAAAACTCTTTCTAAGAAGAAATTCTAAGATTCTAAAATTCTCTAAGAAATTCTAGGATAATTTTTACCACTACAGGGCTTTAATACACATAAGTATATGATTTTAGTGCCACCTTTCAAATTTATATTTGACATATAACTGCATAAATTTTCAGTGTACAATCTGTTAATTTGATACATTTTTATGCTGTGTAATTGCCACCGTACCAATAATTAGCAACCCTGTTATATTACATAATTACCATTTCTTATTAGTAATTAGAATAATTAAGTTCTAGTGTCTCAGTAAGTTTAATTATTGTAACAAAATATTGTATTCATTATATGATATAAAACATCTCTAGGGCTTATTTATTTATTTATTTTTTTAAAATGGTATTCATTCACTTGACAGAGACACAGCAGTAGAGGGAACACAAGCAGGGGAAGTAGAAGAGGGAGAAGCAGGCTTCCCACTGAGCAGAGAGCCCGATAGAGGGCTCGATCCCAGGACGCTGGGATCATGACCCCAGCCAAAGGCATATGCTTAATGACTGAGCCACCCAGGCACCCCTCTAGGGCTTATTTACTACTCGTTACACTTTTATACACTTAAACAACATCTCTTCTTTCTCTCCCTCTCCTCTGGGTAACCACCACATTACTCATGTTTATAACAAATTCAGTTTTTCTAGATTCCATACACAAGTGACAACATGCAGTACTTGCCTTTCTCTGTCAGACTTATCTCACTTGACATAAAGCATTCAAGGTTCACCCGTTTTGCAAGTGGCAGAATGTCCTTTCTCATGGCTGAACAGTATTCTATTACTCACACATACCTATCTTATTTAGTTATTCATCCACTGACAGGAACCTAAGGTCGTTTCCATATCCAGCTATTGTGAATCATACTGTGATAAACACCAGCATGCACATTCTCTCTTTCACAGCCTGTTTTCATTTCCTCTGGGTGTCTTCCCAAGCAGAACTACTGGATCATACAAGATAGTTCTATATTTTACTTTCTGAGGAAACTCTATACTGTTTTCTATTGTAGCTGAACCAATTTACATCACAGTCAGCAGTGCACAAGCATTCCTTTTTCTCTGCATCCTTCCCAGAACTAGTTATCTCTTCTCGGTACTAGCCATTCTAAATGGTGTGATGTGTGGTTCCGATTTGCATTTCCCTGATGTTTAGTAATGCTGACCATCTTTTCATGTATTTGTTGGCCGCTACTGCTATTTGTATAAGCTCATTGACACGTAGATAATAGCAATTACTCAAAAATTATTTGAGTCAAAAAACGAGCATATGAAAGAATGCCTGATGACAGTAAGGCAGGCAACTGAAACTGCTTTGGGAAACAAAGGAATGAAAAAAACAACAGTAAAAATAAGGTAGGCAAAGACTGGTCTTTTGAAAGATGTAAGAATGGTAAATACTCAAAAAGTGAATCAAAAAATGTTTTTTTAAGAGTGGTTTCTGGGGGCGCCTGGGTGGCTCAGTGGGTTGGGCTGCTGCCTTCAGCTCAGGTCATGATCTCAGAGTCCTGGGATCGAGTCCCGCATCGGGCTCTCTGCTCAGCAGAGAGTCTGCTTCCCTCTCTCTCTATCTGCCTGCCTCTCCATCTACTTGTGATTTCTCTCTGTCAAATAAATAAATAAAATCTTAAAAAAAAAAAAAAAAAAAAAAAGAGTGGTTTCTGGAGATTTGGTTAAAAAACCAGTATTCCCAGTCAGTTCCCAGGATTAAGACATCTAAAGAGATATTCTTGAAATTGTCAACCTCTGGGTTAATCATGGGAAAACACTAAACGCCCTGATGTTCATCTGTGCAGAGTACATTAACTCACCAGGGAAGCTCTGGCTTGGGAATTCTTCCTCCAGTATCCATGGCTCCTCTCCTCGCTCTAGCCTGAAGATCACTTCTGGTTTGGTAACACAATACCCTGACAAAGCAAAACAGTTCAGGATTCAGACCAGAAGGCCTGGACTGCAGGGTCTCTGAAAGAGCAGCAAGCTTCCGGAGCTGCTCGATGAAGATGCTATTGAACATTTCACTGGAGAGGTAAACACAAATATCTTCCTGGTACCCAAAAGAGATCAATCAACACTGATTCCTCAGTTCCAGTATTAAAAACCATTCAACTCTACAGTGTCTATATGCTTCACAGTTAAAAGAATGAGAACATGCTACTTAGAATTACAAAAAAAAAGACCTTACCCAGTGAGACAAGGTTACTGTAGTTCTCCAGCATTACATCTCTATACAGGGACCTCTGAGCTGAATCCAGGTGCTGCCACTCTTCCTGGGTGAAGCCCACAGTCACATCCTTAAACGAGACTGATCCCTGGAATTCCTGTTCAATCTGAAATGTTCAGAATTGGGTAACATGGAAAAAGCTGTATGGGAACCAATCCTCACCAGGATTATCAAAATAGTTTGCAAAACATCTGGCTCTATACTTTGAGGGAAGATGAGAAACCATAACGGAAATACTATGCCATTGCCTTAAGGTATTATTCATGTAAAAAATGATCAAATCGCACACTGTATCTGGAACCATTCTAGTTCTTAGAAATGCTAAGATTATTAAAATTGTTCTTGGATTCAAGTAGCAATAATATAAGAAAACACGCAGTAGTATGTTACAATCGCTAAGGTGAGAGTACACAGCAGACAGACTGAAATAAATAAGGAAGAAAATTAGTTCTATTTTGAGCTTCACTAAAGAACAGCTATGGGACAAAGAGTAATGCTGTGCTGTTCACACAACTCCATGGTACATGAGAAGGCAGGGCTCCTCTAGCACATTTGGGAAATGAGCAGAGGGCAAACAGCATAGGAAATGTTGAGAAACAGCTGGCGCTGTGAGGACAGAAAGGGCCATGAAAAAAGCAAGCCATGGAATGGATTACAGAGGGGCGCCTGGGTGGCTCAGTGGGTTAAGCTGCTGCCTTCGGCTCAGGTCATGATCTCAGGGTCCTGGGATCGAGTCCCGCATCGGGCTCTCTGCTCAGCAGGGAGCCTGCTTCCTCCTCTCTCTCTTTCTCTGCCTGCCTCTCTGCCTACTTGTGATTTCTCTCTGTCAAATAAATAAATAAATTATCTTAAAAAAAAAAAAAAAAAAGGAATGGATTACAGAGTAGTTTCACACCAAGTCTCCAACATATGTGATCACCACTAATCTTAGAGAGTATTTCTGAGAACTACACAAGTTTGTATTTATGAATTATGGAAATAAATTATCAATATATTTTGTGGCAAGCTTTATTTTTCCTCAACTTTAAAAAATAAAGACAGCTTAATATTTTATTTCACTGCAGTACACATTCTAGGTTTGAAGTCTTCAATTTAGAGCCCATAATTAGGACATGTAGAAAATGAGAAGGGAAGATTTTAGAACTGTTACACTTGAAATACCTGTAGAACACAGAGAAGATACCAACTGGATTGTTTGGGATGTCATCTAGAGTGCATGCCTGTACTTTACGACTCACTGTTTCAAAGAAAGGGAAGCCAGAGAAGAGATCTGAGTGTATATAAAAATTATGTGACTTGGTTTTTATTTATAGACCAATTCTCCCAAAAAAGTAAAGGGAAAGCTAAAGGACAAAAACCACCACTTAGAAAAACTACTACCGCAAAAGCTGTGAAACAAATAGGGAATTGATAAGCGGACAGAGAGTGATAGAACATGGCCACCAATCATCGGCAGAAAGAAGTTTCTTCAGAATATATGCACAAACAGCTGCATAAACACAAGAATCACAAAATAAGAAAGGAAAAAATAAACTGGACACTGTATTTTAACAAGACACATTTTAAATGTGAAACATAACATTGTAGGTCTAGAATGAAAATAAAGATTTGACAAACATTAATAATTTGGTAGCATTTGACATCACCAACAATGAATCAGAAAGCTCTCAGAGAAGTAAGAGACTGAAAATAATCAAGAATGCAAGGTGAGAGGCGCCTGGGTGGCTCAGTGGGTTAAAGCCTCTGTCTTCAGCTCAGGTCATGATCTCAGGTCCTGGGATCGAGTCCCACATCGGGCTCTCTGCTCAGCGGGGAGCCTGCTTCCTCCTATCTCTCTGCCTACTTGTGATCTGTCAAATAAATAAATAAAATCTTAAAAAAAAAAAATGCAAGGTGAGAAAAAATCACTTTGTAACTGGAAAACAGAAGAACAGGCCATGAAGGAATTTTCTGAAGGTGGAAATAAAAGTAAGAATGAATAATTATAAAAACTAAGAGATGATAAAATGATCATCTGAGTATATACACAAAACCATGATTAAACAAAACAAAACAAAAAACAACTAGTGGCAAACTAAAAAGAAATTTCCCTTCTGTGATAATGGACTTTCACATATACCTACAGCAAATATTACACTTAATGATGAAATATACAAGTGTTCAATTTAGGGGTGCCTGGGTGGATGGGTCTGTTAAGCATCTGACTCTTGATTTTGGCTGATGTCATGATCTCAGGGTCGTGAGATCAAGCCCTGCATCAGGCTCCATGCTGAATGGGGAGTCCACTGGAGATTCTCTTTCCCCTTTCCCTCTGCCCATCCCCTAATCATGCACGTGCTTATGTGTGCAGTCTCTTTCTCTCTTAAGAAAACAAAAGGAAGGAAACATGCTGAAGAATTCTGACCTCTGTATATGAAAAAATTAACGTTATTCTGACTCCTGATTTTAGCTTAATGATATCCTTGAGACTTCTTTAGATAAGCAATTTGTCACTGTCAACTCTGTGATTTTTGTAAATTTGTTGAAGTATGAATATACATAAAAATAACACAAAAGTGAACCTTGGAGTACAAAGGCTCCATGTAGTTTCACACAGTGAACACATGCATAAAACTAGCATTTAGATCAAGAAATAAAACATTAGTGAAACTGAGAAGCTCCTTCATGCCCCATTTAGTATCTACCACCTACCCCAAACCTAACTCTCACATGATAACCACAACGACATACACACTGGGATGTCTGAAATGAAAAACTCAGAAAATACCAAATAGAGATACTGGCAAAAATATGAAAACAACTGGAACATTCATACCTTGCCAGTGGGAGGATAAACAAGTACATACACCTTGGGAAAATATTAGGGAATTTCTATTTAAAGCTATTGTATTAATTCCTCTCCTAGTTATATACCCTTTGTCAACCAAAGTGTCTATAAGAAATATTCAGAGCAGTTTTATTTATTAGCCAAAACCTGGAAACAATCCAAAAGCCCAACAACAGAATGGAGAAATAAAACTGCAGTATGGTTATATAGTGGAATACATAAGGAAGATAAAAGAAAAACTGATACACTCGACAAAATGGATGAATCTCACATATACGATACTGAGTGGAAGCCAGACATACAAGCAACACTAATCAATGATAAGAGATGTCAAAGTAAGATGAACCTCAAGTACCAGAGAAACTTCTGGGGTACTGGATAGTAATTACACAGGGGTATGTGTGCGTGCGTGTGCACACATACACACACACACACACACACACGTAAAAATTCATCAAGCTTGACACTTAAGTTATATACAGCTTACCTCAATTAACAGACAAAAAAATACTTTTTGGAACTTATAATACACACTAAGTTCCTGGCATAAAACTGATGATAGACTATTCATAAAACCAACAGACTAAAACAAAAGATTCTGAACTACAATAGCAAAACCAAGGCACTTATTTGGAAGTGATGTGGAAATGTAGTATCATTCTGACATTCTTTTCTAGTTTGGATGAAAGGGAAGAAATGGACAATCAAAAGATCCTGATGATAAAACATTACTCAACGAAGATGTGTTAACAGAGAAATATAGACTATTGTAACAGTAATGTCTTCATAATAAAAACTAGAATCCAACAATTTATCAAATTAGGAAAAAAAAAAAAAAAGGAAAGTAAATTTGACCAGCAGTGCAACGAGAAACTGAGTGTATGACAAAAATTAAAATGACACAGAACACACAAAACATTAATGATGTTACACTAGGATATACTGTAAACAAGATTGTAAAACAAAAAACCTAAACTATAAGATGGTATATGAATGTCCTAAATTTCTTACCAATGGGTGACATAACTGATTTGAAAACAAAACCAATTATTTGCAACATCAAAAAAATTTGAAAACAAAATAAAGGGCAAATATCAAATATACTGCAAAAAATATATATGCAAAATAGGGGCACCTGGGTGACTCAATCACTTAAGCATCTGCCTTGGGCTCAGATCATGATCTCAGGGTCCTGGGATCCAGCCCCATGTTGGGTTCCCTGCTCAGTGGGGTCTGCTTCTTCCTCTCCCTTTGCCCTTCCCCCGCTCTTCTTTCTCTCTCAAATGAATAAAAAAAAGTCTTTAAAAAATATATAAGCAAAATTAAAGTGGCTTAATTCACAGCAGATAAGGTAACACTGAGGGCTAAAAGAATGAAATGAGCAATGATTCTTCAAGAAGAGAAAGAAATCATTTATCTTTTTTGGCACCAAATATCGGAAAAGCCAATCACTTAAAGAAAATACAACTATAGGTGTTTGAGCACTGCATCTGTAATTTAAACTCTTCCCACGCGGGTGCCTGGCTGGCTCAATTGATGGAACACGTGACTCTCAATCTCAAGGTTGTGAGTTCAAGCCCCAAGTTGGGAAAGAGCTTCCTTAACAAAAGAGAGACAGGAAGAAAGAAATCTTCCCATGAAGGCAACTCCAGGCACAGATGGTCTCACATATGAATGAAAAACCTAAGAAGTAGCAACAAAATAAAACATCCTGTAGAGAAAGCAAGAGGAAATACTCCAAATTCATGTTATAAATTCAACATATTCCTGATATTAAATACTAAATCGTAACAAGAACATATCCTCCCCTCTCTCTACACCAAAACACTTACTGGTCTGTCTTTCTCATGAGGGACACAAATATAAAAATCCAAAACAAAGTATTATCAAACTAAAGCCAGGAATATATAGAAAGAATACCATGGCCCAGCTCAGTTTCAAGAATATCTAGTTTGTTTTACATTTAAAAATTAATGTAATTTACCAACTAAGAAAATAGAGGAGATAAATCATATGATAATTTCAATAGATGTTCAAAACCATTGAATAAAATTTAATAGACACTCAAGAAAACAAGAAAAACTTTAGATAAGGAAGAGAAGGGGACATCCTTGGTGTGGTAAGAAATGAGAAATAAGGGGCGCCTGGGTGGCGTAGCTGGTTAGGCGTCCGATTCCTGGTTTCGGCTAAGGTCATGATCTCGGGGTTGTGGAATCAGGTCCACATTGGTTGTGGAATCAGGTCCACTGTGCTCAGTGGTTCTGCTTGAGATTCTTCCCCTCCTTCCATCCTCTCACTCATGTTCTTTCTGTCTCTCAGATAAATAAAATAAATCTTTAAAAGAAAGAATAAAAGTGAACACCAGGGACATTGTACAAGTGGCCGGCACCATGAAGATCTGGACTTCACACCACGTCTTTGACCATCCATTGGAAACTATTACAGCTGCAACGCAGGAAGACCCAAATGTGGTTGGAGGTGATATACTGGACAGACATACAGATCACTCTGGAAAGCTGTACAAAGACTTCTCAGCACAGAGTGGGGGCTGCCTTCCATTGTGAAATCTCATATTGCAGCAAAAACTAAAACATTTGTGCAAGAACACTCTGTACTTGATCCTGCAGAGAAAATGATGGAACTTAAATCTACTAATATTTCACTTACAAATACGGTTTCTGCAGTTTATACACAAACCACACCCTCAGGACCCAGAAAAAAACATTTTGACTCAAGAAGCTGTGATCACTGTGGAAGGAGTCAGTCTTAGAAGTTACCTTGAAGGACTGACGGCAAGCATGGTATCTTCAAATGCGAATAAAGGCCAAGAAACAATGGAATGGGTAATACATCAATTAAATGCTGAGATTGAAGACTTGGCAGCTTTGGAAAGAGGGAGCATGAAGACACCAATGGCAGTGGCAGGGTTTGTAAGAGAAATGAGGATGAAAGCTGTTACACGAAACACCCACTTCCCACATCTCTGCAAGCTGGCAATATACTTGTTATTTAAAAATCAGAAATATATTTTAGGTAGGATTTTTTTTAATAAGCTGAAAAGCTATATGATTTTTGATCAAAACAAAGAGGTGGCAGATTTCTAAATAAAAGGGATCATCCAAAAGTAGTATCGTTTGAAATTTCCATCTAATTCCTGAGGATTCTAGTAGTTATGTGAAAATTTAGCAATTTCTGGGGCGCCTGGGTGGCTCAGTGGGTTAAAGCCTCTGCCTTCAGCTCAGATCATGACCTCAGAGTCCTGGGATTGAGCCCCGCATCAGGCTCTCTGCTCAGCGGGGAGCCTGCTTCCTCCTCCCTCTCTCTGCCTGCCCCTCTGCCTACCTGTGATCTCTGTCTGTCAAATAAATAAATAAAATCTTTAAAAAAAAAATTAGCAATTTCTGAAAAGTACCTAGAAAATCATATTGGCATATTACATCTCCTTTAATGCAGAACTGTAAAGCTTTTCATGCATTAGTACTCTTCCCAGCTTTGGACTAACCCCAGAACAAAGCTGAGCCACCTAAATACATATAATTATCTTGCTACAGTAAACCTAAAGAGCTTGCATTAGAGAAAGCTTTAAAAAAAAAAGAGAGAAATTATAGGGGCACCTAGGTGGCTCAGTTGGTTAGGCATCAGTCTTTGGCTCAGATCATGATCTCAGGGTCCTTGGTTCAAGCCCCACATCAGATTCCCCACTGAGCAGGGAGTCTGCTTCTCCCTCTGCCTTTGCCTCTTCCCCCTGCTTGTGTGAACACTTGTTCGCACTCTCTAAGTAAAATCTCTAAAAAAGGAAAAATTTTACAGTTTTAAAAGATGTTGATTTGTATAAAATAACTTGCTCTTTTATAAACCACCATTAAAAACCATAGTGTTTTGGGGCACCTGGGTGGCTCAGTTGGTTGCGCAACTGCCTCCAGCTCAGGTCATGATCCCAGACTTCCAGGATCGAGTCCCGCATCCGGCTCCCAGCTCCTCGGGGAGTCTGCTTCTCCCTCTGACCTTCACCTCTCTCATGCTCCCTCTCACTCATTCTCTCTCAAATAAATAAATAAAATCTTTTTAAAAAAAAAACCAAACACCATAGTGTTTTGTTTGGTACTTAAATGACATTTCTGGAGTGAAAATTATTACTAAAGTAATACATAACTCCAACAACAACAAAGGATTTTATTGTATTAAAGAGTACTGTACTAATTTGCTACAGTTTTGTAACTTAGGAAAGGTATTACCTTCCCTGGATTTGTCCTTTATGACTTAGTATGTTATAAAGTGGGCTTAAGATGTTATCTGAAAAATAAAGTCAACCTGGAACTTTGCAGCACTCCAAAGACAGAAGAGCTGTTCACATCGTTTAGCATTTCACATTTGAATAACTTGTCAACACCAGGTGTCAAAACTATGGTTCTCTAATTGCTAAAGCATAACATGCCAGGTTATTTGGATATAATTACTTTTTGAAGTAATTGTGACTACAAAACATCTTTTTTATGCGATCGGGAGGGAAACAAACCGTAAGAGACTCTTAATCTCACAAAACAAACTGAGGGTTGCCGGGGAGGGGGGGCGGTTAGGGAAAGGGTGTTTGGGTTACAGACACTGGGGAAGGTATGTGCTATGGTGAGTGCTGTGAAGTGTGTAAACCTGGTGATTCACAGACCTGTACCCCTGGGGCTAATAATACATTTTATGTTAATAAAAAATTAAAAAAAAACTTTTTTACATGAAGAACTCCACGTTATTTGAAATTATTCAATCATTGTCTTTCTGAAGCATACATCCCAGGCACTTAATGTTTTTAATAATATGGTGCAACTGCAGGGGGGTGAGGCATGGGGGGGTAGTGATAACGAGAGAAAAAGTACTGATCTAAACTAAGCCCTACATGAATTGCTTTGGAGCTTTTATTTACAGGAAATCCTTAAGGAGCAGCTACAATATGAAAAACAATCTAGTAAACATATTTTGTTTCAAATTTTGTAGCAATTATTAACCAGTAAATACCTTTGATATTTGCAATTGTTACATAGAGTACTATAGTTAGAAGGTAATTAGCTCTTGTCCTGGATTATGTAATGCTTGATGTGATAAACTCATCAAATTTCCTATAAAAGAAACCAGTTGATATGTTTATAACCACAGAAACAGTATACCAAACTATTTAAAAGTTCATGTTCTCCTGCTTAAAATATTGTTTAGCTTAAGACTTCTTAGGATATTGGCAAAATCAAATTAAATCCAGAGTTTTTTGTGTTTTAAGATTTACTTATTTTATTATTTTTAAAGATTTTATTTATTTGACAAAGAGAGATCACAAGTAGGCAGAGAGGCAGGCAGAGAGAGAGAGGAGGAAGCAGGCTCCCTGCTGAGCAGAGAGCCTGATGTAGGGCTCCATCCCAGGACCCTGAGATCATGACCAGAGCTGAAGGCAGAGGCTTTAACCCACTGAGCCACCCAGGCGCCCCTTGATTTACTTATTTATTTTAGAGAAAGCGAGCACACAAGAAGGAGGGGCAGAGGGAGAGGGAGAAAAAATCTCAAGCAGACTCTGCGCTAAGCACAGAGCCCAATGTGAGGCTCAATCTCACCACCTCAACACCATGACCTGAGCAGAAAACAAGAGTCAGACGCCTAACAGGATGCACCGCTTAAGCACCCTCCAGTAAGGTTTTTGATTACTTTTTGCAACTGAAGATGGTTTTTACAACTGCAATAATATTCTGGCAAACAAAACACTGCTAAACATTGGTATTTGATAAAAAGCTGCCTTCTATAATTTCTGTAAATTATACTTGTTCTGAAAAAGATGTAATGCCCTAATGATAAAAAGATTTCTCAACAGGGTGCCTGCATGGTTCAGCGGGTTAAGCCTCTGCCTTGGGCTCGAGGTCCATATTGGGCTCTCTGCTCAGCAGGGAGCCTACTTCCCCCCCCACTCTCTCTGCCTGCCTCTCTGCCTACTTGTGATCTCTGTCAAAAAAATAAATAAATTCTTTAAAAAAATTTTCTAAAAAAACAAAAGTAAATACCAAGTCCATTAAAACAGGCATAAATGTGAAAGCAAAAAAAAAAAATTTTTTTTAAATAACAGAGGAGATTATCTATCTGGCCTTACAGTAGGAAAATTAATTTTAAACAGAACACAAATGACAGCAACATTAATAAATTTAATAAACTAATCCAAGGATCTGGAAAGTCTTCTTGTAAAGAGCCAGACAGCAAATACTTTAGGTATAGAGGGCCAGATGGTCTTCATCATTTCACTACTTAATGTTACCACTGAAGCCACTGATTACACACAAATGAATGACCAGCGTAGTAACAGGTAGGGATTGTGAGAGGAGCACAAGGGAGGCTTTAGAAGTGCTGCCAGTGTTTGCTCTGACCTATGTATTAGTTATGCAGGCATTAGATTTGTGGTAATTCACTGGGCTCTACACTTAAGATCTGTGGATTTTTTAATACATTTGTTGTATGTATAAAAATAAGATTAAAGGGGCGCCTGGGTGGCTCAGTGGGTTGAGCCTCTGCCTTCACCTCGGGTCATGGTCTCAGGGTCAAATAAATAAAAAAATCTTAAGGGCACCTGGGTGGCTCAGTGGGTTAAGCCGCTGCCTTCGGCTCAGGTCATGATCTCGGGATCCTGGGATCTAGTCCCGCATCAGGCTCTCTGCTCAGCAGGGAGCCTGCTTCCTCCTCTCTCTCTCTCTCTGCCTGCCTCTCTGCCTACTTGTGATTTCTCTCTGTCAAATAAATAAATAAAATCTTTAAAAAAAAAAATCTTAAAAAAAAAAAAGATTACCACCTAAAATATGTAAGAATTCTTACAAAACTCCATAGCCTGAAAGAACTTAAAAAGCCAGATTTATGAAAGTCAATAAAACTCAACAACCAGAGAGTTCCGGAGGACGGAAATACAAATGGCGGCCTCCTGGTCTCCGGCCCGGAGGAGCCGAGAGCCCAGGGCCCCACTCCTCAGTGCCCCCTCAGAGAACAGCGCCCAGTTACTCCCGTCTGCCTGACCTCCGGCCGCGCTCTGAGCTCACCGAGCCTGCGACCGGTTCAAGGTGGTTCTGGGCTGTGTTCACGCTTCAAAGATGCAATCAAATTTCTACAATGGAGAAGGAAGGAATCTGTGTTTTCTTAAGTGTTTTAAGGTGGAACTGGAGGAAACTGAACTGCCTTGGCAAGGTGTGGACTGGATGACTGTTGTGGTATCCTCCAATAAGAGACACCCCTAGGAGTTTTCATTACTGAGTTTGTTCTGGAAGGCATGAATCTGCTATGCATATTTGACCCTGCCAAGATTAGTAAACTGGTCAGTCCAGTAAGTTGCCTGCTGGCTATTTTGGCCTGCCTGTTGCTCACTATTGGATACCATATCCTTTGCAGCCATGGGTATCGGTGACAGCTTCAGCCACAGCAGCTGTGCTGTCATTCAAAAGTGGGATGCCACCCTCTGATCCAGGTATAACTCCACTGTCTGTGACATCCTCTACTTCCTCCATCCCGGTCACCTTCTTGTACCTGAGGACTCAACAGCATTGTCAACATCACCAGTGTGTCCTAGCCCAACTCTCACCCCACTCTTCACTATGTGCACCATCTTTTCCCTGGGAAGCCTTCAACCAATGGAGAAACCAAGCATGGAGGGAAGCTGAAGTGGAAACCTCCACTTCAATCTCTGCAAGACGTAACGTGGATCCCAAACACCATGCCCAACAGACACTGACTTGGGAGGTGATGACTGGTCTGTACTATGAAAAGGCTCTTGGCAGTAGAGCCCAGCATACATATCAAGACAACTCGGTACTGGCTTTTTCCCTGCTATCTTACTGAATTGAGTATAGCACTGGACATGTGACTAATTTCCGATTTACTTTGTAAATGAACATTTTGTTTAAAAAAAATAAAAAGCTGAATACACAGAATGGGCGATTATATCTTTAAAAAAAAAAAAAAAAACTCAACAACCAGAAAAATGGAAATTAAAGTTTTCACCCCTTAGTGTAAAAATACTTTTTATATCTGGAGAGGATAGAGGAAAAGTAGTCTTCTAATGAATAAGTTTACCTAGAAAAATTAGAAATGCTCATATCCTGTAACTCAAAAATACTAATCATTGGACTACAGAGCAGTAATTCTTAAACCTGATGTGTATGAGCATCTTATGCACACCTTGTTAAAAATATGGATTGCTGGGGCACCTGGGTGGCTCAGTGGGTTAAAGCCTCTGCCTTCAGCTCAGGTCATGATCCCTGGGTCCTGGGATGGGGCCCAGCCATCGGGCTCTCTGCTCAGCGGGGAGCCTGCTTCCTCCTCTCTCTGCCTGCATTTCTGCCTACTTGTGATCTCTGTCAAATAAATAAATAAAATCTTTAAAATAAAAAAATCTAGATTGCTGGGCCTCGCCCCAAAATTTTTCTTCCAGAAGGTATGGGAGCATACATAAAAATCTGCATTTCTGACGAGTTTCAAGGTGATACTGCCATTTCTGGCCAAAGAACCTAACTTTGAGAAGCACTGCTCAAGAGTCTGGAGATACATTTGCATCTATGTAAAGAGAACAAGTATATTCACAGCAGCATTTATATTAATGAAAAGTGGAAATTACCTAAATGCCTATCAATAAAATAAAGTATCTAGAATATAGTGTACCATACAGTGTGAAAAATAGAGCATTAAAAGGGATAAACTACATATGAATAGATCCCAAATTAATGGTCAATTGAGGGGGAAAATGTCCATTGCATATACATGAAGATAATTTATACATTTCTAGAAGTATTCAAAACAATGAACAGTACTATTCAACTCTCTACGTATCTTTTCAATGTTTGCATATTGATATGATGATAAAGCTAGTAGACAAAGGATAAAAAATTGGAACCGAACCATACGGCTCAATGAGGAAGACTCCACGAAAGAGCCATCAGAAGACTGATACAAGAAGACTTGCCCCAGGAGCTGCAGTAGAGTAATGCAGCAGTTCTTCGAGGAAAGCAATTACAATTAAATCTTTGGCCACCTTTACCTGGATAGATCCCAATAGCAGAGGGGAAAGACCAGGACAGAATTCTATGGGAAGAATTTGACTGGGAAGCTCAGACATACTTACCAGAGAATTTAGCTCTGAACCACTGGCTGTGCAACTTAAATACACAAGCTGGCTAAAGTCCTCACGGAGAGTTTTTCTAACAGGCATGCAGGCCACTCATTCCTCTGAACATTCCAGCTCTTACAGCAGGACCAAATAAAACCATTATAAATGCACTACTTTAACTATCTCTTGGACCTTATTACTCTCAGTGAGGAATGGCTTTAGGCACTTCTTTCAGGGCTGTCACTGGAAGGTGATCCACTATGTGTCCCTATGTTAAGACCAAAAATTATACCTTTCAAGAACTTTTTGTGTTAAAAAAAAAAAAAAAAAAAAAGGTCTGTCTGTATCCAAAATACAGTGTCTTCCTTTTTCCATGGTTATCAGAAACAGCAGAGACGTATTTGTGGATCACCTTAGAAACTCTAAGATATATAATGACCAGTATGCATCTATAAGCCAACCTGGCCTTGCTCCTGATATTACTTTATATTTTTCTGTAAAGTTAGATTTTTATCAATTACTAATTTTCCCCGTCTTAACATATGGACTCTTACAAATCTCACAAAGTCCACTGTAAAAAAAAAAAAAAAGTGGGGGAATGAACAAATAACTTACCTGGGACTTGTTCATTTTCCGCTGTCTTGGATAAATGCAGACAACTCTGAAGATGTGCTGGGTTACAAGAGGGAAGGGGTCATGGAAGATCTGGCGTGCCTAGCAGCTCCAGAATCCTCCTGCCCTAGAAACTACACACATCCAACAGACAGGAAGAACGTCAGTACCTCCGACCTTCGGATGCTGAAACACCCTTTATATAACATGACTCTGATATCATCATGTAATAGCTCCTGGACATAACGTTTTTCATTGGGTAAATGTAAATATTTGCTCCCTGAGGATTTAACAGTTTAAACCTCCCCTGTTGCTCACACACAACAATTTTTAAATAAACTAGTTCAGGGGCGCCTGGGTGGCTCAGTGGGTTAAGCCGCTGCCTTCGGCTCAGGTCATGATCTCAGGATCCTGGGATAGAGTCCCGCATCGGGCTCTCTGCTCAGCAGGGAGCCTGCTTCCCTCCCTCTCTCTCTCTGCCTGCCTCTCCATCTACTTGTGATTTCTCCCTGTCAAATAAATAAATAAAATCTTTAAATAAATAAATAAATAAATAAACTAGTTCAGACCAAACAATACACCCAGTGAAATAACATTAACTCTTCACCGAAACTGTTCAAAAAATACTCCGACTAACCCGTTTATCAATTTCCCTACTGTTACTAAACCCTTGGTTAGTGATTCCGCAGAAAGTTGCAAAAAGCAGTGCTTTAAGGAAAGGTCTAGGTTTCAATTTCTGTATGTTTGTTGCCATTTTTCAAAAGGAACTGTAAATGTAATTTGCTTTTCCTTGCGTGTAAAAGCAAACAGTTCTCTCTCACGAGTCAGGAGTCACGACTTTTAGTCTTTGCCACTAACAGGGTGATTCTGAACAAGTCGCTAACCTTCAAGAGGGGAATTATTTTTTTTTTAATTTTTTAATTTTTTTTTTCTGTTAAATAAGACAAAAGCAGAGAATTCTTGAAGACACTTCGTGAATGCCAGAGCAAGTCAGGACTGATTAACAGCGCACATCGGGATGTAGTGATGGGCACGGCTAGTGGGCAGCTCAGCCTCCAGGAAGAATAAAGGGAGAGCGGAGGGAACGGGTCTCCCCTAGGCCGGGCGGTAACCGCACAGCCATGGCGGTAACCGCACAGCCCGGGTGGGCGCGCCCCGCTTCCCCGACCACCGCACGTAAGCACCCACCGCGCACGCGAAGACGTCCTCCCCGCAGCGCCGTCCCCCACCCAAGGGTTCCGCACACCCACCGTGCACGCGCACACGCCCTCCTCCTTCGGCCTCCAAAATGGGGCTCCACAAACAGCCCCACACGCTCCCCGCAGGGGCCGATCACGGGGGTCTCCGACCCCTAGTCTTGATGCAGACGTCCCCGTCCTGCCGCGGGCGGGCCGCAGGTTTCCTCCACACTACTGGGCACAGACCCCCTACCGACTCATGACCTCCCCCCCGCCCCGGGCAGCGCAGCGCCACACCTCGGCCTTTGTCCAGCTGTTCCGGGCTCACCTGTCGCTTCCCCGTTGGGAGGGACTGGCCCGGGAAAAGCGCGGACATTCAGCGGCGCAGGAATCGCCTCCCACGCGAGACCTGAATAGAAGGGGGGGGGGGGGACGGAGCGGTGGAAGGAAGTGCACAGAGGCAGAGGGCGGAACTAGGCATGCGCAGAAACAGGCACGCGCAGAACCTGGCAGTCCGTGCAATCAGTGCTACCAATTGAACTACCTTTCCCCGCTACCCGTGGTGCGAGATTGGCTGAGAGTGCAATCTTCTATCGAGCACGAGAAAGTTTGGGGCACTTGAGATAGCTCTCCAAGCAGTCAGAGCCCGTCAGGGACTCCCCACAGCTTACAGATTATAGCTGAGTTCTCTGCAAGTGTGCAATTTAGAGTTGTCAGGGAACAGGAACCTGCATGTTCACTTTCCAATGCTAGGAAGTAGATTCCACCAATGCCCTAAAAGAATGCTTAGAGGCGCCTGGGTGGCTCAGTGGGTTAAAGCCTCTCCGCCTTCTGCTCAGGTCATGGTCTCAGGGTCCTGAGATCAGCCCCACATTGGGCTCTCTGCTTTGCAGGGAGCCTGCTTCCCCCACCCTCTCTGTCTGCCTCTCTTGACTACTTATAATTTCTGTCAAATAACTAAATAAAATCTTTTTAAAAAAATCCATAAAAGAATGCTTAAAGAAACTCTATCTGACACCATCAGCGATTCTCTCAGAAAATGAAAAGCCAGAGGGCAAGGGTGGGGTCAAGAAAGCTAGTTCATCAAAAATCATGAAAGCAAGAAACTAAAATTGTAGATAAATCATAAAACAGTCCAAAAATATATATATTCATTTACATAAACATATTCTTTCCTCTAAGACATTAAGGTTATTGAATAAATGAAGATTTACCCTTTCAGAGAATCAATATTCTTTGAAAACATTCCACTATGAATCTCATAAACTTTTATATACATCCTTTTTCTCTTTGATTTTTTATACCTTAAGTGTACTTCACAAAAGCATTCTCAACTTCATCTGGAATAAGTAAAAATCCAAAGGAACAGAAAACATTTCAAAAAGAAGAATTCCTGGGGAGGGTATGTGCTTTGGTGAGTGCTGTGAAGTGTGTAAACCTGGTGATTCACAGACCTGTACCCCTGGGGATAAAAATATATGTTTATAAAAAATAAAAAATTAATCATAAAAAATAAATAAATAAATGAATGAAAATAAAAATAAAAAAATATATTTAATTTAAAAAAAAAAGAATTCCTAATAAGTACCAATATGCATAATTTTACTCCACTAAAGATAGTTTGCCATCTACTTCATGGAAACAAAGCCATGATTAGGTGTATGTTTTGAATGTAGTATAATAAATGTAGCACTTCAAAGTACTGAGGAAACAATGGAATATTCCAAACAGCAATTCCTTCCTAACAATTTGGTGTAAAGTTATGTACATAGATAACACATGGTACAATTCACATGGATTCAAGATTTAAAATAAAACACTAAGTTAATTAAAATAGAGGTGACACGTTGTGTCACCAAAATTAGAAACCATAAATTAAGTATCTGATACATTAGAAAAATAACAAGTCAGTTCTATTTTCTTAAAAGCTAAAAACAAGTAAACCAGGAAATTCTATTTTTACTATTTGAAAGAAAATATTTATTTATTTATTTATTTATTTATTTATTTATTTATTTGACAGGCAGAGATCGCAAGTAGGTGGAGAGGCAGGCAGAGAAAGAGGAGGAAGCAGGCTCCCAGGGAGCCTGATGCAGGGCTCGATCCCGAGCCGAGCCGAAGGCAGAGGCTTTAACCCACTGAGTCATCCAGGCGCCCCAGATGCATTAATTTAAAGAGAGATCTTTAAATCAACAGAAAGAAAATTTTAAAACAGGGTACAGAACTAAGCACTAATACAATGAATGACAATATATAAAGTGAAAATGATTGACAAATGTATATAAAAGTCCATTATCAGAATTGAAACAATGCAAATACTTAAATAAAAACATGTAAGATTTGAGATTTAATTTTTTAAAATTTCTGTACACAAAATTCACTCTGTAGTTTTATGAATTTTGACAAATGCATAGGTCTGTGTAACCACCATCACAGTCAAAATACAGAAATGTTTCATCACAGCCCCCAAAATTCCTTCATGCTACCCTTTTGAAATCAAATTTTCTAACCACTCTTCTCCTTTGGCCTCTACTATCTCTTCTTCATGCCTACAGTTTCCCTTTTCTGGAAAGTCACATACATAGACTCTTACCATGTGTAATCTTATGAATGTTATCTTTTACTTAGTACAATACATTTAAGATTCATCAACGTTGTTTCATATACCAATACAGTTTTGACTTTTATTTCCCAGGTCCTACTCCATGGTATGAATTCACCACACTTCACTTATTTCTTCCCCAGCCAAGCAACCTTAACTTCCAATCTGGGGAAATTATGAATATGTAAAATTCCATTTTGAAGTATAAGACTCATATTTTTTAAAAAGAGTAATACAGAGTAAAGAGTGTGTGCTTGAGAAAATACATATTCCTCCTCACTTTTACTGAGGGTTTAATGCATGTAAACTCACTGGAGGTTCATTTTTATCAAATTCTGAAGGAATTTTAAAGATTGATTGATTGATTGATTGATTTGACAGACAGAGATCACAAGTAGGCAGAGAGGCAGGCAGAGAGAGAGGAGGAAGTAGGCTCCACACAGAGCAGAGAGCCCCTTGCGGGGCTCAATCCCAGGACCTGAGATCAAGACCTGAGCCGAAGGCAGAGGCTTTAACCCACTGAGCCACCCAGGCACCCCTCTGAAGGAATTTTAATCTGGCAATTCCACTTCCACAACTACACATGACTTTATAATAATGCAATTAATTTCCATTGATGTACATACAAGAATGTTTACATCCGTCAAAGTCCAGATGGGAACAGAAACCAAACATGACAAGAGAGGGAAATTTTTTTAAAGACTTTATTTATTTATTTGACAGAGAGAGATCACAAGCAGGTGGGGGAGGGGGCAGAAAGCAGAGAACACAATGCGGGACTTGATCCCAGAACCCTGAGATCATGACCTAAGCCGAAGGCAGAGGCTTAACCAACTGACCCACCCAGGCGCCCCAAGAGAGGAAATTTAACAGAATAGATTAAAGCAGGTATTTTATTTTATCTTAAAGATTTTATTTATTTGACAGAGGTCAAGTAGGCAGAGAGGCAGGTAGAGAGAGAGGGGGAAGCAGGATCCCCGCCCGAGCAGAGCACCAGATTCCAGGACCCTGGGATCATGACCTGAGCCGAAGACAGAGGCTTTAGCCCACTGAGCCACGCAGGCGCCCCTAAAGCAGGTATTTTAAAGGCAAAAGTGAACACTGGGGTAACAGGAATAATGGCAGACGGCAGCTACTGCCCCAGGGTAACATGATGGAAGAAGTTGAAGAATCCAAACAGCCCTCAAGAGAGGATTCCACACCTGAAGCAGGGGAGGTGCCGGGGGCATGTTATCATACATAGGGAGAGAAGAACCCAGCAGAACTGGAATTCAGACCTTCAGAGGGGGGCCGTCCAGTTCCTGCAGGCCTGTCAGAAAGATATGGGGGGGGAGGATAACACCTCTGAGGGGTATCCTGCTCAGCTGGTGCTGCCTGTCAGAGAGGGATCAATATGGCTACATGTGAGAGAGCTAAAAGAAGCTGGAGAGTGAGAACACCTGCTGGGATTAGATACTAGTGTTGGTTGCACAACTTTGTGAATATATTTGAAACCACTGAATTTTCTGGTCTTAAGGGAGTGGATTTAAAGATTTGTGAATTATATCTCAATTTTTAAATAATTCAATAAAAGAAGCTGTAGTGTACCACTAGTGACCAAGGTGAAGAGCCACTGCTGAGGTGCTGTTAAGGAATCATTCTGCAAACAGGAAGAAGGAAGTTGGTCCTCCAGTAACCCTGTCCTCCAAACTTCCTGTAGGATCTCCTAGGGAAAAGCCTAACAGGCATCAGGGTAAGTATAAAATGTGGTTTACACAGTCCAAGCACCAATATCCCAATGCACAGTAGAGAATTCTAGGTTTAGTGCAACTAAGTTATAACAACATAGCTATAACTAAGAGAATTCTGTATGACTTAATTTATAAAAGCAAATACTAGAAACAAAATGTCCTTTTAGTTTGTGTAAGTAAAATAAAATTAATACCATATAGTGGAATGCTAAGATGCTATGATGCTCAACAAAAAGAAACTGGTAGGGGTGCCTCAGTGGCTCAGTGGGTTAAGCCTCTGCCTTTGGCTCAGGTCATGATCCGGGAGTCCTGGGATTGAGTCCCACATCAGGCTCCCAACTCCATGAGGAGTCTGCTTCTCCCTCTAACCTCCCCTCTCATGCTGTCTCACTCTGTCTCTTTCTCTCAAATAAATAAGTAAAATCTAAAAAAAAAAAAAAAAAAAAAAAACAAGAAAGAAATTGGTAATGCAGAGGTGTACTAACTTACATGGGGGTTGATTACAAAATACCGTGAAATTAAGAATTTGGTTTATATAAGAATATTTAAGACAAGATCACATTAAAAATAAAACATAGAGGGGGTGCTTGGCTGGTTTTGGCTGCTTGGCAGGCAACTCTTGATACCAGAGTCATCGAGTTCGAGCCCCACACTTGGCATAAAGATTACTTAAAGCAAAAGTGGAAAACAAAAATGTTCTAGAGAGTGACATCAACATGATGCTGTAGTATAAGACATTGGTTCCTTTTTTTTCTCTCTCTCTTTTTAAACAACTAATTTGACATCCATGCATGAGCAAAAATTCCATGGTTGTAGTTGTAGAACCCAACACTATATGCTAAGAGACCCAGAATGAGTCTCCTCTACCTGTGTACTTATTAATAGGCAGGCAGACCTTCGTAAGAACTGCATAACCAGCAGAGCCAGCAAACCTGCCTCAGTCCCTTTTGCCTTGGGAAAAAAACCTGGAGAGTGCTCACTTAGGACAGATGGATGGCAAAGAAAATATATAAATACATTCATAAACAAAGACAAACACCAATATTATTCAGCCACGAAAAGGGAAATCTTCCATTTGCAATATTGGCGACACATTGAGGGCATTATGCCAAATGAGGTAAGTCAGACAGTGACAGAAAAATGTTGTATGATCTCACTTATATGTGGAATCTTTAAACAAAAACAAAAAAAAACCCAAAATCATAGTACAGATGAGGGGTTGCTGGAGGCAGGGTGTGGGGAGTGGGTATAATGGGCAAAGGGGCTGAAAGGGTATAAACTGCCAGTTACAAGATAAATAAGGCTGGGGGACATAATGTCTGGCATGGTTATCATAGTTAACAATACTGCATTGTCTTTTGAAAGGTGTGAAGAGAGTAGCTCTTGAGTGGACCTTGAACCTGGATAAAGGTTTGGTGCCAAATGAATTTTTCCTACAGACCCAGGTCCCAGCACAATGAACAGGAATCCAACCTGGAAGACAAAACTCTCTTAGCTGAGCTCTCTCTCTCTCTCTCTCTTGAGCTAAATCACAGAGACAGAACCCCCCCTAAAGAGCTTACCTTGCATTTCTGTGATCAGAATTTGTTATTTATCTCCCAAGAAGTGGGAAAAACCTGCAGGATGTTGCCATTCTCAGAAGCCATTAAAGACTATGATCCCAGGTTCCAAAGGGAGGACCCGCTGGAGCTGCAGGACGTGACACCAGCAGTCTGTGCAGGATATGTCAGTTGACTGAAGGGACAGCTCCTCAGTCCTCCTGGTCTTGCACAACCTTGACACTTTGATGAATAGTTCCTGATTACTTTGTAGAATGTCCCCCATTATGTTTGCCTGATGTTTTTTCATGATTGGGATGATGTATGTGTGGGACAATATACCACTTGAGAGATGTGTGCTTGTCAGAGCATCCTATCAGGGATTTCATCATGTTGCCATGTCATATGACAAGATGTGTTAACCACTCTATTAACGTTATGTCTGCCAGGGTCCTCTGCTGTAAATTTACTACGTTTCCCATTGTAAACTTAACTAATATCTCAATATGAGCATCTGTCTGCAGTAATCATTGATGTGTGGTTTGCCTTATGATGGCTTTCTTATTTCCTTCACTTAGATGACTTTTAAAGATTTTTAAGAAATATTTTCAATTTTAATTTGTAATTTAAAAGAAGCCCAAATCATTAAATCACCCATGAAACCTCCTATGCACTTATGTAAGAGTGGGGCTCATTCACAGGATACCAACAATTATAAAATTTAGGCTTACTAGTTAAAATATCATTATCACATAGCAACCAGAGGCACAGTTTCATTTGGGAAGTTAGTTTTAACATTTTATAATAATTATTAATAATTAATTAATAATAATTAATAATTCTGCAGTTATATTATTTTAACATTCCTAATAATAAATACCAGACTTCATGAATATTCGCTATATTATTTAAAATTGGCATACCAAAAAAGTCTTAGACATGGCATTCTTATTATATATTCTATGTACATATATGTGGGTTTTAAATATACAGGAAAGTAAGATGTTAAAGGTTACACACTGAACTAAAAGCAATGGTTATGGCAAAGAAGACTACCGATGTATAAGGGGGGTCCAGAGAAACTAATTATTTAATGGTTTATTTTGAAATAATCTCAAACTTTAGGAAAGTTGCAAGAACAGTGCAAAAAATTCCCATATCCCCCATTCCTACATTCCCCAACTGTTAACATTTCCCTGCATTTGTTTCATATCTGTCTGATCAACTATCCTATCAGCATTATTCTCTTCCTGAGTATATTAGGTAGAGCTGCAAACGACATACACCACATTTCCGAAGGGCTTCACTAGGCATGCTCCTAAAACAAAGACACTGTCTTACAGAACCACCAACCAAATAAGTCAGAAAATCAACCTTGACAGAACACCGTTGTCAAATCCACAAACCCCATTCCAATCTCGACAATTGTCTCAACAAAGTCTTTCCTTTCTAGTCCTGGATCCCAGCAGTCTGGATCCGTCCTGTCGTTTCTTCAGTATCAGACTTAGGTCATGCTTTCTCGGTAGTCACCACAGAAAAGATGGTCAGTACCATGTCAGGGCCACACAGTGCTGATGACCATGGTGTCATTAGCCTGGATCATCTTGTCATTTTGGTATCTGCCAGGATTCCCTGCCATTATAGCACCATTAAACCCTTTGAAATTGGTAATTGTGGAGATATATATTCTGAGATTATGCCAATAATCCGTTCCTCATCCACTCACCAATCTAAGTATCTATTAATAATCTCACCTGAATCAATCACTATGATGGTGACCAAATACTAATTTTCCATTTCCATTATTCCTCATACATTTACTAGTAAGGAAGAAACTTCCCTTCTCCCCACTTATTTCTGTATCAATATGGATTCATAGCTTTCCGTTTTATAATGCAGGTTATATTCCAAAGTTACTATTCATCTTTATGATCAAGTTGTTCCATATTTGGCCAATAGAAGCATCTTCAAGATGGCTTTTATGTGCTTTTGCTATGCCCCCCATTATTCCTTGAGCCATTCCTTTTCCTTCTCTCACAGGAAGATGTTTTAGGCGCATTGGCTTTTCCAAGTCCAGGCCTGGAATCAGGCATTTACCAAGGGGTTCTGCTTCCTTCAAGTGGAAAATAGTATCTAGAAACCAAACTCTAAAAGCCAGGCCTCATTGCTACTGGGATGGAGTTGCTCCTAAGCAATCTCAGCATAAAGAGCTAGGAAATCTGTGTAAGGAGTTCACACACACACACACACACACACACACACACACACATATATACCTGCATGTACATGTGCATCTGTCTACACACATATGTACACATACACCCATAAATGGATCTAACAGTGCATGTATATTTAAAAAATGATCAGTTCCTACCAATACCTCCAATTCTGATTCAACAAGTCAGGGTTATGTTCAGTCTTCTGCCTTTCTATATTTATAAATACTTTCAACAGGAAGAAACTTGGCTCCTATTTTCAATACATTCATCTTCCCCTCAATGTGATCTATCTCCAACCACGCCAGTAATTTCCTCTATAATCTCCTTAGCCACCAAGTCCCAGTGTCCCATGTATCTGTGATAGGAACAGTTGCATTACTCTGCTCCTCTGTGTGGACATTCTTTCTTCAGAGACCTCAAGAGAGGTCTTGACCTCACTGACCTCCAATGGGACTGCTGTCCCTGTGCTGGGAAGGGAAGGGAAAAGAAAGGAATAGATGTAATTTTAAAAAAAGAACCCACTCCAGTATTATCTGTAAAATAGAAATAATAAAAATGAAGAAATAACATTATAGATTGTTTATGTCCCATATCAGCTGTTCCCTCCAAAACAAATCATGTGGCAAAACTAATTCCAATGTATTAATATTTAGAGGTGGGGCCTTTGGGGGATGATTAGGTCATGAGAGTAGAACCCTCAACGAATGGGATTGGTGCCCTTATATAAGAAACCCCAGGGGCACCTGGGTAGCTCAGTGGGTTATAGCCTCTGCCTTCAGCTCAGGTCATAATCCCAGGGTCCTGGGATTGAGCCCCACATCGGGCTCTCTGCTCAGTAGGGAGCCTGCTTCCTCCTCTCTCTTCCTGCCTCTCTGCCTACTTGTGATCTCTGTCAAATAAATAAATAAAACCTTTAAAAAAGAAAAAACCCGAGAGATCCCTTACCATGTCAGCCTTGTGTGAGAACACAGGGACAAAAGGGGCTTCTATGAACCAGGAAGTAGGCCCTCAGCAGACACAAATTCTGCCAGTGCCATGATCTTAAACTTCCCAGCATCCAGAAGTGGGAGAAATATCTGTTGCTTATAAACCACCTAGTCTACGGGCTTCATCATAGCAGCCTGAATGAACTAAGATGTACAATTATACAACATGGGTCTAGAGTTTTTGGTCACCTTAAGGATTCTAGGAGGTTCCCACCCTTAGCTCCTACATTCCACAGGCTGCTGACAGTGGTTTCTCCTCTCTGATTCACATTCTCATCGTCATTACTATAGCCATTCATTCACTGGCTCAGTATGAGTTAAATTTGACTATTTCTAGCTCAAGACCTGACACGAAGTAAGTGTTCAGTAACATACGTTTAGTCACTATACAGAGGGCCCAGAGAGGGACAGTTACTTAAATAATCCAGCCACTCCCTTCATCCACACAAGACATTCACAACATCTCTTCCTCCCAGTACAATGGCTGGTGCCAGCCCAGGAACAAAATGCCTGACCACCAACTCAGGAGTAAACATGGGTACCAGTCACAGCTGCCAATGCCCTCCAATTTCCTTTACTTTTTTTTAAAAGATTTTATTTATTTATTTGACAGAGATCACAAATAGGCAGGCAGAGAGAGAGGAGGAAGCAGGCTCCCCACTGAGCAGAGAACCCAATGTGGGGCTCAATCCCAGGACCCTGGGATCATGACCTGAGCCAAAGGCAGAGGCTTAACCCACTGAGCCACCCAGGTGCCCCTCCCTTTACTTTTTAAAAAAAGTGACCCAAAGACCCATGTGTGAGGAATAACACAGGGAAGAGATATGAGTTCTAAGTACACAATAATCAGCTCAGAGTCCAGGCTCTTCTGCTCGGGATACGTGAGCTTCCTCTAGAGAAGCCTCTTAGAACCAGTTTAATTTTTAACCAAGCCTAAAATTAACCAATTTTAATTTATAGCTTAACATTATTAACGAAGTTAAAGAAACAAAGATTAGGTGAATTATCTACCAAGCACAAACTATATTATTCTTTGAAAATAATCTTAAACTTAGGAAAAGTTTGCAACAATAGTGCAAATAACCTTTTATTCTCCAAATTACTAAGAGCACGTTGTCGACATGCTCCAGATACTTTAGTAACAAGCATATAAAATCACATTTCAAACATCAAAATCAGGAAACTAACACTAACACCTACCACCTAATCCTCAGACACCGTTCATTTTTCACCCATTCTCCGTATCATTCTCTTTACAGCCAAATGATTTAATCCAGGATTACACGTTGTGATTTCATCTCTCTTCAGCCTTCAACCTGGAACACTTTCTCAGTTTTCTTGACTTGCATGAACTTGATATGTTTGGAGATTACAAGCCACTATTTTAAAGAGTGCACTTCACTGTGAGTTTGTTTGATGGACCCTCCTGCTTAGACTCAGGTTAGACACTTTTGGCTGTATTCTCATTGTCTCCTATTAGATGGCACACAAATTCAATACTACTGAGTGACACCAAACATCAGTATTATTCATGTTCATTTCAATCGCTTGACTAGGTTGGGCCCCCGTCTTTTTCTACTGTAACCACACTTGGGCTTTACTGGCTGTCATGCTGGCCAACAGTATTCACTTGAGGGCTGCAAGGATGGAGGGGGGCAAAGAGACATGCTTCTTCCCCTTGGTCTCCTGTGGGCTTCCTATCAGCATCCTGAGCCATCAGCACCTTAGCAATACTGTATCGTGCCAGTCAGGCACAGGGTCTTCTGAGAGCAGCAGCTAAATTCAGTTTGTGGTTTTGGTAACACGTGGATACTGGCGTCATCATGCCCCATCAGAGAAACCAGTGCCAGGCAGCCAGCACTCTCTCCTCAGCTAGTATGGGCCCTAATCCCGTGAGGCCCCTGCTCTGGGCTAGGACACCCACATCAGTGGAACAGGTTCCTTTCAGAGGCCTGCACTTCAGCTCTGAGGGATCCTCCCGTTCCCTCCATTTGACCAATCTAGAGCTGGTAGCTGCTGTCTGCAGTTGCTACTTTAGTGGTACACTTGACTTTTATTCTTCCCTTTCAGATTCCTGCCATCTTCATGATACTCAGTGTTCCTTTTACCCTTTCAGATCCCTAGTTAACAACTGTACATCAAGTTAACAATGCTATCATATTGTTTTTGTTCAAATCACTGCTATGGTTTCTGTCTTCTGACAACCCTGATATGTCTCACTGGAACTGAATCTCAGGAAGAGGAGAACTTTTATTTACTGCTGTACAATGCCCTCTACTTAGTAAGTGACTAATAAATACTGATCGAATCAACAAACGTTTGTATTTACAGTCACTAAAACCTTCTCACTGTGGGTTGAGGATTCAGCTCTACTCTGTATGAAATACTCAATGTCCAAAATAGTATTGTTCATAATTGTGAAAAATTAGAAACAAGAGGCCTTTCAACAGAATTAACTAATTTTAATAGAACAGAATATAAGATGCTATAAAGTAGCCAGAGCTACATATATAAACATGGATGTAACCCAAAACCATTTTGCCATGTTTTTTTTTAAAGATTTTATTTATTTATTTGACAGACAGATCACAAGTAGGTAGAGAGGCAGGCAGAGAGGAGAAAGCAGGCTCCCTGCGGAGCAGAGAGCCCGATGCAGGGCTCGATCCCAGGACCCTGGGATCATGACCTAAGCAGAAGGCAGAGGCTTTAACCCACTGAGCCACCCAGGCACCCCCATTTTGCTGGTTTTAATAAAGGAACAGTGCTCAGGATAAGGCACAAAGCGTGACATGACAAAATGTTACTAGAACCACTGAAATTCACAATTTTATACAGAACAGCAAAAAGCAGAGAGTGAAGAACAGTGAAATCATCAGTGTGGGGTAGTAGGGTGGTGTCCCATGGTTGGCCCATCCACATTGTGTACCACCAGTAGAATAATGGGGACAGGAATACAGGGCCTAGAAATGTAACAGCCACACCAAAGGATACATCTGTATACAATAAAAATGTGGTTCCAAATCAGTGAAATAGGGGTGAATGAATCAAAAGGTGAAAGATCTACTGGCTATTCATTTGGAAAAAAACAAAGTTGGGGTTTTTAGTTTACACCATATTTAATCGACAAGAGAAAGAGATCAGTAGATTATTCCATTTACCTTAAACACATTTGTTCCATATGTTTTAAGGACAAACCTGACAAAACAGAAGGTTTTTTTTTTTTTTTTTTTTAAGATTTTATTTATTTATTTGTCAGAGAGAGAGAGAATGAGAGCAAGCACAGGCAGACAGAATGGCAGGCAGGGTCAGAGGGAGAAGCAGGCTCCCTGCCGAGCAAGGAGCCCGATGTGGGACTCGATCATGACCTGAGCCGAAGGCAGCTGCTTAACCAACTGAGCCACCCAGGCATCCCCAGAAGGTTTTAATAAGAGTCTTCTCATACCAACTCAAGAAGCAGAAACACATTTCATACTGCAGGATGACAGACCATTTTATTTCTAATGTTCAAGTTTTAAACATAAATGCCTTTAGCTCTAATAACAGAAAACTCTGACCCTAACCGTTCAGTATCTGTGAGGTAGATAATATTATCTCCATTTTGTAGATGAGGAAATTGAGGCAGAGATTAAATCACTACATAGGTCACTCAAATAGTAAGGGACACACAGAACGGCTTGTCTGAAAAGACCACATAACTGTAGGAGGAAACGTGTCATTCTATCACACTAAATACAAATGCAGACAGTTCTTTGCTCACATAAAATTTGAACCTCACTCTTAAAACTTATATAAGTATTCTTTGGACATAACACAAATATAAAGTGGGGAAAATTTCTTCAGTGGGCACTGCTTTCAATCTGTACAGTATAATAAGTACCTAACGTTCAAGACCAGTGTTGAAAATTTCAGGTCTGTATTTTAAATTTGTACTGAATCACTGTATACATCAAGTAAATCTTGATTTTATCAGTCATTATTTGACTTATTTTCTAAAAGAACGGTTTGTTAACAATGCCTGTACTGATTTACATGTGCCATCAGAAAGCAGAAAACATACACGACATGTAGTATTTCACTCATTCAATGTTTCTTTTAAAAATAAATATTGTGGTAAAAGTATGTGATGGGACAATACCAGTTGGTGTCAGAAAACACATTGTATGTCACAAAAATTACTTAGGTAGGAGTGCGTTGTTCCTACTATAACTATTTGGGAACTTAAAAGAAAAATCAAGCATACAGAATGTAGGCATTGAAGGTCACACTCATATGTTTAAGCCTGATTAAGCTCAGAGGCTTATTATTCACCTAAACACATAATGCTGTTACTTTATTCACAGAGACACTTAGTCCTGTTACTTTGTTTACATATTCACACATATACTTAGTGCTATTACTTTATTCATATATACACTTAGTGCTGATGTTTACAAAGTGCTGCTATTTTAGTCACATACACAGTACTGTTACTTTGATGTCTCAACCCACTTGTGCAGTCTCAAAGCCACATGTTGACCATTGTGGTCAAATAAATATCCCACAGTAGATTATTAATAAGATTATTTAGTATTGCATCCAAATTGGATGTATTAGAGTATTGCTCTACTTCTAAGTAGATTGTAATACTTCTAAGCAATTAGCAGTATTGCTTCTAGAATAAGATTATTTCTAGACAAGGATGTTTTCCTCACTTCCTAAACTGACAATTTTCCTTTGTTACGCATTCTCTGATAAATTTTGAAGTGTTTTTCAAGTTATTAGCTTCTATTCTCAATTATATGATGGCCAATCAGAAGCAGATTGTGAAAATTTTCCTACATTCATTTCATTTTAGGGTGTCTCAATTTGTAAACTTCTGATTTACAAAATGCTTGACTTGTTCATCAAAGTTTATTAAGATGCAGAATACTGAGATATTTCCCCCCTAATGAATTCTCTGACAGAGTGTTTCTCATGCCTTCATTAGATTCACAGGGTATATGAAGTAAGGGATGGCTAGGATATACTATGACAACAAAAAGCCCTAAATGTGTAAGGTCTGAACAAATCTGAAATTTCTGGTTCATGAGAAGACTTACAAGGGATGTTAGAGAAGGCAGAACTCTGCCCAGGACACTGGTTTCTTCAAACCTGTGAATCTATAATCTCTAATGATTAGCTCCCAAGTACCCTGAGGATGATCCCCATACCCTTTGATACGGAAAGAAAAATGGAAGTAGGAAAAATTTCAAGCAAGGTCCTTTATAGGCTTGGAATTTATGGCAGAGGTCACATGGCCTCATGTGAATGGAAAGCCAGAAAATCTTGACTAGTAGGTAACCACAAAGAAAAATGGGTATGAGGAAAAACCCAGCAAGTTTTTGCTACAGAGTTTCTACCCTAGGTGAATTCCTTGATGATTAGTAAGGGCTGATTTCCGGCCAAAAGTTTTTCCACATTCACAGCATTTATAAGGTTTCTCTCCTGAGTGAATTCTCAGATGGGTAGTGAGGGTAGATTTATGACGAAAACTCTTCCCACACTCGTTACATTCAAAGGGTTTTTCTCCTGTGTGAGTTCTCTGATGATTAATAAGAGTCGACTTTGTAAGAAAAGATTTCTCACATTCATGACACTGAAAGGGCTTCTCTCCTGTGTGAATTCTCTGATGTACATTAATGGCTGACAGATGACGGTAAGTTTTACCACATACATTACATCGAAAGGGTCTATCTCCTGTGTGAGTTCTCTGATGTTGAGTGAGGGCTGACTTCTGGCAGAAGGTTCTCCTACATTCATTACATTCATAGGGCTTTTCCCCTGTGTGAGTTCTCTCATGTCGAGTGAGGGATGATTTCTCATAAAAGGATTTCCCACATTCATTACATTTATAAGGTTTCTCTCCTGTGTGAATTCTCTGATGTGCATTAACATCTGACTGCCGATAAAAAGTTTTACCACACTCATTACATTGAAAGGGCTTCTCTCCTGTGTGAGTTCTCTGATGAACATTAACTTCTGACTGCCGATAGAAAGTTTTACCACATTCATTACATCGAAAGCGTTTCTCTCCTGTGTGAGTTCTCTGATGCACATTAACGTCTGACTGACGATAGAAAGTTTTACCACATTCATTACATTGAAAGGGTTTCTGTCCTGTGTGAATCCTCTGATGTGCATTAACATCTGACTGACGATAGAAAGTTTTACCACATTCCTTACATTGAAAGCGTCTCTCTCCTGTGTGAGTTCTCTGATGAACATTAACATCCGACTGCCGATGGAAAGATTTACCACATTCATTACACCGAAAGGGTTTTTCTCCTGTGTGAGTTCTTTGATGTGCATGAACGTCTGATTGCCAATAAAAAGTCTTACCACATTCATTACATTGAAAGCGTTTCTCTCCCGTGTGAATTCTCTGATGTGCATTAACATCTGACTGACGATAGAAAGTTTTACCACATTTGCTACACTGAAAGGGTTTCTCTCCTGTATGAATTCTCTGATGTAGCTTAATGTCTGACTGCCAATGGAAAGTCTTGCCACATTCATTACATTGGAAGCGTTTCTCTCCTGTGTAAATTCTCTGATGTACCTTAATGTCTGACTGGCGATGGAAGGTCTTACTGCATTCATTATGTTGGAAGTGCTTCTCTCCTGTATGAGTTCTCTGATGTTGAGTGAAGGCTGACTTCTTGCAGAAAGTTTTTCCACAATCATTGCATTCATGGGGTTTCCTCCCTGTGTATGTTTCCTCATGTCGAGTAAGAGATGACTTCTTGCAAAAGGACTTCCCACATTCACTACATTTATAAAGTTTCTCCCCTATATGTGCTAACTGATGGTCTGTGAGGGGTGACTTAGGACTCGTTTTCCCACATGAATTAAATTCATGGGGTTTCTCTCCCATATGTGTTTTCTGATGCACTGTGAGGTTTGACTTGTAGTTGAATGTTTTCCCACATTCACTACATTTGAATAGACCCTCACATCTCTTTTTTTTCTGAACTTGAGTAACATGTGACATCCTGCTGAAATTATTTTCAATTTGATTGCCTTTGCATTGTTTCATTTCAAAGGAAACTCCATGACATTCCAAAAGAGATGACCTCTCACAGGTTTCTCCATGTCCATTATATTCACAGAGTTTCTCTCCTGTGTCAATTTGCCTGTGTGGAATTATTGTGGTCTTTTTTCCTAAGGATTTTCCATCATCATATTTTAATGTCTTCTCTGAAGACTGTGTATTTATATGCTGAATAATACCATTCTTATGACCAAGGGCTTTCTCATATTGATTATTTTCATGAGAACTCTCTTGAGTATGAGGTTTTTCCTGCTTTATATCAAGTAACTGCTCATACACATTTAACATGTGAGGCCTTCTCCTTGAAGAATATCTATTACTACCAATTGATACTAAAATATTTTTCAAATTCATTCCATGTAAGTCATGTTTACAGGGTATTTTTCTTGAAGGAATAAAATCTGTACTTTTATTAGATGATTTCCTTAAAGCATAAACTTTCTCTAAGGTCACTTTTTTGTTGTTGAATAAAACTTGCGGCAAGTATTTGTCTTTGTTTTTCTGGATTCTCTCTGCTACGTAATAATCTCTGCTGTCTTCTAAAAATGAAAATATTGAACAAACTGTAAGAATTTTACAGTTCGAATGGAACTGGATTAACATACAAATGTGCTTTTATATATTTGACGTTGGTTTCAGTAGTGTCTCAGGATCAAAGTGCCTCTTTCCCCACCTAGTTTGAGAAAATATGTGGAAAAAGGAAGAAAAGCTATTAACATGCAGACATATAATTATTCAGCACTTTACAAGTAAGACATTCAAAATGGACAAAAATGTAGATTTTTACAAAGATTTTATTTATTTATTTATTTGACAGACGGAGATCACAAGTAGGCAGAGAGGCAGGAAGAGAGAAAGAGAGAGGAGGAAGCAGGCTCCCCACTGACCAGAGCCTGATGTAGGGCTCGATCCTAGGACCCTGGGATCATGACCTGAGCTGAAAGCAGACGCTTTAACCCAGTGAGCCACCCAGGCGCCCCAAAAATGTAGATTTAAATTCAAGAAGCAGTGAAGAGGATGGAAGATTCTACAGTGACAGATTCAGGTAGGAGAAAAATCACAGGAAATAAGATGGGTCCAACTGAGCTAATGAAAAGTAATTGGAATAACAAGAAAAATGAGTAGGAAAAGATGTTCGTGGAGGAAAATGTGACATTAAGGAGACAGAGTAGGTCTAATACATTCCAACCTGTATTGTTTTAGTAATATCCAAACAAGTTCTCATGCTTCCAGTTAAATTTCCCTCCCACACAATAGTAAGATAAATTTCTGAAAGCACCAAAGGCCTTATATTCAAAGGAGTCATCAGACTGTACTCAAATTCCCCTCCCAATAGGAATGCCAATGTCCCAAAATGAAATACAAAATAATGACAAAAGAAGTAATAGATTCAATGATACATAGATTCAATGTATCTCCCTATTTTGGCTTTGATACGCTCATATTGCTCTACTGTAGCCACTCAACACGTGAACCTATGTTCACTTATTTTTCCTTAAAATAGCATTGCCTATGCCAAAATACTAATATTTAACTTTCCTTTATCTTTCACATCTCACACTTGCACATTTCGGGTTTCTGTTTATTATCAAAACTTAAGGATCATATGTTTCCAAACAAATCTCAGGAAATGAGTAACATTTATGTTGATTTACCATTTAAAAAATATTGTCCATGTTTGCTACCCACTGCGAAAAATTCTATCCCAATCTAAAAAACCACTGGCCTGACCCAAGTACCACATGACGACTGTTACAAGTCATCATTCTAGCAAACAAAATTTATACCAACTAAATCCACATCACATCTTTAAGCTGCCATCCTACAACTCCTCAATCAATATCCTCTCTGCCAGTTTAGTCAGTTCTTTGTCTTATTAAATTATTCATTCTTGACTATAAGGTCAAAGTATGTTCTTTCACTCAGAGCCACAGCTAGGGTATAGGCTAACTACTATCTAGGAAAATGACATAATAATACCATTATTCCAACCCTTCAAGAATGCCTTTTCAAATCTTCATACTTGTAAAACTTTCAAACTTATATTCGTTCTAAATCTTAAAGTAGTTCCAATGTAAATGAGCTCTTTCTAACACAGTCATAAATAGCACTGCTTTGTAATATACTGTATTTCTTGAATATACACATATTTAACGTTCTAAAATCTAAAATCACCCAATATAATATACACATATTTAACTTTCTAAAATGCCTCTTATAATTGATCACAGATCTGTACTCAGCAGGTCACACTATAATAAGCAAGATATTTTTTACTTAGTGGTTCATCACATAATGATCTAGTTACAATCTATGGCTTCTTAGAGTTGAGAGAATGACAATTTTTTCTTAATGCTGAATTTAAAGTGTTTCACGCAATTTTATTCTCATTCTTCAGTCCAAAGGATGGCAAACTTTTCCTTAAAAGGCAAAACAGTACACCTTCTAGGTCTTGCAGGTCATACCCGTCTATCACAATATCAAACTCTGCGATTAGAGCATGAAACTGGCAAAAAAGCCCATATGTAAATGAAGGAGTATGGTTGTGTTGCAAAACCATTTTATTTACAAAAACATGTGGTAGGTGTGCAGACCATACTTTATAATCACTGCTCATAACAGGTGTTGTTAAGTCTGATTTTTTAAAAAATCTGAGTAATTTGAAATCAATAGACTTCAACCAGCTATGTGTATCAGCATTACCTAGAAAGATTTTTCAAACACAAATCTTTAGACACTATGCCATCTTATACCTGATGAATCAGGAACTATAGGTTCAGGTAAGTAATCAGAGATCCTTCACAATGTTTTCAGAATATGAAATTTTTCCTTTCCTTGATCATGTTAATCAAATGTTCATTTCAGATTATATGCCAAAGTAAGAAAGAATAACACGATTGCCGTTCTCTTTGTTAGATCATACCTCAGGTATTATCAGGTAACGGATCATTTACTTTTGTTTCTTCTGAAAGACCCACTACATGCTGAGCATTGAGAGAAAGAAGACATTACACTGGCTCAAACATTCAAAGTCTCTTCCTTCTTGGAAGCAGGTACACTTAACTTTTACTGTAACAACATTCAATATAATAAGCGGAAAAATAGAGTTTTACTTATACACTAAACAATGTTCTGAGTAATTTTCATTTGTTAATGCATTTAGTATCTAGTCAAGGAAAGCACATAATGAAGAAAGGTGTGATATGGCAAAGCACACAGGATGCCTAAGTGACATTTAATGCGAGTGGATCAAATGATGTTTAGCATGAGTATAAGCAACCTAAAAATAAAACTGGAGCAGCCAAATAAGGTCAGAATATAGTCGTCAATAAAAGGTACATTAATTTAAATTTCATGAAATAAACAGGAGCACAGATTTATTTTGTCACGCTACTGAAAAAAATAGATGTTCTAGGCAAACAAAAGCACAAAAACACCACTGTCAACAACAAAAGAATTCTAATCAACTACGATTAGGAATGGGACAAAATAAAAGTATGAGGGAATATAGTTCTTACTGATACTGACATAAAGCAAGAACATGAAAACTATCAGAAATTTACAAAGAAAAAATAATCAAAAATAAAAAAAATATAAAAGAACAAGTTTCTCATGTATGTTTATTTATTTATTTATTTTAACCAACCTCTACTTTTATCAGACTATAACTAGGGAATGTTTTATTTCCTACTTCCTAGGATTTACCGAGGGTTTCCTTTTAGCATCATATACTTCCACTTGTTTGCAAATGTTTTTTAAATACTAAAACAGGTCTTTTCCCCATTTTCTTAAGGTACCCACAGAAGTACGACTGTAAAATTAAGGCTGTAATTTTGTTACATTAATCTGGTAAATATGAATTTGTAATCTTATTAATTTATAGGTAATTTTAAAAAATAGTACCAAGTACTACAATACAACATGTAAAACTGAAAACAGTGTTTCTTCCCTTCTCCTCAAGAACCAAATTTTAGTAGATTTTCTCACTTTTCTTAGTTTTACCTTTGTGCTATTAAACGCAATAAAGCCAGTATTACTTGCTTATCTGCATAAATGATATCCTTGGACCCCTAGCTTTGAATAATCAGAAAACCAGTTTACATTCCTCTGTAGCATTACCCTTTTCTTTTCCAATTTTAGCACATATATATATATATATATTATATATAATACATATTTTACATTTCTCTACTTCTAAAGTAGGTGCCACTAGGAAGAGATTCTTAGAAAACATTTTAAATAATGTCTAACTCCTAAACTGACTGCCTAGATTATAATTTCCCCTCGCTTCCTCACTAACCTTTCCGTTACTCACTAACTCACCTGGGTAGTTCTGGTATAGAAATTCTTCCTCTAATATCCATGGCTCCTTTCCTTCTTCCAACTTGAAGATCACATCTGGCTTTTTAATGGGATACCCTGTAAAAGGAAAAATGACACAGAATTTGGACATGGGCTACAGCAATTCTTCTTCTTCTTTTTTTTAATAGCAATTCTAAAGGAGAGAGAAGACAGACTTTCTGGAGCTGCACGTTGATGAGGCTTATTTAAACATTTATGGGATGTGAGCATACAAAAATTCTTCCTTGTGCTCAAAAGAGATTAACAACCGCAGATCCTGAAGCAAAAGTCTCAACCACATAAACTATAAAAGACCAAACATTTTGGTATCTAAGAAATGAAGTGCATGTTATACAAAATTTGACATGAAAACTGCTTACCCACTGAGACAAAGTTGTGGTAGTTCTCCAGCATCACATCCCTGTACAGGGTCCTCTGAGCAAGGTCCAGGTGCTGCCACTCTTCCTGGGAGAAGTCCACAGTCACATCTCCAAATGACAGTGACCCCTGGAAGAGCACATTTCTGTTCAGTCTGAAGTTATCAGAATTGGGGTAGCACAGGAAAGAAATATGGAAACAAATTCTTCCCAGGTTCACTGTTGAGAACTGATGTTAAAATATGCCTACTGCATACATTACCTTGTATTAGATTTTGTAGAAGTAAAAAAGAAAAGCAAAGTAAAAGTAAAAATTATGCTTATTTTAGTTTATTAATGCTCTAAACCTTGAAATGTGAATATTAACAAGAATAAAACACTGTTTTTATTCTCTAGAAAGTTAAATACTACACAAACACAACATACTGCAAAACTAAAAATAAGGTATTACTAGAACATACTAGCATACATAAAAAAGCAAAGGAAAGAAAATGTAAAATGTGTATTAGAGTCAGAAAAGAAAAAAAGTAACTATTTTGTATCACAACTTGTGCTTAATTAAAGAGTTAAAGCTGTAGGGCCTGAAATGTGATGGATAAATGTTCTTTATGACTATGAGGCAATACAACATAAACTGAAGGCATTAAAAACACGTGGGTTGACTTTGCTTCTGCTCCAGGATGCATAAAGCAAGGAAGAAAATCACTTTTTCTCCTACAATGAAAATTAGTCACACTAATTTCAAATTCACAATTTTTTTCCCTTACAGGGGAGGCATGATTACAAAGCACCCACGTACCCCAAATCTAGGAAGACACAATATACACAGGAAGAGAGAAAATGTCTATTTTTGCCTACCTGAGTTAGACCACAGGTAAGAAGTCAACCAGAATAGAGGGAAATTTAATTAATGAAAACAGAGTGTGAGCTGACACAACAATGAGAAACCCCTTCGGACCACAGACATGGAGGAGACTTGCACCTTTTTACAAGCATTTTTTTTCTTTTCTTTCTTTTTTTCTTTTTTAAGGTTTACTGATTTATTTTAGAGAGGAGAGGAGGGGGAGAATGAGTCTCAAGCACATTCTACACTGAGCAGAGCTCCTTGCAGGGCCCAATGTCCTGACCCTGAGATTAAGACCTGAGCCAAAACCAAGAGTAGGATGCTCAACTGACCATGCTACCCAGATGCCCATTTACAGGCTTTTTCTCTGTGAACCCCACTGGGCACCTACTCTATTCCTGGGGAAGAGCAGGGTTATGCACTGAGTCAACAACTACAGCTTGATGAGTGGTGGGGGCCAAGAGAATCAAGAAGGCCACATCCCCATGACCCAAGGTCACAGGGACGACTTAACACTAAGGCCATATTGGAGTAAGAGAGCATATTCTGCCCATAACTTCTTACCACCAAGCTAACAAGCTTGGAATAACAAAAGGACTAATATAATATTGCTGACAGAAAGACAAGAGATAAATAAAAGCATGTAAAGAGACCCTCTCTGAGATACACACAAGGAGAACCCTTAAAACTCAAATGAACAGAGAGCTCTGGTAAATGAACCTGTATCCTACACACAAGGTAAGTCTTTAGAAAGTGAAAGCCTATTCTACCCTGAGAGTAGTAACAGAAAATTAATTCTCAAATTCTGCCCAACTCCTAACTAGTTAAACTTGAACCTGCGAACTAAAGGCCTCATAGGGAATTGCCATTTCTAGCAATAAAATCTAGTTATCCCAGTTTAGAGTCTGACCCAAGACATATACACTTCAACAAATAATCACAAAGCATATGAAAAGGAAAGAAACTAATAAAATACTACAAAGATATAAAGTAACCATCAGAAATAGATATTACATAGATGTTGAAACTATCTAACAGGATTTTAAGTAATTATAACTTTATGTTAAAGACTCTAATGTATGTTTAAACTCAAAAAGTATAGGACATGCAAAATCAAATGGATAATTTCAGCAGAGAGAACCAAATGGAAATCTAGAAATGGGAATACAGTAAGAGATGAAAAACAACCACAATGGGGCAAAACTAGAAATCAATCACAAGAAAATAACTAAAAGAAATACAAGTATGTGCCAATCTAAATCTAAACCTAAATAACATGTTCCTCAAAAATGAATGCATCAATGAAGAAATCAAAGAGAAAATCAAGAAATATCTGGAGAGGGCGCCTGGGTGGCTCAGTGGGTTAAGCCGCTGCCTTCGGCTCAGGTCATGATCTCAGGGTCCTGGGATCGAGTCTCGCATCGGGCTCTCTGCTCAGCAGGGAACCTGCTTCCCTCTCTCTCTCTCTGCCTGCCTCTCCATCTACTTGTGATTTCTCTCTGTCAAATAAATAAATAAAACCTTTAAAAAAAAAAAAAAGAAATATCTGGAGAGAAGTGAAAAGAAAATAAAAACACAACAGTCTTAGAGATGGAACAAGAGCAGTACTAAAGGAAATTTACAGTGCTCAAGACCTACATCAAAAACAAGAAATAACTCAAATACATGATCTAACCTTACACCAAAAGGAACTAGAAAAACAAAAAACAAAACCCAAAGTTAGCACAAAGAAATAAATAATAGAGATTCCTGGGTGGTTGAGTCAGTTAAGCATCTGAGTCTTGATTGCAGCTCAGGTAGTGAACCCTGTGTTGCGTTCTGCATTCAGCAAGAAGTCTACTTCAGATTCTCTCTCTCTGTGTCCCTCTGCACCTCCCTCCCCCTTTGCACTCTCTCTAAAATAAATAAATAAATAAATCTAAAAAGAAAGAGAGAAGGAAATACTAGAGATCAGAAAGAAATGAAACAGAGATGACAAAAGAAAGAACAAAGAAAAGATCAATGAGGCTATTGATAAAAGATCAATGAGGCTATGTATAACCACATACATAGGTCAATGGAACAGTACTGTGAGTCCAGAAAAAAAATACATATACACATAAAGAGAAGGAGAGAGAACAATTATTCAATGACAATGGAGGCAAGAATATACAATGGAGAAAAAAGACATTCTCTTCAATAAATGGTGCTGGGAAAACTGGACAGCTACATGCATAAGCATGAAATTGGGCCACTTTCTTACACTACAGACAAAAATAATCTCAAAATAGATTTAAGACCTAATGGAAAATTTGAAACCATAAAACTCTGAAAAGAAAATACAGGTAGTAATCTCTTGGATATCAACCTCTATAATACTTTCCTGAATCAGTCTCCTGGTACAAGGGAAACAAAGGCAAAAACAAACAGGAATATATCAAACTGAAAAGCTTCCACACAATGAATGAAACCATCAACAAGATAAAAAGGAAACCTAATGAATGGGAGAAAATATCTGCAATGACATGTCTGAGAAGGGGTTAATATCCAAAATATATAAAGCATTCACACAAACATTAAAAAAAAAAACCCAAACCCAAATAACCCAATTAAAAAGTGGGCAGAATGGTGGAAAAGTAGGTGTTGCTCCCACTAAGATAAACAGTATGGAGGGTCCCCCCAAAATTAATATATTAATATGAACCAGTAATTCCACTACTGGGTATTCATACAAAGAAAACAAAAATACTAATTCAAAGATACATGCATCCCTATATTTATTTACAATAGCCCAGATATGGTAGCAGCGGTAGTGTCCACTGATAGACTAATGGATAAAGATAGAGATTAATGGATAAAAATGGATAAGGTTGAATGGAATATTATTCAGCCATGAAAAAGAACTGGAGCTTGCCATTTGTGACATGGATGAACCTAGAGGGTATTATGTTAAGTGAAACCAGACAAAGACAAATCCATATAATTTCATTTATGCTTCACTTACATTTAGAATCTGAAAAATAAAACAAATGAGCGAACAACAGCAATAGAGAAACAGACTCGGGGCGCCTGGGTGGCTCAGTGGGTTAAAGCCTCTGCCTTCGGCTCAGGTCATGATCCCAGTGTCCTGGGTTTGAGCCCCAGATCGGGCTCTCTGCTCAGTGGGGAGCCTGCTTCCCCCCCACTCTCTCTATCTGCCTCTCTGCCTACTTGTGATCCCTGTCTGTCAAATAAATAAATAAAATCTTAAAAAAAAAAAAAAAGAGAAACACATTCATAACAAGAGAGAGAAACAGACCCATAAACACAGAACTAACTGGTGGTTGCAAAGAGTACAGGGGAGGGGAAGTGGGAGAGATTAATGAAGCAGATTAAGAAGTACAAACTTCCCAACTGTAACATAAATAAGTCATGAGGATGAAAAGTACAGCCTAAGAAATATACTCAAAAATACTGTAATTTACTTACAATGATGAGCATTTCATGTTATATAATAGTCAGGTCACTCTGTTTTTCATCTAAAACTAATTTAATATGTCAACAATACTATATTAAAAGTTAAAAAGATTTCAAAACTAAAAAATAAAAATAAAAACACCCCCCTACAAATAAAATAACTTCAACCAATAATTATTTATTGAAAACATCTTCAAAAATGAAGAAACAGGGGCATGTTGGTGGCTCAGTCAGTTAAGCATTTGCTTTCGGCTCAGGTCATGATCTTGAGGTCCTGGGATCAAGCTCCATGCCCTGCTCCCTGCTCAGCAGGGAGCCTGTTTCTCCCACTCCCTCTGCCCTTCCCCTTCCTTGTACTCTCACTCTCACTCTCAAATAAAATCTTAAAAAAAAAAAAAAAAAGAAGAAATAATGCATTCCCAGAAAAACAAAAATTTAAGCAATTCTTTATCAGCAGAACTACTCTGCAAGAAATAATAAAGGAATATGGTGCCAATGAAACTTGAATCTACACATAAAAATGAAGAGTAATAGAAATAGAATAAAAAAGGAAAATTTAAGTTAATTCCTCCCATCCCAATTTTTAAGTGTTCTAAAGCAAAGGTTAGAAATTTTTTTCTGTAATGAACTAGATAGTAAACACTGTATTGTGAAGGTAGCCCCAGACAATACATAGAAGAAAGCATGAGGCTGTGTTCCCAGGAAACTTAATTTGTAAAAGCAGACAGGGAGCTGAATTTCACCCATGGGTTTCAGGTTGCCAATAATTATTCTAAAAGATAACTGTCTAAAGCATAAATAGTAGTACTGTATTATGTGTATATAGCGCATGTTAACGTAAAATGTATGGTGCAAGAACACAAAGGACAGGAAAGAAGAATTGGGAATATACTGCTATAAGGTTGTTATACTATAACATCATGTGGTTTAATATTTGAAGGGAGGCTCTGATTAATTAAAAATAGCTATTATAAGCCTTTCACTAACTATTTTAAAAGTAAAAAGGAAGGTAAAAATAATAAGTCAAGGAATGCCTAGGCGGCTCAGGTGATTAAGCGTCTGCCTTCAGCTCAGGTTTAGGTCATGATCCCAGAGTCCTGGGATCAAGTCCCACATAGGGCTCTCTGCTCATCAGGGAGCCTGCTTCTCCCTCTGCCTGCTGTTCCCCATGCCTGTGTGCGTGCACTCTCTGTCAAATAAATAAAATCTTCAAATCAAATAAGACAATAGCAATGATAAAACGGAGTAACAGAAAACAAATTCAAAAGAAAAAAGATAGGAAGAATAGAACAAACAGAGAAATAGCTAGCAAAATGAATATTTTAATCGCCATATCAATAACCAATTTTTAAATACAGTGTTCTAATCAAACCAGACAGATCATCAGAGGGGGTTAAAAAACAGAACCAATTATATACTGCCTATAAGAAATTCACTTTAATTATAAAAATATATAAGTTAAAAGAAAAAGGATAAGGAAATATAACACAAACAATAATCCAAAGAAAGCTGGAGTTGCAGCATTAATATCAGACAAAACAGACTACGTATTAGGAGATATTATTGAAGATAAATAGGTACATTCAATTCACATTACATTAATGACAAATGATCAATTTTCCAAGATAAAATTAAATGTACATGTACCTAACAAAGCAGCTTCAAAATATAAGAGGTAAAAACTGATAGGACTGAAAGGGAAAACAGACAAAAATTAATACAGTTGGATGGGACACCTGGGTGGCTCAGTGAGTTAAGCCTCTGCCTTCAGCTCAGGTCATGATCTCAGGGTCCTGGGATCAAGCCCAGCATCAGGTTCTCTACTTAGCAGGGAGCCTGCTTCCCCCCCACCCCACTCTCTGCCTGCCTCTTTGCCTACCTGTAATCTCTGTCTGTCAAATAAATAAATAAAATCTTTAAAAAAAATTAATACAGTTGGACACTTCAATATTTCTCTCAGTAATCAATAGAAGATAACTGAAAAGAATATAGAAGTCCTAAACAAACCATCCCTGAACTAAACCTAAGTAATATCTGTAGAACATGCCACCTCACAATTTCAGGAAAATCTTTCTGTCTCATTAAGAATCATTATCATTTGGGGAGCCTGGGAGGCTCAGTTGTCAAGCATCTGCCTTCAGTTCAGGTCATGATCCCAGAGTCCTGGGATTGAGTCCCATGTTGGGCTCCCTACTCAGCAGGAAGCCTGCTTCTCCCTCTCCCACTCCCCTGCTTATGTTCCCTCTCTCACTGTGTCTCTGTCAAATAAATAAATAAAATCTTAAAAAAAAAATCATTATGGGTTATTCTCACTTTCATTGCACTTCGTGTAATAATGTTTGCTATCGCTATCAGGTACAAATGTATAGCTCAGCACTGACAACTTCAACATTAAGTACTTGAAGGTCATCACCACAACAGCCCCTCAGCCCTGCTGCTAACCTGCTACTCCATATTTCTCCCAAAGTTGACATTTATCTATTTCCACATTTACATTTTAAAGGTTATATCTTATTCATAAGAGCTAATGTAAAACAAAGTAGGAACTAAAAAACAAAAAAACCACTCACCTGGGGTTTGTTCATTTTCTGCTTTTCTTAAAGAAGCATGAAGATGTGTGAAGATACAACTGAGAAATAATAGAACAGAGATGAGTCATAAATGATCCTGCCTCCCCTCCAGCTCCTTGCCTACAGATACTTTTCATACCAGTAGGTAAAATGTCCTGTTCGTTCCTAAAAAGAGAGGGAATGGACACATAGACGTAATACCAATTGACTCAAATACTTATGAGCAGCCTCTCAAAAAAAAAAAAAAAAAAAAAAAAACCACAACCAAAAAAATCCCCCCAAAACAAAATAAAAAGCTACCCCCAATCCCCCCCCAAACCCTCAACTTTTAGTTGCCAATTTCAGATGCATAAATACTCCTGCCATGACCAATTCCATACAACCAACATAACATCACCGAGCACAGCTGGGAAGAAGTGTGCAATAGCATACCATTATATAGGTATACTGAGAGATAAAGAGTCTCAAGAACACAGAATCCAGTGAAAAGAAGGAAATTACTTAGGAAGTCATGAGTTTTGAGTATGATCATAGCCACAAAGAACTTAAGCAAACAGCTACTAAATGTAATGCAGTATCCTAGAAAGGAACCCAGAACAGAAAAAAGAACATTACAGAAAAACTGAGGAAATAGGAAAACGTATGCACTATACTGGTTCATTAATTGGGACAAACATACCATACTACTTTTAAATGTTAAAAATAGAGGAATTAAATTAATGTAGCATCTAGGGAGTTGTCACTGGGTGAACTGGTTAGGGTTAGGGTTAGAGAAGACCCTGGGCTGGGGGGCTTCAACCACGCCCATCCCAAAGATGTCCTCAAAGGTTCCTGGTCTCAGCCACGAAGAAGAACTCAAGGCCAGACACAACAGAGAGGGGAAGTTTATTATTTTAAAGTGAAACTACATTCTCAAGATTTGAGAACAAGAGAGAGCGAGCGTGCTCCGTAAGTGTGGGTGTTGGGAGTCTGGGTTTCTCTTTTATGAATGACAGTTGTTAACTAGGGAGTAGAATATTCATTAGGTGGGGTGGGGATTTCTTAGAAGCAAGGTTTTCCCCTCCTTATTTGGTCAGGAGTCTCCTGTCATGGCACCCACCTTCACGGACCTATCTTGATTGAATCTAGCTTTCTTGTAGCTTTGTTTTGGAGTGATTCCAGCTCAGGCCCCCAACTTTCCCCATAGCTGCCTATGACTTCTTTGTGGATGGCCTCCCAACTTCCTGTTAGAACCCGGCTAATTGCCTCTAACAGAATCTCTGCATTATACTGATCTTAAGTCTATAAATCTAGAAACTGTTCTAAAACAATTTACTTAAATTCATCAAAGGAAAATCTAAAGAATATCCACTTAATACAAAAGAAGGCAGTAAAGGGACAAACAAAAGAACAAAAAAGATATGAAATACACAAGGAAAAGTATAGCAAAATGGTGGGCATAAATATAACCAAGTCAGTAATAACATTAAATATAAAGAGTTAAACATGGCAGTTAGGGGTCTGATGTGGTGGTGAATCCAACTAGATCCCAAAACCTGACCTCCACGCCTGCTTGTACCCACCTCTGTCACATTTGTCCTTCAGCTCTTCTTTCTGGCTTATCTCTTAACTTAGACAAACTGAAACTGAAGCCACCCTTCAGGCCACTGCCCTGACAAAACCTCCAGCCAGCCCAGACCACCCAGACCAGTTGGAGCTTAACCTCCTACTTTCACCTGTGCAGATGCACCATGGAGCAACCTCTGGAATGACCAACAGCCACTCTACCTCATAAAATCTCTGCCCAAAAAGGAGCACCAGTCTCACTTATTAATATACACTCTATGTAGGGGTGCCTGGGTGGCTCAGTGGGTTAAGCTGCTGCCTTCAGCTCAGGTCATGATCCCAGGGTCCTGGGATCGAGCCCCGCATCGGGCTCTCTGCTCAGCATGGAGCCTGCTTCCTCCTCTCTCTCTGCCTCTCGGCCTGCTTGTGATCTCTCTCTGTCAAATAAATAAATAAAATCTTTAAAAAAAAAATACACTCTATGTATAAGCAAGTTTCCTTACGACATAAGCTTGACCTCATGCTCACCTCTACATATAATGACAAGATTTCCCTATCTAAATATTCATACTAACCCTAAACAAAAGAACCATCCACCCTTGATAGGACAGTCAGAGCTTTGGAAGTTCCCCACAATCCCCTTACTTGCTTCAAATAAATTTGACTTTGTGCAACAACCCCACCTGACGTAGTGAGCAATTTGCTCACAGATTTGGTAACCCACTTGGGACTGTTCTCCCTCTGAGGTTCTGCCCTGGTTTTCAAAGGACAGAGCATTGAGAACCGGCAGTCCTTTTGGGCTAACCCATTCAATTAGCCAGGACTGGGGGATGGAATTCTTGGTGGGGGGGGGGATCTCCTTTCTTGGGGCTTGTTTTGCTGGACAGGTGTTGCGGCTCCCTTAAAGAGACTGTGGCCACTCCAAGCCTCTTGCTGAGAATCTCTCCACAGAACTAAATGGTACCAATCCTATGGCACTACTCTCTAAGAGTATTTTCTTTGAGTTGTCTCACAAAGCCTGGTAGGTCGACAGTCAGTTAAGAACAGGGCCTCTCTGATCAACACTGCAGGGGATTAAATGCTCTTTACAGTCGAGTCCAGACATCCCTGGTGGCAAAGGATAACACAAGCTGGCCATTCAGAGGCTGAATGCTTTAGCCTGGCAGATGGGAAGTGGCCCAAACGAGACTAGTCTGGGATCAGCAAGGGTGAAGGATATCTCCATCTTATCTGTTTGACCTGTTAACATTTGATGGGGACATCTGACACTGTTCCTGGTTTTTTTTTTCCTCTTAAAAAGAGAGGTGTGCTTTGAGTTACTGAATCTAAACCAGATTCTCCCTGAGCCATTCCCCAAGTAAATCCTTTAAGACTAGGTGGACGCTGAGGGGCTGGAAGAGGGGCAACCTATGCACCACGCCACTGCTCCTCAAGGCACAGCTACCCACACCCACTTGGATTACCTTAGCATTAACCCACTCTCCTTGTGGGCTTGATTTTAAGTCAAACAAGTCTCATACGTATTGTGGGTAAGGCTGTACTGCACCTGTGTCACCAATAACACTGAAAGTTACCTTGAGAGAGGGTGAGAGGAGACCCTAAGAAGGAATTCCAGATTATGGGAGGGACAATTCCACCCTGAAGGAAAGCCTCCATTGGGCTGTAGCCTCCAGAAATGGAAAGTATTTGACTACCTTCCTTTAATCCTAAAACAGATGACTTTCCTCCTTAACACAGGGTGGCCACAATAATAGACTCTAGAGGATGAAGAGAAGTGGCCAGAAAATGGGACTTTAAATTTTACTATGACACTACAGTTGAGCTTATTTTGTGAAAGAGAAAGAAAAATGGAAAGAGATTCCATATGGTCAGTGCTTTATGGCATTATATCAAAATGAGGGGTTGCAAAGGAAGTTTAAGATTTGTGAAATGAAGGTAGAACTGAAAACCCTAAAAATGCGTCCTGTACTCTTGGGGTCAGGTAATCTTTGTCTCCATCTCCATCTCCTCCACCTCCTCCAAACCACTGGATTGTAATAAGCCTCTGCCTTATTTCTCTATTTGGGCCTCAGCTATCCCAGCTTCATGAATACCAGGCTCTAATCCTTTGCAAACACTCCCAAAGCCTTCTCAGATGTCTCCAGCACCCTTTTATCCTCCCTTGTCAGATAGCACTACCAGATTACGGACCTATTTTAAGCCAAGGATGGGAATGTTGCCATTGAGATGGGTGTCTCATTAATGTGCATGTCCCATTTTTTATCTCAGACCTGTATAACTGTAAGGCACACACTAAAGGGTTATTATGGGCTGACCTGATTGATTTATACATTTAATAGAGGATACCTTTTCTACTTACAACCCGTCTGGGAAGATATGCAAGCTTTGCTCACCATTCTCTTAATGGCAGAAGAAAAGCTTACTGTGTTAGCAGAGGCCAGACAGGAAGCTGATAAAAAAAATTCAGCCAGGATCAAGTTCTCAGAGACCAAATGAGGAGGCAGTGCTAAGAACTGACTCTGAGGGGGATCCCAACTCCCACAACGAGAGAGAACATTTTGGCCATTATTGAGGGCTTCTTTTAAAAACTATGAAGGAGGTAAGTAGATCTCCTGGTCCAAATTATGGGACATTCAACAAAGGACAGATGAGAATCCATCAGCCTTTTTGCAAAGGCTATAAAATTGCCTAAGACGAAATACAAACTGGGACCCTGAGGTTCAGGGTAGTTGAATGGCCCTTAATAACCTATTTCATATCTCAAACTGTTCTGGACAGCCAAAGGAAACTCCAAAATTGGCATAAGTGTGGATACTAACCCTGCTCAGCTTCTAGAACTAGCTTTCAAGGTGTTCCATAACTGGATGTGATGCAGGATGTAAAAGAAGACCAGAAGATGAGAAGGCAAGTTGCTCTTTCAGTGGGAGCTCTCCAGCCTACGTGAAGTAACCTGGGAGAGGAAAAGATGATACCCATGAGTGAGTGCCCCAAGCCCCCTCTATGGGACCGAGAGACCACCAACAAAGTTGGGGTCCAATCAATGTGCACATTGTAACCAGGAAGAGCACTGGAAACAGGACTGCCCAAACCACTCCCGAACAGAAAGAAGGGCAAAGCGCAATCATTTCGGCTGTCGCTCACTGAAGATGAGATATGATAGGGCCACAAGGCTCCCCAACTGGTCTTGGACCATTAGATTCTCATCTCCCACAAGAAGCCCTGAGTAACCTGGGCAGTGGGAGGGAAGTTGTTTGAGTTTTAACTTGATACTGGAGTTACTTTCTCTGTACTCAACACCCAGAAGGGTAGCCTTTCTAACAAAAATTGTAATATGAAAGGAATCTCAGGAAAAAAAGACATGAAAAGGTTTCTGGATCCTTTGACTTGTGAAATAGGATCAAAGCTCTTAAAACACTCTTTCTGATATGTGCCAGAAGGTCTCATATTCTTTTAGGATGAGATACTTTAGACAAATTGGGGTCCACAGTAAGTTCAGAATAGGACAAATTAGAAATTCAAGTTCCTAGGTACCAAGGAACTGAACTCATGTCATTATCACAACATATCCTAGTATTTAAAAGAGAAAATTCCCCCCAAAATATCATAAGGCAAGTCAACCCGAAAGTCCGGGTGTGAGGGCAGGTGGGGGCATGCCATTAACAACACATTTGTAAAAGTGAAATCGAAACAGACTGCTAGCCCCAGATGCTAAACAAAGGATCCACCCAGTAATTAACAGGCTCTTAAAATGGGGTTTGATTAGGTCATGTAGATCTCATATAACACCCCAATTTTACCTATTAAAAAGCTGGGAAGTGAGGAATACAGATTTGTTCAAGGCCTCAGATCTATTAATGAAGCTGCTTGAAACATTCAATCTGTAATACCCAATCCCTTTACTCTACTGACCAACTTACTTAGTAAATATTACATTGTGTAAGAGCAAAAGAATACCTTTTTCTGCATCCCACTAGATCCTGAATTCCAAGTACTATCTGCTTGAGCAAGAAGATCCTCTCTCCCACCAAACACAACAGTACTGCTGGACTGTTTTACCTCAGAGTTTCAAAAACCTCCCCCATCATCTCTGGGGAAATTCTGGGATGAGATTTAAGAGAATTAAGTTTAGAAAAATAGCACTATATTATGGTATGTAGATGGTACTTTGATAGCTACTCCCACCCACGAGGTTTCTGACCAAAATACCTTATCCATGTTAAATTTCCTGGCAGACAGGATATATAAAGTCTCAAGGAAAAGGCCTAATTTCTAAGGAAACTGTACAGTACTTTGGGTTTATTATTTTTTTCCAAGATTTTATCTATTTAATTTCAAAGGAAGACAGAACGCACAAGTGAAGAGGAGGAGGGGCAGAGGGAAAGGGAGAGAATCTCAAACAGACTTTTGATAAGCATGAGCCTAACAGGAGGCTTGCTCCCACAACCCTAAGATCATAACCTGAGAGGCAATCAAAAGCCCAACTCTTAAGTGACTGAGCCACCCATGTGCCCCTGGGTTTATTATTTCAAGAGGACAGTGAAGTCTCCCTCAAGAGAAAAATGGTAGGGGCGCCTGGGTGGCTCAGTGGGTTAAGCCACTGCCTTCAGCTCAGGTCATGATCTAGGGGTCCTGGGATCGAGTCCCGCATCAGGCTCTCTGCTCAGCAGGGAGCCTGCTTCCTCCTCTTTGCCTGCCTCTCTGCCTGCTTGTGATCTCTGTCAAATAAATAAAATCTTAAAAAAAAAAGAAAGAAAGAAAGAAAGAAAAATGGTAATACAGGGCTAGCTAGCTCCACCAAAAACCCATACTCGGTCTTCCCGTTGGATAAAAAAAGCCTCAGAACTAATTCTGGCTGTTGTTGGATTGGCTGTTGGGAGTAGATGCCTCTTGGGGAAGTTCTATAGGTTATAAAGTCACTGCAAGGAAATTAACTGATGTCATAGGAACCTTAGCTAAAAACACAGGATATGCCCTTGAAAACTTAGTAATGTCCCTAAACTCTTTAGCCAACATAGCGCTAGATGATGACTAATCCTACAGTACTTATTGGCAGAAGGAGGAGGAACTCATTCTGTACCTGGATTAATACTTCAAGTGAAGTGGAAATAGATATTTTAAAAATCTTCAAGCAGACAGCCTGGCTACATACTTTCAACCAAAAAGGAAAATTCCCCTGATGAGGACTGCAGGCTATTAAAACAGTGTTACCCAATACTCCATGGTTTCTCCCTTTCCTGAGACCACTAATAATCCTACTGCTCCCAGACTGCCGTTTAGACTTTGCATCATTGACTGATAAAATTCTCTACGAATGCCCGGGGGCCAAGAATTACAGCTGGTAGTAACACAAAGATAGGAGCAGCTTAGGGTTAAAGGGTTAAACCTGGTGACCCACAGACACATCAAAACCTGAGGGAAAATTCTGCTCTGCTAACAATTTCAATGACCACCCTCATGCCCAGCAGGAAGCAACTATAGAAGATGGACCTTTGCCCTGTGCCCCTGAAGAATTAGCAGCAGAATAAAACTAGAGGATGGATTTGTCACCTGCTAGACCCCAAGACCTGACTTTTACTGCCCACCTGCTTGTACTCAATGCCTGCTGCCCCACATTGTTTCTTAACCTCTTCTTTCCAGCTTCACCCTCAAATCAGGCAAATGGAAACTGAAATCACCCCTCAAGCAACAGCTACTGCCAGGACCAGGTCTAGCTCATCCAGACCAGTCTGAGCCTAGCTTAACCGTGACTCTCACCTGCGCAGGTAGGACCATGGAGTGACCTCTAGAATGACCACTTTTACCTCATCACAATACTAAAATCTCTGCTCAAAGAGCACATGCACCACTAATATAACATAGAATCTAATTTATTTATAGTATAAATACTATGTACATAGTATTTATGTACTGGCATGTTTCCTTAAGAAACAACTTTATGCCTGCTCTACATACGATGACAAGGATCCCCTTTCTAAATATTCATTCCCTCTCTAAATAAAAGGAACCTCATTCCCTCTCTAAATAAAAGGAACCCATCCACCATCTCACGGAGTTATGGTTTTGTTAAGTTATTCCTCATGATCTCCTTATTTGCTGCAAATTTTCCTTTGCATAACAACTGCATAGTTTCTACCTGTGACTCGCCAAGTAGCTAACTCAGGTTAGTTCAGTTACAGCGACACCGCAACAGGAAAATAAAGAACTGCCATGGTATGCCCTGCAGTTCTAGGTTCTACCCCTTTCTGGGACTGTCTCCATTCTGGAACTCTGGAGCTCTGAGATCCAGCGTCTCTAGGGCTCTCTTCAGGATGAGAATTCTGTTTCTGGTGTTGCAGTTCCTTAACCCGACAGGGGCCCATCGGTTCCTTGGAAATCAGGATGTAGGATTTGAGGATAGGGGCGCTTGGGTGGCTCAGTTCGTTAAGCATCTGACTTCAGCTCAGGTCATGATGTCAGTCCTGGAATCCAGCCCCTCGTCAGGCTCCCCACTCTGCGGGGAGTGCGCTTCTCCCACCGCCCCTTTCCCGGCTCCGGCTCTAATAAAGCCTTTAAAAAAAAAAGAGCAGAGGACAAATTCATATTGGAGCCCTCACCCAGCAGCCCAAATCTGCACCTCTCGAAACTTACTATCCCCAGAAATGAGAGCCACTGACGCCAAAGTCAAAGGAGAGCAGGTCCAGGGCACTCGAAAGCCTACCCAGACTCTAAGTCACGGGGCACCCCACGCAACCAGAGCGCACCCTCACGCATGCGCACGCGCCCCATCCCGGGGCGTACGGACAGGACCACTCGCTCACAGCTGAGGACTCACTCACTCAAACCGCTGGCCCGCACCAAAAAGCCCCCGCCTGCCGTAAGGGCCCCGGGGCGGGGTCCCGGGTCTCCTCCCCACCGAGGGCCTCCACCGTTTCCCACCCGGCCAACGCTCAAACCTCTGCTCTTAGGAAGGTGGGCAACCAGGACCTTGAGCGTTACTGGGAAATCTGGTAACGGGATTTCGGGCTTCCTTAAACCCGTTGGCGCAAAAGGGGCACCAGGAAGATGGCGAACCTGCGCGTGCGCAGCACTGTCCGCAGCCAGGGCGCAAGTTCTGCTGGGTAAGCAAACAATCTCAAGACTACGTCTACCATAATCCTTCGCGTCCACTTCTTTAAATAAATGTGTAAATAAACCTGTCTTGCTGGGGCAGGTCTGTTCTTCTGGCGTTTTCAGGGACCGCGACCTACTCCACCCCCGGAGGTTAGGCCCTACGTATAAGAACTACTAATGTAATTTGTGGTCTTTTAGTGCATCCTGATTTGGTAAAAACAAACAAACAAACAAACAAAACGAGCCCCGCCCCCCAACTCCCAAACTCTTTGAAAGACTTTTGTGGACATTACGGGAGTTTGATTATAGATGCGCTATTAAAGAATGTACTTAGTTTTGGAGACACATACTTAAGTATTTTGTGAAATATTTATTTTAAAATGTTTTCGCAAACACAAGATAAATGTGGCAAAATGTGAAATTGTCAAATAAAGCAAATGGTACATAGGTGGTCATTTTTCATTATTATTCTAAGATTTAAAGTAGAAACTTGAACAAAAAAAGGAAGAAGTTGGGACGCCTGGGTGGCTCAGTGGGTTAAGCCTCTGCCTTCAGCTTGGGCCATGATTACAGGGCCCTGGGATCCAGCCCCGCATGGGGCTCTATGCTCAGCAGGGACACTGCTTTCTCCCCCTCTCTGCCTAGTTGTGATCTCAATCTCTCTCTGTAAAATAAATAAGATCTTTTGAAAAAAAAAAAAAGCAAAAAGAACTGGGTGTATCTTTTAGACATGATACTAATAAAAAGAAAGATATTTGTCAGTTATCAGTTCTTGTGAATAGGGAATTTAATTAAAATGTTAACAAAATGGAATCCAGTAATACAATAAGAAAATAACATCTCTACCAAGCAGAGTTTGTCTCGGAATTGAAGAAAAGGAATTTTTCAAAATTAAGGAAACAATGATTTTTTTTTTAACTAAGCCAGAAAATATATGCATACTTAAAAGATTTTAAATAAGTACTTCACTAAAGTAATTTCACTTCTTGGGTTATATGCTACTATAATTCAAATATTTATATAAATAATGCTCTTCACAGTTTTAGTTGAGTCAGTACAAATATTCAAGAATTTATGGGTAAAATATGCTCATCCACAAAGTACAATAACAAGCAGCAGCTTCTAAATATGAAAGAAATAGATTAAATTATACTGGGAATATTCAAAATATATTAAACTAAAAATATGTCAGTAACAAAGCAGAGCTATCTATAAAATGTATGACTTTCATGGAGATATAACAGTGTCTGTCACAAGATAAGCGCTCAAATTGACATTATTTCCAGTTAGGGTATGTAAATGTATTTATTGTCAGTGAGTCTCTATGCATTTTTATGAAAGTTATTTCTGTGTGACTTGTAGATTTGTGTGTGTCCATCAACTGTGGGAATAACCACCACAGATCTGTCTTGAGAATAAGGCAAATACCAAACAAACACAACAGTAGATAAAAATGATACCGTGTGAAAATACTTGTATATTTATGTGTGAATTATTCTTCAGCAGTAAATAGCAACTACATCTATGGTTCCCCAGGCCAAAATCTGAAATCATTTCTTTGGGCAGAATTCTGAGATGACCCTTTATTTTTAATTGTTTCTCCAATACCACCCATCCAGAAAAGCGGTTTGTGTATATGAAAGAGGACTTCAGCTGCCTCCATTTTGACCTCAAACTTTCTGGTTGGTTTCTTCTTTACAGCTTGTCTCTCGGCTCAGGTGGAAGACCAAGAGAGCAAAGAAATCCCACCCCTAAAAGACACTACCTCCTTAAAGAATAAGGACTACCGGGGGCCCCCCACCCATGTTTGACTCCAAAGACTCCATTGGACTTTCACTGCCCATCTATAGTACCCACTGTCTTTTGCCCCACATTTTTCCTATATAAACTATATATATAACTTTATATAAACCTTACATATATATCTTTATATATCTTTATATAAACTTTATATATAACTATATATAAACTATATAAATATATATAAACTATATATAAAAATATAACTATAAATATATATAAACTATATATAAACTTTATATATAAACTTCTTATATAAACTTGGAAATATTTTTCAGAGCTTTGGAGTCAGTCTTTGAGATGCTTGGTCCACTGTCTTCCTTGTGTTAGCATCACTGAAATAAATTCCTTTCCTGGTTAACTATGGTGCCTCTCTCTGCCTTTGGATTTTGTCAGGGGTGAGTGGCATACTTGCTCTGTTTGGGACTCCCATAGCCAGGTGCTCCTTGAATGCCAGCTACTTGTATATGTATACATGATATACACATACTCAAATATATATATTTGAGTATGTGTGTGTGTGTGTGTGTGTGCATGTATTTATATATATTATAATGGATTTTGTTTTAAAATTAATCTTACCGGGGGTCACCTGGGTGGCTCAGTGGGTTGGGCAGCTGCCTTCTACTCGGGTCATGTTCTCAGGGTCCTGGGATGGAGCCCTGCATCGGGCTCTCTGCTCAGCGGGGAGCCTGCTTCCTCTCTCTCTCTCTGCCTGCTTGTGATCTCTCTCTGTAAAATAAATAAATAAAATCTTAAAAAAAAAATTAATCTTACCGGGACTCTTGGGTGGCTCAGTGGGTTGGCCTGCTACCTTTGGCTCAGGTCATAATCCTATGTCCTGGGATGGAGTCCCACATCGGGCTCCTTGCTTGGCGGGGAGCCCTCTTCTCTCTATGCCTCTGCGTGCCAATCTGCCTGCTTGTGAGTGTGCTCGCTCTCTCTCTGACAAAATCTTAAAAACAACAACAACAACAGAAAACTTGCAAAAATAAAATTAATCCTACCCCCAAAAGTTTTTTGCCATTACTTTGAATGGAAACTCATTTCTGTTGTTAGCATAGGAAAAATGTCATGACGTTACTGACCAGGAAATCACTACGTATTCAGTATATATTCCCTAGTGAGTAAAAATCTGTGCACTCACATTAAACTTTTTTTTTTGTTTTGAGGCGTAGTATTACGGCACTAGTCTTCCGTTTTAGCCTACATGTATTTTCTCCTTATTACAAGTTTCATGTATCATTTGCATAATTCTGAAAGTTTTAATTCAGATATTACAGAATACTATTCTTTGAATGTACTATTGTACTCACTTACAAGTACTTTCTTTATCAAATGGTAGTTTTGTTTTCAAGCCCCCAGATTGCGGGCTGCCAGGTCAAACTGGCGATCAGTGTGAATGATCACAGGGGACGCCAGAAAATCCCAGCACTACTCTGGTGGCTGGAAGAAGCCAAATATCATACGTAGTCCAAAATGGAGATGCCGCGGAGGCTCCTGGGAAGCGTAGTTCCAGAGTGAGGCGTGGGGGCCTTTTGCGCAAGCGCTATTCCACCTTCTTTTGATAGTCGCCATCTCGTTTCACGCCCCAGGGCGGGAGAGGATTCTGGAGCTTCCTGGTCTCCGCGGTGTGACAGAGGGCGGGGCCTGGAACCTGCGCTGGCTGGGAGCGGTGGCCGAGCCCCTGCAGGTGTGTCGGAGGCCTCTTTGCGGGTGCGAGGCCTGGGTGGGGGGCCGGGGATAGCGGGGTTTCCGCGGCTGCGCCGAATCGGAGAATCTGAAAGCCGCTGCCGTCCCCTTCTGAGCGCCCGACTGGCCCCCGAGAAGGACTGGGGAGGGGGGTCGGGCAGGGGGCTTTGCGGGGGACTGCCCGCTGTCCACCGTCTTGGCTCACGACCTGCGGAGCCGGGAGGCCCTAGTTGGCCCGGGGCGCGGGAGGAGCGGGGGGGATGGCTTTTGTGACGTGGACCCTGGGCCCGCCACGTCCGCGCTGGCGTGGCTGCTGGCGCCTCAGCGCTGTCAAGCCCAGGGGACCTGTGCGCGTCCGGCCCCCGCCACTACGCGAGCAGTATAACCTCGGTTACGACCGGGACACTCCTCTGTAAAATAATTCCAATAAACTGGGGCTGTTTGCTGTATTAAATAGGGCTGTCTATATAAAGTATAAGGACTCAATAAAGGTGAGCTGCATTTATGATTACAAGGTATGCTGTTCTTTTCATTATTGGTTCATTTAATCATCATCATCATAACCATCCTTTGAATCAGTATTAATCAGCTCCATTCTAATAAATACGAGTACTAAGGGTTGAGAGATAAATTGGTATACTCAGCACTAACGGAGGAGGGTGGGTAAATTCTCATTGTTTTACTCTGGTTCATGGTGCTTCCCAAGGTAAAATCCAGTCTTTGGTTGTATTTAGTACAGAAATTGTCCATGAGCAAAACTGCGGAGTGGTAAACCTAACCTGGCTGCGTAGAGTTCTATTTGCAAAATATTCTTGAGGTTTCCTCAGAACTCTCGTGTCAAAAGGTTAAGTAAGGCCCTTCTTGCATTCTCCAACCTCAGAGGGCTGTTAATATGTAAACTGAAACTGTAAGATGAGCCCTGAATTTTAAGTTTTATTGGAGAAGCTGGGAATCCTCTCCAGGCAAGAAGCTGGTTTCTAGAGAGGGGAAATGGGGCAGACTTGGTTAAAAGACGGAAACTGGAATTTCTTCCAGGCTCCATGTTAAAAGTGATAAAATGTCTCTGTTTGGGGTGTCCAGATGTGTCTGGACTTAGCATGACGAGGTTTCCGCTGTCCCAGCATTATGGCGTCTAGTTACTTTTTGCTAGCTACATAAAGTTTCCTGGGATTTATGGTGTCACATTGTTATTTTAAGGTTTAGATTTGTGTGGCTGTCAGACGATCAGCAGATGACCATGTCAAAATTCTACAAGGCCTAATTAACTTTTACCCTAAGGCCCACACCAGGTTGGAGGGGACAGTGAATTCCAGGGTACTGTCTGGATTTGTAGCACTGAGTGAAGACATACAGAATCAATATGGTACAGGAAAGGTGGTTCAAAATTATCTAATTCCTCCTGTTAAATAATAGCATTGAAACAAAGTCACTAAGTGTGTTAAGAGCAGAGACTAACATAGAACAAAAGTCTCCAGGTCGTCCAGTATACCATGTTTAAGTCAAAAAAAAGTTTCATGGAGAGCTGATTTTGGAGAAACTGCAGTTTAGGGAGAAGAACATGTTAAATTTGAGGGCTCTGAAGACTGTCTAACTTTGTAGAGTTTATATTGTTATTTTTTAAAGATTTTATTTATTTGACAGAGAGAGATCACAAGTACGCAGAGAGGCAGGCAGAGAGACAGGGGGCAGGCTCCCCGTGGAACAGAGAGCCCAATGTGGGGTTGATCCCAGGACCCTGAGATCATGACCTGAGCTGAAGGCAGAAGCTTTAACCCACTGAGCCACCCAGGCGCCCTGAGTTTATAATATTAATAGGAAAAATGGTTATGTAACACTTCCATATCAGTATTTCAACATTATTTGTAATGCCAGCATCAGGGTCCATACTTTGGATATATATCATACACCTTAGATATTTATTATACACATTGCCTAACCTACTGTTTTTTGGATGTTTAAGTTTTCAGTTCTTTTGTGTTTTTAGTAATGGACATTTGGTCCATTTAGTAAATGGACACATAATTTTCAAAACAGGAGGAAAGAAATATTCAGATTCACTCAAATTTTCCCAAATTCATCATGATTATATCAAAGCCACCAATGGACAGGTGGGTACTCCTTTATCACAGTCCTTCTGTTTTTTCTTTATGGCTCAAAGGGCTATTTTCCCAAGAGTTGTTTTACTAAATTGTATGGAAATTTGTCACAGGTGATTCCTGAGCTGCAAGATAAGGTCTTTTAAGACTCCTGTCTTCCAACTTTCTGTGTTCTAGCTTCATAGTTTCTGTCCTTTCCCAAGAGAAGCAGAAAATGAACAAGTATCAGGTGAGTCATTTCTTTAGCCCTTTGTGTTTGTATGTTGGTGTGTGTATTTTCAGTGAGTTTTATAAAAGCCCAAACTTTAAACTCGAAAAATGGAAATACTTAAAAATCATGTTAAGGGAAAATGCTGTTTGAATAGCACAGCAGTTCCAAAGTGTAGTCTGCAGACCCCTGGGCTTTTATAAGAGGCCTGTGAGGTCAGAACATGATACTAGGATGCAAACTGCCTTGCACACTGATGGTGTGAGAGAGTGGAGACTAGGTTGCTGCCTGTTTGGCATGAATCAAGACGATGATACCAATGATAGTATTTCTCTGCAGTGTACTTACAATAAAAAACTGCCACCTTTACTTAAGGGTATATCTTTGGTGAAACAGCAGAAACTGAGTTTTATTAAATCTTGACCCTTGAATACACATCTTTTTAATATTCAGTCTTACAAAATGGGAAGTTAACATACAGTACCTTGGCTACATACTGAGGAATGATGGTTGTTTAGAGGAAAAGCACTTGTGTGATTGATTCATGTGCTCACCTAGCCACCTTTTTCATGGAATACTATTTTTACTTTAAAGAGCAACTGGCAGACAAACTCGTTATTCAGATGGGTATTTACCAAACCTTTTCTCAAAAATGGCAAAACTGAGCCTGTCACTTTAAGGGAAATAACTCTCAGTATTTCTTGCCAATGTTAAAAAGTTGAGCTTTCAAGTGAAATAGAATTTTGGAAAACTTGTATCCTCCTGTGAAGGATGACACCCTCTAATACTTAGATTTTTCTGAGGAGAAATGGTGAGGATACTAATAAATGTGATATTTTTTATATGTGTCTGCATTTTGAGTAATATTTTCTTAAAAACTATTTGAGAATGAGTGAGCATGTGTGCACGAGCAGAGGGAGTGGCAGAGGGAGAAGCCAACTCTTCGCTGAGTACGAAGGCCCATGCGGGGCTTGATCCCAGGACCCTGAGGATCATGGCGTGAGCAGAAGGCAGACGCTTAACCGACTGAGCCACCCAGGTGCCCCTTGAGTCAGAGGCAGTTTAGGACAGAACGACATAGAGAAGTGAGGAAAAAATAAGTTGGCTAGGGAATGCCACTTTAAAAGGTAATATTTGGGGCACCTTAGTGGCCCAGTGGGTTAAGCCTCTGCCTTCAGCTCAGGTCATGATCTCAGGGTCCTTGGATCGAGCCCCACATTGGGCTCTCTGCTCAGCAGGGGATCCTGCTTCCTCCTCTCTCTGCCTACTTGTGATTTCTGTCTCTGTCAAAGGAGTTAAAAAAAAAAATCTTAAAAGGTAATATTTGAGGAAAGTCCTGGTTAAAAGAGAAACTGAACCAAGCAGAATTCTGGGGGAAGAGCATTCTAGATAGGAAGAACAGCAAATACAAACACCCTAAGGCATGTTCCAGAAATGGTTCAAAATATTGAAGCTACAGAGTGTAGGACCTAGGGGAGATTGAGCTAAAAGGGAAAGTCAAAGAGGTAGAAAGGACTGGAATATGTAGGGCCTTGTAGGCTGAAGAAAACATTGAATTTCAATTTATTTAAAAATCATACTTATGCAATCAAAGGAATGTACATAATGTATATGTAAAATTTAGGGAATACTGATGAAACATAGGTGTATCCCTTATCTGTCTTAAGAAATGAAAATTACTACTATCTTTGAAGTCCCTGTGTGTCCCTCCTTATTCTCATCTCACCATTCATTATCCAGAGAAACATGAAGCCTGACTTCTGTGGTAACCATTTCTTTGCTTTTATCATTTAATGTTTAAAAAACAAAACAAAACTGTATTTTCCAATTTCCCAGGCCTTTGATAAGCACTTGATATAGTCAGTCTTTCGTAATTCTTACAGCACAGCTTTTGAAGTGGTTTATGGTAGTGATTATATTAACTAAAAATCCTAATCTTTGGGCATGATGACGGGGAGAAAGAGTCTCTGGAAAGAGGGAGAAATAATGGAAGAGGAAGCTTAAAAAAACCAGTCTGTTCAACAGTTCTGGTTTACTCTTGTACATCTTTTACGACATTCTCCATATCCAAAATTCATTCAGGAGTTCCACAACATTTCCCCCACGTTATGCTCTGTAAATCTCTGACTGAGATTTGAGTTTGGACAGCACAAATGACTAGTCAGCGTTTTTGTTTTTTGAAGTAATTTTGAGTGTAGTCTCACTACTGACTATTGGAAAGGTTTATTTTATGCAGATACTGTAATTTTTTTGTTTGCTTTTTGCCATTTTGGCAAAATGAGATGACCTTTTCTTTATTTCTTCTTGTATCTTTCAGGTGTATTGCCATACATTTCTTCTGTTTGAAAACATCATTTATGTTGTTTTTATTCTCACTTGCTTGTTTTAATGCAGGTCTGCTGGTGGAAAATTCTGAGTTTGGTTTATCTGAAATAAAAACAACTTTTTCACTGTGTAGAGAACTCTTGGTTGACAAGTCTTATATTTTAAAACATTGAAAACCATTGACTTTCTTCTACTGATACTACTGAAAATTCACCTTTTAATTTGTCAGACCTCTAAAGTAAATTTGCATTCTGGGCTAGCTACTTTTAAGATACCTTTAACTCTGCTGTGTATGTGGATTTTTCTTTATCCTAATGAGATTTATTGTACTTCCTTTGGGAGACATCCCACCCTGGTGCTCTGCTGCCTGTGGAGGGTTGTTGCCATGTACTTAGTAGAGGCTTATGGAGAAAACTAGTGGCTTTTTGTATCTCAGACCATTTGTATTGGTTATGGAGCTTTCTATCTGGTTCCAGAAACTGCTTCCCCAACTTATGATAAAATGATCACTTTGAGACATTTGATGGAAGTAAAAAAAAATCCTGTAGATACTAAGCTTCCATTTAGTGACCTTTTGAATGTGAAACCTCCACAGGGCATATTGGTGTTCACTTGTTCTGTGACTGGAGTTCTTAGGGATTCTAATACATTACAGAAATCCATAAGCAAACATTAAAATTTTGTTGAGCTGGGCTGGTTCCCTCTCTCCCCTACTTGCTTCTAAAAGAGAAAGTCATTGTGGTTTTCTTTTCTCTTCTGCAGTATTCATCTCTTGTGAATTTTTTCCTTTGTTTATCTTTGGATTCTCAGTTCTCTGATAGGTTTTGGAAAACTAGGTAAGGGGTTTGTTGTTACTGTTAGGGTGAGATCCACTTCTCTTTTGTCTTTCTACATTCTATTCAGAACTAGCTTTTTTATCCTTATGGTCAAGATGCTAGCTCTAAGCTACTTTCTGCTCAGCCTATGAAATTTGAAAATGCCCCAAATATTCAAATTCAAGGTATGGGACTCATCCGAACAAATTTCTTTTTTCCTAGGATTTTGGTCCCTCCAGTTTTGGTGTGATGGTGATATCTGATGCTTTCCCACAGCCATTCTTAGTGTATTTTCTGGGGTTTAGATTTTATTCTTATTTATAATTATGGCAAAATATACATAAAACTTTTTTTTCCCCAAACTTACCATTTTAACCATTTTTAACTGTATCGTTCAGTGGCATTTAATTACATTCACATCATGGTACCATCATCATAACCATCCATCTCCAGAACTTTTTTCATCTTGCACAACTAAAGTTCCTTTAAAAAAAAAAAAAAAAAAGGCTTATTTATTTATTTATTTATTTAAGTGACAGAGAGACAGTGATAGAGAGCACAAGTTAGCAGAGCAGCAGGCAGAGGGAGCGGGAGAAGAGGCCTTCCACTACACAGGGAGCCCGATGTCCTGGAATCACGACCTGAGCCGAAAGCAGCCACTTAATTGACTGAGCCACCCAGCCGTCCCACAGCTAAAATTCTAACCATTAAATAATAACTCCCTATTCTGCCTTCCCTTGGGAACCACCAGTCTACTTTCTATCTATAAACCTGACTATTCTAGGTCCCTCATATAAGTAGAATCACTCAGTATTTGCTGCTTTTAATTGGCATATTTCACTCAGTATAATGTCCTTAAGGTTCATCAGTGTAGCATGTGACCGGATTTCCTTCCCATTAATGGCTAAATGATACTCCATTGTTTCTATATACCGTATTTGTGCATTCTACCCCCTCCCCCGCTATTTGACATGTTTTATTAAAAATCATGATTCTATACTTTTTAATGAGGTCCATGTTTCCTTTTGCACCCAGTTAACTTCTCCTAATATTCACACTTCCCTCCTTTGATGCAGCCTCTTTTCTACTTTTAGTTGTGGAATTTGGCCAGTCTTCGGGTTGTTTTCTTGGGTTAGTTACGCTGAGGTGTTACCTAGTTGTATCGATGGGCAGTTGCGAGCTGAGGATCTTCCTGCTCCATCGTCTTCCTAACCTCTCCTTTATCATCTCTTGAAGGACACTTGGCTTTTTTGCACCTTATACCTATTGTGAATAGTGCTGCTATGAACAGTGGCGTACAAATTCCTGTCTGAGTCCCTGCTTTGAGTGTTTTGGATATATAGGAGTGAAATTGCCGAATCATACAGTAATTCTTTAACTTTTTGAGGAACCAACGTACTGTATTTCTCTGTAGGAGTTGTACCATTTTACATTCCCATCAGCAATGCACAAGGGTTCCAATTTCTCTATATCCTTGCCAGTACTTGGTGTTTTCCTAGGTTTTTATGTTGTTGTTGCTATGTTGAAAGTAGTCATCCTAATGGTGTGAACTCATTTTTGTTTTGTGCTTTTATCTTCTTTATTCTTTGACTTATTTATTCTTGACTCTTTAACTTACAGCAAAATTCACTCTTTTGGGGTATACATTTCAGTGAGTTTTTTTAAGATTTTAAAAAAATTTTTGATAGATCACAAGTAGGCAGAAAGGCAGGCAGAGAAAGAGAGGGGAAAGCAGGCTCTCCTGCCAAACGGAGAGCCTGAGCAGTGAGCCCGATGTGGGGGCTCGATCCCAGGACCCTGAGATTATGACCCGAGCTGAAGGCAGATGCTTAACACACTGAGCCACCCAGGCACCCCCAGTTCAGTGCGTTTTGACACATGCATAAAGGCATACAGTCATCACCACAGTGAAGATACAGAACAGTTTCACTGCCTCAAAATTATTTTGGTTCCCTCTACCACTAATTCCTGGCAATCACCAATTTATTCTTTATCCCTAGAATTTTGCCTTTTTCTGAATATCATATAAATGAAATTAAATGGTATGTAGTTTTCTGATACTACCAATTTTCATTTAGCATAATACATTTGAGATTTAATTATACTGACTATGCACAGTTCATTCTTTTTTATTGCTGAATAGTACTGAGCTATATGTATGTATCCAATTTATTAACTCATCCACCAGCTGAAAAGCATTTGGGTTTTCTGCTTTGTGGCAATTATAAAAGGAGCTGTTACAAACAACTGCATTTAGATTTCTATGTGTACACAGATTTTCATTTATCTTGGGGTAAGTACCTAGGAATGTGCTTGCTTGGCTCATATTCTTTATAAGAAACTGCCAAACTGTTTACCAGAGTAGCTGTATGATTTTGTGTTCCTACCACAATGTACAGAGTTCTCTACCTGTTTCGCATTCTTGTCAGCATTTGGTATTGTCAGAAGTTTTTTTCAAATCATGCTGATAGGTGTGTAGTGGTATCTCATTATGGTTTTAATTTGCATTTATCCTAATAACTAATATACTGAAAATGTTTTTCTTTTTTTAAAGGTTTTTTTTTAAATTTATTTATTTGACACACAGAAATCACAAGTAGGCAGAGAGGCAGGCAGAGAGAGAGGGGGAGGCAGGTTCCCTGCTGAGCAGAGAGCCCGATGTGGGGCTTGATCCCAGGACCCTGAGATCATGACCTGAGCTGAAGGCAGAGGTTTTAACCCACTGAGCCACCCAGGTGCCCCTATACTGAAAATGTTTTAATGTGCTTATTTCCTACCTCTCTATCTTCTTTTGGAGTGCACTTACCAAGTTTCTCTATCTTGGACTTTTACATTTCGGTTTTAAACTAAAACTGCCCATTAGTTATGAGTCTCTCTTTCTTTGGCTTCCGAAGCACTCTCCTCCTGACCTGCCCATTTATTTAGAGTTTTGCCAGGCTTCAGTCTTGTCCTAGCTTCTGCTATCATCATCTTGAATGTTGTTGCTTTCAGATTTCTTTTCTGACCCTTCTGGAACTCTGTTTTTTAAATGTATAACAATATTATTTATTGAAATTTACTTACATGTATATCTGCCCAAATGGGACAGTTCCAGCTCTGTGTTCCTCAGTCACTTCACAAAATTGAACAAAATTTCACAAAAGTGAACAAAATTCAACTGTCTCCTGCCAAACGGATTCTTTTGTTTTCCAGTTTTCTTTTATGGATTTCCTAGTTGCCACAGAATAATGTTAGTTGGCAAGGTATAAATGTTCCAACACGCCACTATACACCCCTGCTGTATAGCTAGGAGAGAGGAAACTTGTGTTTCTGTATAAGTTGGGAGATCACTGTCATGAACAGAAACAGCTTGGAGCTCATCCAAGAGCAGGAAGTCAGAATGGCAGTGATGGAAGAGGAAAGACAGCGAAGTCACCATTGTAGAGCAACACAAGATCAAGTGGCCACAGGCAGAGGCACTCACTCTGACTGGGTAGATGCAGGAGGGGTCTGAGACCAGGGAATCCAAGGACTGGCACTGGGAGTAAAAAAAGGAAGGGACGTAAGACTGTGTGCAGGAACAGATGGCAGCTTCAAGCAGTCAGCAATACAGAGGAAAAGAAGTAGAATCCCTCGTGTGCTTGGAAGTGAAGGCAAATCAGAAAACATGCAGCTGAAACCAGGTGTCCTAAAGAAAAGAGTATATTATCACAGACTCTGAAGATACTGCCCACAGTACTGCTGTTTCCTTCAAGAACGTGAATATACTCTGGCAACAGAGAGAGGTTTTTGAACTAAGGACTAGGGTAACACTTCCATCCCTTCCGACCATAAAATGAGGTTTTATTTTCATTTGATCATGAATAAAAAATGTTACTCGACATGCAGACAATACTGAGAGAAAAAAGTAGAAAGTGTAAACTAACGTTTTGTCCACTGATGTCAGTATTCCTCCCCAAACAAATGCACAGTACAGGAGAGTATACCTTTCCAATATTAGGGAGTTTCAGAAAGGAAATCACTTTAAAACCCAGAGATTAAAGACTCAGAAACTGAAAAATAAGTAGATATAAAATATAAGTAAATTAACTTAGGAAAGAAATTGTAGAATAGAAAATCCTGTCCAGTTAGAGATTAAATGATTTCTCTTCCTCAGGGGAAGAGAAATCCAAAGTCCAGCAACTGGCATGTGGCAGAGGAATTGGAAGAGACCATGGAGTGGAGGAGGGGGTGGGAGTGCTGGTAAGAATCAACCAGAAAGAGGAACAGAGAGTAACAGGAAATAAAGTAGAATCCCTGAATAACAAAACCTAAATACTGGAAGAGAGCTAATATTTAATCCAAGGAAACTTTCCATTAAAAAAAAAAAAAAAAAAAGAAACTGAATTACATTATTGAAAAGGCTCTGTGAGAGAGAACTGACCCAGGGTAGTTAACCCCAAGAGAGAGTCTACTAAAACTACTAGACTTACTTAAAAGTAGAGAAAAAGTCCTCTAGATCACGAGGGAAAAGAGTCTATGTCACTTGCCCAGGAAAGAAAATAATATTGACATAATTCTTATTGCCAACATATATATATAAAACAAGAAGCAAGAACTTAAATTCAGCAAAGAAGCTCTTCACGTTTTCACATGTCAAGTTCTGTGAAATATAAACAAAGCAATGACTGGAGGAAATTTCATAGCCTTAAACAGTCCTACCAATAAAAATGGGAGAATGAAAATAATTAGCCTTGTGGTTCTAGCTATTATCAAACTCTATAGATATTGTGGGAGTTATTCTTCCCTTCTCTCAATGATTATTCATTTCCAATGAAGGTATGTTTCTTCCCCCCATTGCGGCTATTTTAAATGTTAATCATTCCGTTCACATATGCGTCTGATTTTCTAACACTCCATATTTCTGGTGTGGTCTTTGCCTTTTCTACTTCAGTGTTTTCTTCTCAACTACCAGGCTACCCCCTCGAACTCTAGCACCTCACATCTGTCTCTTCAGTGGCTCCCTGTTATCTGTGAGTGAGTGGGTGACCATCCCTAAGATGTGGTAGGACACACCACAAAGTATAAAAATGGTGTGAAACAGTAGAACATCTATTCATATTTTTGTTTCTTATAAATAGAAAAACAACTTGTCAATTTTTAATAAAGACGATTATAAATTTATGTTTATAAGCAGACACCCATTGAGTGGGTATACAAAATATATTTTAATGGTCCAGAGACACACTCAGAATTATTCCATGTTCTCTCACCTGACTGGACTGTATCACCTTCTAACTAATCTTTCCTATTCTCATATCATGCTATCTTATTTGTAACTTTTCTAAACTTGCCATTTTTCATACATCAAGGCCTTTCCCAAATCTGTTTTTTTTTTATTCCCAAAGTTTATGTTAGCTTGACTACCTAGTAAAATCTGATTTGATAATACATAATGCAAATATCTATCCCCACTTGTGACCATCTTATATCTGGTGTAGGTTTCTGTCAGAGCACCTGTTATGCATATTACATTCAAGTATTTACTTCTTTGCCCCCTTGTCACAGTGTAAGCTCCTTGACAACAGGCATAGTTGCTTTCATTCATCACTGTATCTCCAGCAAAGTTCTGGGCATGGGTGGTATCTCAGTAAATCCATATTGATCACTTCACCTATGTACAGAGTAGCAAAGTATCTTAACTTTCTAGAGTACACTATGTGGCAGGCAGGTTAACAGCTAGTTTACAGTGTTTTTTTGTGGTACTCTACACTCTGATGACTTCAGTTTGAACTGAAATATGTTGTTACAGGGACCAGTCACATTCAAGGATGTTACTGTGGAATTCAGCCGGGAAGAGTGGCAGTTAATGAACGATGCTCAGAGGACACTATATAGAGAAGTGATGCAAGAGAACTATGGTCTCCTAGTCTCAGTGGGTGAGAAAAACTTCCACATATGTAACTACCAGTAGTTTGCATTTCCTTTCCCAGGTGCTGGACTGCACAATATTAGCTTTGTTTCAGGGGTCAAAGCTGACAAATCCATTTAGGGTGCCAGGAAAAATATGTGTCTCCACCCTCCCACTGAAAGAATCTACATCTGCCAAACCTAAGTGGGACCTTCAATTGTTCTGCTAAAGCTGCATTTCCTCATCCTTCAAAATCCCTTAAATTCCAAGTAATCTGATTAACACATTTTTCCATTAATAGGTTACCGTGTGAATAAGTCGAATTCAGTTTTCAAGCTGAAACAAGGAAAAGAACCGTGGATATTGGAAGTGGAATTTCCACATCGGAATTACCCGGGTGAGTGAGGACCTGTGGCGACTGTTGCTAGTGAGGTGGTTGGTGCCTTTTGCATTATGAAATATTTTTAGGCATCTTTCAAAATGTCCTATAGTGGAGTGCCTGGGTGGCTAAGTAGGTTAAAGCCTCTGCCTTCAGCTCACGTCATGATCCCAGGGTCCTGGAATCGAGCCCTGCATTGAGCTCTCTGCTCAGAGGTGAGCCTGCTTCCTCCTCTCTCCCTGCCTCTCTGCCTACTTGTGATCTCTGTCTGTCAAATAAATACAATCTTTGAAAAAAAAATAATAAAATAAAATGCCCTATACTTTGGAAAAAGCCAAGGATTCTTGGATCTGCATATGCAAGTACCATAAATCACACCTCCAGTTTTTGTTTTTCCACATAAATTCCTCCTTTGCCACACTTTTAAAAATAGACTTCTCTTTCCTATATATGAAATCTAATCGCTGCCCAACCCCATCTTAGATTTTTATCTTTCTTCTAGAATTCCCAGTTACTGGAATTCTAGAACACTGTGATCTCAAATCTGATGATAAATTTTTCTCCAAATGCCCTTCCCTCCCTTTACTAACAATGAGATGCCTCAGTTATTTTCAACACCGGTTTTATTAACTTCCTTTTTTCTCTTTAAACTCTGAAATATCAGATTATAAACCTTTATGCCTTTCCTCAACTACATTATTTCAGAGCTGATGCCTCCTTTTACATGTGGTTTGTCTTTCACACAAAGTATTAATTATTATCCCTTCTAAAATCTACCACACCTTACTCGGGAGTATTGTAACACGAAGATTTAAAAAGCTAAAAACAAGCCCAAAGACTACTAAGATGATCTCACTCTGCTTCTGTAAATGCTTTTCTTATACTCCTGACTTGTGTACTTAGCTGTTGCCGGGACCAGGAACAATGTCTGGTTTCTAGTAGTTGTTCACTGGGTATCTGTTGAGAGACTGAATGTGAATTTTAGTAAGAGGCAGGCACTGTCTTCTCTGTGCCCTTCACAGTAACTCCTGCAAGGGTTCCCCCTTTCCTAAGACCAGAGACACACAGGGTCTTGGTTCCTGAGTGTCCCAGTTAGCCTTGTCCAGGTTCTCATCAAGCAGCATCTTCTGTCTTCCCCACAAATGCCAAGCCTCTGCTCATAATCTTTCAGTTTCTGTCAAGCATTTAAAGATGAATAAATATGAAGGTCAGTAAGGGTTCCAAAATGATGTTGAGTAATTCTTTAGAGATCATGTAGTAAATTGAAACAAAGAGGTGGGAACTAAACTATGAAAACAGAAGACCAAGCCTGGGGCTGAGGCGTGGCTACCACCACTCTGGAGATGCAGTATTAGGTGATCAGGCTTGAAAATCGTTGCTGCTGCAAATGGGAGTGCATCGTGTTTTATGATGGCTTGCATCCTCTTTTTAATCATCTTTCCTTTTGGATGTATGTGTTCTTAGGTCTTCTGTCCCCGTGAAAATTAAGACTGCTAGATGGAGAGTGAGAGCTCAAAGTGTGAAACTGTTCCTCCACACACGGGGAAACCCGTGTGCCCAGAAAATCCCGTTAGCGTTGGCATCCCAATTGTTGTATGCGGGTACAGAGGGAAGCAAGCAGAAGTTTACAGTCTGCTAAAATAACAAAGCAAGTTAATTTTGAGTGACAAAAACCTGTTAGCTTTCCATCCAGTTTCATCTTTCCCCTGATATTTCCAGTAGACATAGCTGTCTACTAATTTTTCTTTTCATCCGACTTCCTCTTTCTTGTCTGTCATGGGCTTACAGCATTCTGAGTCCCAAAGTCGTCTTCAGCAGCACTCTAAAGATCCTTTCTTCTCTGCTCCCTATTCTCCCCAACCCCTTAACTTTTTCCTCCCAAGTTTTTAAAGCCATATTTTTTGTAAAGTGCTAGAAGTACTTAGGTTTATAACTACGTTTCTTCCTGGGTCTGGTACCATAGTTTTTAATGTTTATGTGTTTTTCCTAAACCAGTGGGTTAGAAGAAATTTGCATTTGAGAGTTCCTTTATTTGGGGAGATTGGCCTGAAGCCTAAGAATTAATGCTACAACCATACTAATAACATTGAGATTTATATAGTACTAAATTTTGGATTTCTTTATAGAAGATCTCTGGAAAATTCATGACAGAGGAGCGAAATGCCAGGAAAGCCGAGCTGAAAATTCAAGGCAAGTCCAAGATTTTGATTTTAAGATTAGAAGCCTTGTAATAAGAACGCGAGTACTGGAAGTGGGACCACACTAGTTCACACTAAATGTGAGAAAACTAACACTGGAGTGCATTCCGAAGCATATAGCCCAAATGGGAAAGTTCTCTTCCATAATGGAGATCTTATGTAGGACCAAGATATTCCAGCTTTGAAGTTGCCTTTTAATTCTTCTGAGGTACACAGTAAGGGAGGCATTGTAGATGGGTCTCAGGCATTTGAGAGACTCTGTGCATACAATGCAAGGGAAGGTTCCTTCTATCAAATGGTAAACCACAGTGGGTGTCAGAGAACATTCATAGTGGAGAAACTGTGAATCTACTCTATAGATTCTGTATCTATAGACAGGAAAAATCTCTAGAAATTGGTTCTTAGCGAGTGTGCCTTAGACATTACTGAATTTGGAAATTTCTCCCCAGGAATGAAGAACTCACAAAACACCAGCAAACTCAAGCCAGAGAGAAAATCCATAAATGTAACGAATGTGGAAAGTCCTTCTGCCAGAAGTCTATCCTCGTAATACATCAGCATATTCATTCAAAGGACAAACCCAGGGAATGCGGGGAATCTGGCTCTAGAAATGGAGACCGCACAGTACAACAGAAAACTCCCACCAGAGAGAAAACCTATGAATGTAAAGAGTGTAAAAAAACTTTCTATCACCTGTCATCTCTTAGTAGACATTTGAGGACTCATGCAGGGGAGAAACCCTACGAATGTAATCAGTGTGAGAAATCCTTCTACCAGAAGCCACACCTTGTAGAACATCAGAAAACACACACAGGAGAGAAACCCTTTGAGTGTAATGAATGTGGGAAGTTCTTCTATGTTAAGGCATACCTCATGGTACATCAGAAAACACACACAGGGGAGAAACCGTATGAATGTAAGGAATGTAGGAAATCCTTTTCCCAGAAATCACACCTCACAGTACATCAGAGAACACATACGGGGGAGAAACCTTACAAATGTAAGGAATGTGGGAAATTCTTTTCTAGAAATTCACATCTCAAAACTCATCAGAGAACTCACACAGGAGAGAAACCCTATGGATGTAAGGAATGTGGGAAATGCTTCTACCAAAAGTCAGCCCTCACAGTACATCAGCGAACTCACACAGGGGAGAAACCCTTTGAATGTAATAAATGTGGAAAAAACTTTTACTATAAATCAGACCTCACGAAACATCAGAGAAAACACACAGGGGAGAAGCCCTACGAATGTCATGAATGTGGTAAATCTTTCTCCGTGAATTCAGTCCTCAGATTACATCAAAGGACGCACACAGGAGAGAAACCCTATGAATGTAAGGAATGTGGGAAATCCTTCTCTCAGAAGTCACATTTTATCATTCATGAGAGAAAACACACAGGGGAGAAACCCTATGAGTGTCAGGAGTGTAGGAAAACTTTTATTCAGAAATCAAAACTTACCGCACATCAGAAGATACACACAGAAGGAAACAGCTGAAAAATACTATGTATTGGGAACTTCTTTTGGAATTCATCCTTTAGAATAATTGGATAATTCACACAAGGCAAAACATTTAGGAATATCATCTAAATCAGAAAATTTTGGTCACAGTCTGCCTTGACAGAAAACAAAAGACACAGAAATTCTTTAAATCTATAAGGGAGAGATTTTGACAGCATGTCAGACTTAACTAAGTACCAGACAACCGACAAATTATAAAATCTGAGGGAGACCATTCGTTCAGAAGTCCTGCTAGATTGCAAAACACAGAAATCACATGAGAGAAATCCTATAAAAACAAATGAGTATCAGGAAGTTTTCTGACAGGGCAGCCATCGGTAGATGCCAAAGCTCACCTGAGACGCTCCTATCAGTCCCCTTCCTGAGCATTCCGAAACCGCTGACACCAGGTGCACTTGGAGCACTCAGAGGTGTAACTGCATAGACCACCTGTATCGAGAAGTGCTGCTTCCATGAACTGCAGATCCACGATGCCAGGCTAGAACCTTTGCAAGCATTCCAGATATGTGCAAGTTTCTTGACAAAAATTCAAGGAAAATCTGTATTGAGTGGGGTTAACAGATACGCCAGAAGTCATGTTGCAGCAATTAGATTCTGAGGGGTTTTCTTTGCTTTTTGAGTTTTCTTTGTTTTTTTTATTTTAAAGAAACCTACCAATGTCCAGACATTTTAAAGCTTTTTAAAAAGCATAAACACATTGAAAAAACCAGGTGACATCCTTGCACACATGTGAAGAATCCTTTAGTATGTAGAACTAATGTGAGTCAGCGCACTGCAAGACAGACTGTGGATGTTTATGTGCACGTGGATCCATCCGTATTTGTACATAAGGAAATATGTAGCTTTGGTTCAGTAGTTTCCATGAATGTGAACATACTTCACATTACATCTGGGCAGTGACTCCTGCTGTTATTCTAATGTGTATTTTAAATGTAATATTCTTTTAAAATTGTAACGCTTCTTTTTCTCCTATTTTTTTGTATTTTTTAATGAATATAGACGTTACTGAACCAATTGTTAAGAAAGGTCAGTGAATTTTACATTAGGGGCACATTTATTCATAAGAAAAGACAAATTATTTTTAAAAACAGCTAAAAACAATGCTATGTAAAGTAGTAGTATCTATCTTACTGTTGATATTTTAGCGGGGTGCAGAGCTATCTGCATTGGAATTTTGTATGTTTTAAGAATGTTCTTCACTGCCTTTTTCTTCACAGTAGAAGCAACATTGTAGTGGTTAAGAGTGGGAACTCCAAACTCTTTTGGCCACAGCTCAAATTCCAGCATGGGGCATGCCACTTAACCTCTCTGTGCCTCTCTTTCCTTTTCTATAAAAGAGAAGTGATAATGATGGGATTGCTTTGAGGTATAAATGAGTTAATATTTTTAGAGCACTTAGAATGGTGTCTGAGACACAAGAAAAGCACATGTTACATACTATTATCATTATAATTTGTATATCTTCAATAATGCTGGAGAAAAAAAAAGTTTGCTACCAGCATTCACCACTTACTTTATTGCTGTAGTGCCTTGGTTTGGCTTGGTTGTGCATTTTCCCACAAGTGATTCAGATATTCAGATGGGACCCAAAGCCTGTTTCTGTAGCATACAAGCCAAGAGTGTTTTTGCATTTCTAAGTGGGTGGAAGCAAATAAAGAATATTTTGTGACATGTGAAATTATATTCGAATTTCAGTGTCCATAAATAAATTTTAGAACACTATTAGAACACTAATAAATATCATTTATCTCTTTTGCCTGAGGCTGCCTTCAGCACTACAAGAGAAGAGTTGAGTAGTTCTGACAGAGACCATATGGCTCACAGAGCCTACACAGCTACTGTCTGGCACTTTACAAAATTAAGTTTTTCTGTTACTTAGAGCTGAAAACACCACAATCAATGTATATGATGTACTTTTCTGTATGTTATGTTTCAGAAATGATGCAGACAGCAATTTGTGGCTGGGTGGTTTTGTGCAGTGTATTTATTTTGTACGTTGTATTTATATGTTAAACGCCTAAGCATTTGAATTTTTTCAAATAAGTGTGTTTTATTTGTTGAACTCTTATAAAATTGAAACATTTTCTGATGGAATGTAGCGGTACGTGTATAAAATAAACATTGTCTAAATTAAATCAAATTGTTAATTGGTCCTTACTTAAAAAACACTCCCTTATTTTCTTCCAAGTCAACGGCCAGTGTTCCCTATATCATTTTATAATTTTCTCACTATCCCATGAGCATCTTTGTCATACTTAACTAGCATAATCTAGTAACAAAAACCTTACAGTACCCAACTCCACCAGCTTCATTACTACTAACTACATTACTAGTATTACTAGAGTACTAGCAGCATTATTTTATTGCCTAAACTTCCTGATTGCTAAATGCCACTCCGATCTGAATCCTGCCACTTTTTTGCCCCTTCCAAATGAGTACTTTCTTGAAGCTCAACTTCATAAACATGGCTTGATTTGTCTGCTGTTGACCACTAATGAACCACCTGCTTGTGATACTCAGTAATTGCTTTGTCGTCTATGTAACTTCTGAATACTCAAAGAGAGTAGAGTAAATACTGTTACCAATACTCTACCCAATACTGACATGAGCATGCCATCTTGCTTATAGCTATGCCTTTGGAGAAGTTCTTTATTTCAACCTGCTATGAGAGCAAATATGTTTCCTAATTTCCCCTGGCTTTTCAATAAAAAATGAAGTATTGCTTTTTGCCCTGAAACAAATAATACATTATATGTTAATTAAAAAATCACTGCTTTTTGAGGAAAATCTAATAACTCTGTCATTAAGAATAAAGTCTGTATTGACCTGTACCTCTGGGGCAAATAATACATTATGTTAATAATTAAAAAAAATAAAGTCTGTACTAATGAAAAGACTTCAAAGATACTCTGATGAGAATAAAATATTCCTGGCCTTCAAAGTCTAGAAGGGTGGGAAGAGACTGCCTGCCTCTTGGCCACAGTTTTAATCCATGAATTAGTAACCACAAGAGTCAGTGGATCAGAGACAACGGATCCAGATCAACTGATGGGTTTTTCATCAGCACACGTGCTTACGAGAGCCAGCCAGCCCAAAAGCTCCACAATTCTGAAGGGCAATCGTCAATAGCATTCACTATGACTATGTTCCGTACAGTCAGAAAGTCAGCTACATCCTCACTCCAGTGACCAAACGTTTACAACTGAAAGCCAGCCAGTCAGTCCTTCAACATTCCTGTTTTTGAAAGCCCACCAATCCCTGAATCCATCTCCCAAGTCTTCTATCACTACTATGTTCCTGTGCTGATTTAGAAGTATAGCCCATCTTCGGTTAGTATGGTGGTCAAAGAAAGACAGTATCAGACAATATCAATTCCTTCTCTTATTCCATTCTAAAAAGTTATATTGCTTTCTTTCTTTTTTTTTTTTTTTTTCCTCATCCTCTTCTATCTTCGCTGGCCTCGTGACTTGCTTTGACTCAGTAGCATATGGCAGAAGTCCCAGACCTTTAGGAAGTATGGCAGTTTCCACTTTCCTTCTTTTTGTTTTTTAAGATTTTATTTACTTGACAGAGAGAGATCACAAGTAGGCAGAGAGGCAGGCAGAGAGAGAGAGAGGAGGAAGCAGGCTCCCCGCTGAGCAGAGAGCATGATGTGGGGCTTGATCCCAGGACTCTGAGATCACGACTCAAGCCGAAGGCAGTGGCTTAACCCACTGAGCCACCCGGGCGCCCCTCCACTTTCCTTCTTGAAGCTAATCATCACACAGAAAGTTCAACTAGTCTAAAATTACAAAGTTAGGAGGAAACTCAAGCCAGGAGGAGAAAGCCCCATTTAATTCCAGACACGTGAGCAAAGTTTCCTTAGACCTTCTGGCCTATCCCATCACTGGCTGAATTTAGCCGGCCAAACAAGACTTTTTAGCTAATGCCAAAGGGAAGCAGAGAATCCACTCACTTTGCCTACAAGAAACAATCATTTTAAGCCAGGAAGTTTTGGGTATTTTGTTACGCAGTAATAGTAACAGAAAGTAACAGAAAGTGAGCCATAAATCGAGCTTGTTGTAGATACTGACTAATCTCTTCTATCTCAAAAAGCTATGCAGCATGTGAAGCCCTGAGAAGTTTTGCCACATTAATAACACTACAATGACCACTGTTTAATCTGATGTCTAAAAAGGATTTACCCACATACAACAATCTACCCCCATGACAGAGAAGCAATCCCAGCTCAACTACAGCTGTATGCTGGAAATTAAAGACTAAACTCCAATGACAGGGAAATTGTCCAGACAGAGTTTTATGGTAAGGGTTCTATTTAAGAGATTCAACACGTGACCAGATCTTGCTTTATCTCTGAAGTTCAGACATGGCTTGGGACCCTTCCTCATGGCGCATTATAGCTCTGGGCCAAAGGGGTATTTTGGGTTGTCTGGTTGATACAGGTCAGAGCCAAGTACCAGGCTGCCCTGAGAGAGTTAAGAGGAGGATATTGGGGCTGGGACTAGTTGGTTTGCATTTGAAAGATGTACTCCAGGACCAGCCCTGGGCCATCTTTAAGAGAGGCAGACTGTCCCTGGCCAGCAAGCTTTTTAAAGTCGCCCAACATAAAAATACAGAAAAAACATGATGATATATGATGCCTTCAGGTAAGAGACTATTCCTCATGATAATGATAATGTGATCTATACTTCTAAAATCCTTATAAACTCTCATGAAATTGTTACTAAATGACCTGAGGACCAACTTGAATTTTCCCCTCATAAACTGGGATTATCAAATATCTAATGTCATGTAAAATGTATGCCTGAAAGGTAAGAACTGCATTTCCAAAAGTGAAGTCACCAGAAATACCTCTACATGTTCTCTAACGAGATTATGTTAAAAGAGGTACCAATCAATGTCAGTCTTAAAATCATATTGAAAAGGATCATCTCCTGTATTTATACACTTAATAATAAATGCTACAAGAATAAAACCACCGAGGGGCACCTGGGTGGCTCAGTGGGTTGGGCCGCTGCCTTCGGCTCGGGTCATGATCTCAGGGTCCTGGGATCGAGTCCCGCATCGGGTTTTCTGCTCAGCGGGGAGCCTGCTTCCCTCTCTCTCTCTCTGCCTGCCTCTCCGACTACTTGTGATTTCTCTCTGTCAAATAAATAAATAAAATCTTTAAAAAAAAAAAGAATAAAACCACCGATACAAATTACCAGAATATTTGATCTATTTATTTCTACCTTTGGAACAAATGGACAAAACAGCTTACGTTGTAAAGGCCCCACAGGCTAAAATACATCCATTCATTGGAGTAATACCAAGAAATAACACTTATGTTGACCACTGCACAGAAAGAATCTTTATACATGTCTGATCCCCAGATGCTTAACTGTTGCCGCACCACCGGTACGGTCAGCCAACAATAAATGGTGATTCTGCACTGAAGAGACTAAAGGCTTCAATGGTCAAAAACATTTTGACCAAATGAGGGAAACTGAGAAATTCTAATGAGGAAAATAATACAGATCTAACTAATGTGGAGAAACTAAGAGAAGAACACTGACATTATACAGAGACAGCCTGTGAGTAATACTTAACCATTTAACTCTCACTTTTTTTTCAGAGAATCCATAAAAATTAATATATTCTTGGATGTCCTGGGTAGGCTACTTAAAGGGAGACTTCCCAGACTGGCTTCTGTTAGCTGCCAAAATACTAAGTTTACCTACAAAAACAGAAAAGTAAAGATTCACTGTTCTCATTGTAACCATGATTTCCCATTTATCCTCATAAATGAATCCTGCATTTTAGCACTGCTCTATTGTATGAGTAAATTTGTGTAAAGGATATCTCTTAATTAGCATTTTGATGGAATATGGACTCCCTAATTACAGATAACCGTTCAGAGGCTCCAACAGCATGAGCAACATCTCACACTATCTCATCTCATCATTCCCTTGGCTTGAAATTGTCTTTCCCCTCAAACTCTTGTCACACCCTGGGGGGAGTCCTTGCAAGACTGTGATCATCCCATCTCACATGTCTGTGACAAGACTGGCCTCAACTTTCCACATGGTGCCTGCCAATCCATTTCATCCCAGAATCCCCCTTAAGGGAGCTTTAAGATTGACCAAAATTTTCCCCTGAAGAGACTGAGAGCAGAGGTGGTGGGTGATTCCAGTATCTCAGACCATCACCCTACCTCTTCTAGTGGCAAAATGTTCATACCATAAAACTAAAGAACTGCCATTTCTGGAAACCTCCAGGACATGTGCCCTCAATGTCACGAGTCCAATTCCCAGAGAAGCACTAGGGCCAGGAGAGGTGCAAGGTTTTGTGCTACAGATAACCTTTTCAAGGTACTGGAAGCCTGGTCATTTTAAAAATAAAATACTTTATAAAACAGAAAAGAATGGAGAATAATAAAAGAATAATACCTACCCCCTGTTAATAAATAAAAGGTTACAAAGTATCTCTAAGAAACTTACTCTCAGTAAGTAAGTAAGAAAACTTACTCTAAATAAGTTTCTCTAAGTTTTCTTTCTTTCTTTCTTTCTTTTTTTAAACTTCAGTTCTCTTTAAGCAATGCAGTATTCTCCAGGAGCAATAAGAACTCAAATGTGGTCATACCTACAACAACGCTTAAACACTTATTATGTACCAGGCACTATTCTTGGCATGGGGTTTATAGCAGTGAACAAAAGAAAACTCCATGTGTTCACCGAGGTTTACTTCTAGCTAGGGAAGGCAGGGTAGGTAGTAAGATACTTGTTATGGCAAACTGTGGTAAGTTCTAGGATAAAAACCTAAGAAAGAAAGCTGGAGAACTGATGGGGGTGCGGGTTGTCAAGGAAGTCCTCAAAGGACATTACACATGAGAAAACACTGAGGATATAATCAGATGAGCCATGTCACTATATACAGTAAAAGCATTAAAGGCAGAAAGACAAAAAATATTTGTAGTATATACAAATACAATTGAAGTATATCCTAAACAAATTTCTGAAAAGATACCCTCACTATTTATAATGCACTATTTTACCTTGCATATGAACATCTGAAAACAAATCCACTGAAAGAAGAGCCTACTAACAGATGTCATCCTACAATTTTAAAACCAAAGCCCCAGGAGTTAACAAAGAGGAACAGGATTGCTGGGTCATAGGGCTGGTCCTCTGAAAAGTGCCCACGCCAAATCGGTAGGGCCCAGAGGCCACTAAAGTGGGAGGGAACATACCAGTTAGGGGAGCACAGGTACAACAAATGAGCTTAGCGGTGACTGTCCTCTGTAGGTCAAGACTAATGGTAGGAGATGCTGCTATGAACTGCTCACAGGCCAAAGATGACGGAATTCTGACACCACAGATGGCGAGTGGCAACACTGACCATCAAAAGTAGAGCAAGTAGGGGGCCCCACCCCAAGAACACATCTAATACTAATTCATTCCCAAGGGCCCCAACTCCTACCACCAACCTACTGGGAGGCTGGGTTTCAACAAATGAATTCTGTCGGGATACATTCAGTTCACAACAACTGGAAACGAAAAACGACCTCATCTGGATTTATAATGCACATATAACAACTATAACGAAAGGAACATGCCAGGCAGGAGGGAAATGGACTTTTATGGCTACAAGGTTTTTGACATTTTATGTGAAATGGTACCTGGTTACCTCCAACTAGAAGGTGAAAAGTTGAAGATGTATACTGAAGTAGTTGCCCTAGCAGCGGCTACACATATAAGGCAAAGAGATATTGCTAAAATGCCAACAGATCAATTAAAGTGGGATTCAAAAAATATTCAAATTCAACAAAAAAAAAAAAGGCAAAAAATCAGTAAACAGAAAAAGAGGGACCAAACATAAATAATGGAAGTATAGAACTAAATCTATCAACAGCTACATTAAATATTAAGGAAGGAAACGAGGAGAGGGATGGGAGTTTTCGAGAAGGCCAAGTATGGTCTTGAAAGGCTCTGGCCTCCTTGCAGGCATCTGCACGGTCTCCAGCAAGTGGCAGGGTACGCTCTCCATTAAACAGAAACCGCTGCTTCTGGCAGCCTGGAGAGTTAAACAGAACCTCTGAGCTCAAGAGTCTTGGGTAAACAGCTGCAAATTTCCCCATTCGAGATCCCAATTTTCCACTCGTTCTTTAGGAGATGCCTGAATTTCACACAAGAAGTCTGTAACGCCTGCCCCACTGCAGTCTCCTGCTATCCTGAAGTTAAACCTTGGGCAGGGCTTAACAGGACACAACCTCACTTCTCAGGACAGAAGAGTCTTCTGAATGCTTTTATGGAGGTCTACTATCCTTTACTGTGTGCCCCGAGTTGACAGCTAACTTGAACCTGTATCTTTGAGGCCTCTACGGCAGAAAGTCAGGAACTCCGCCACTCATAAACTTGTCATTGCCCCATCCTGTTCCACGTGCCACCACAACTACACAGGACAAATCTACCCGTCCTCACCCTCCTCCATGCAGGACAACGAGGGCTAGCCTCAGACTATCAGCGAGCTGCCCTTCAGCGAAATGTGACTACTAAGCGATCGAGCTTTAAATTCCAAGTCAAGTTCTCATTGAAGGGACCACTTTGGGCACCACTAGAACTACACTGGATTTGCACCAAAGCAGAGACAGACACGAATTAGGCACAGATAGTTTATTTTGGAGGTCACCTCGGGAAATGGCTAATGTGACTGTGGACTGTGAATGATGCTAAAGGACACACCTCAGTACACATTCTGTTCAGGGATGACTGGGGCAAAATTAACATTCTGTGTATTTTTTTTGGAGGGGAGTGTAATCATTTTCTTACTGTTTGCTCACAGTCCACTAGTACTGATGTTTTATCACTCCATGAAATATGGAAAATTACTACCCATGTTCTTTACAGGTCCTACTTCAAAATATAATTGTCCTTAGTATTTTCTCTCTATATATACTGAGTACCAAGTCAGGTGGTATTATATTTTTGCTTCCAGTATGAAATAATTTAAGAAACCTATAAAAAGAATTTTATACTTACCAATATTTTTACCCCTTCCCTTCTTTTTCTTCTGAATTTCCAAGACTCCTTCTGTTATCATTTTCTTGAAAAAAACCTCCTTTAGCCACTGTTTGAAGATAGGTCACCAAGCAACAAACTGTATTCCTTTATCTGAGAAAGTATTTTACTTTTATTTCCAAAAGCTATTTTTAATACAGATTCACAGTTGACAATTATTTAATGGTTTAGACAATTTTATGCCATATACTTCTGGCGTCCAAAGTTTCAGATGAGAAATCTCCTGCCATTTGTAACGGCGCTCCCTAAAAGTTAATAGTTTTTCTTGCACTTCTTTCAAGGTTTTTTTTTTCCTGTTATTAGTTTCTAGGCTGATTAAAATGTGTCTCTGCATGGACTTGTATTAATTTATGCTCTGCTGGTTTATTTTTCTTCTTCAATCAGTGTATTTATGTTTTCTGCCAAATTTGAAAGATTTTCAAATACATGCATACTTTTATTGTGCTTTGTTTTACTGCACTTCACAGATAATGCATTCGTTACAGATTAAAGTTTTGTGGTGATCCTGGGTCCAACAACTCTGCTGGCACCATTTTTCCCAAAGCATCTGTTCACTTCATGTCTCTTTGTCAACCCTTTGGTAAGTCTCACAACATTTCAAGCTTTTTCACTGTTATTATTTTTGTTATGGCAATGTAATCAGTCATCCTTGATGTTAGCATTTTAATTATTTGGGGGCACCAAAACTGTGACCAGCCAAGACAATCACCTTAATCATAAATGTGTGCGATGACTGTTCTACCGAACAGCCATTCCCCCATCTCTCTCTCTCTCTCCAAGAGCCTCTTTATTCCTTGAGATACAACAATGTTGGAATTAGGCCAGTTTGTACCCTACAATGTCCTCTAGGGCTCAATTCCAGGACCCCAGGATCATGACCTGAGCCAAAGACAGACCCTCAACCAGCTAAGCCACTCCTATCAGAACTGTTAAAACAAAAAAATAGTCCTAACCAAAATGATGGTGAAGATGCAGAAAAACTAGATGATTTTTATTATTTATATTTATTTTGGGGAAGGAATTTATATTTATTATTGGGAAGACAAAACAGTGCATTCGTGACAGCTTATTTGTAATAGCCCAAAACTGCAAAACCCAAGATCTATCAATAAATGATTAAACAAAGTGTAATAAATAAATAAATAAAACACTACTGGGCAACTGAAAGGAACGAACCATTGATACAATAACTAAGATGAATATTCAAGGTGTTATGTCGAGGGAAAGAAACTAATCTCAAGTGACATACATACAAAACTATGTAACATTTGAACTGACAGTGGCAGAGTGCACAGGAGTGAAGAGGCTGTGGTTATAAAAGGGCCAACAGCAGAGGTCCTTATGATAAGGGAACTATAGAGTATTTTGACTATGGGGCAGATATGCAAAACCTACACAAGTGACAAAGTTGTACTGTACTAAATGTATGCAAACAAATGAAAAGAAGAAAAACTGGAGAAATCTTTCTAAAGTCCCAAAATTTTATCAGTGTCAATATCCTGGATATGATATTTATACAACAGTTTTGCAAAATGTTACCATTAGTGAAAACTGGGTGAACTGTTCCCAGGACTTGCATATATCGTTTCTTAAAAGTGCACTGGAATCTATAGTCAGCTCATAAAAAGAAGTATTTCAATTTAAAAAAATAGCAAGATGGTAGTTCACCTAAGAACTTGCTCCAAATAAAAGCATTAAAATAGAAGCTAGCGATTATCAGAAAGGATAAGAAAGCAAGAGTCAACACTATCCTATAAAAAAATTTCACTTTAAATTAAAAGAGAAATATAAACTACAGAAAGATGGAATTAGATATACCATAAAAACAATAATCATAAGAAGCTGATGTAGTTATACTAATATAAAACAAAGTGGATTTCAGGAAAAGGAATTTCACCCAGAATAAAAGAGGAAAATTACACAATGAGAAAGAAGATACAACAATCTTAACGCAACTGTACCTAAAATGAGAGCTTTGTTATGTGAGAAACGGACAACAAAAAAACACAAAATCACAATTACACCTGGAAACTTCAACATACCTTTCTCAGGAGTTGATAAAACAACTGAAAGGGAAATGAAGCATGAATATGTATAAGCTGCAAAACATTATCAACCACCTGACATTTTAGAACATCTCGTGCAGTAACAGGAGAATACAGTCTTTCCAAGTTCACATGGAACATTCACCAAGAAAGATAAACTTAAGGAAAACCATAAAGATTATATTCTCTGAACACCAAACAAGTCAGAAATGAAGAGTATCTGAAAAAAATTCCAAATATGTAGAAATCACAATGCTTTTCTTTTATTTGTTTATATATTTTTAATATTTTAAAGATTTTTATTTATTTGACAGAGATCACAGGTAGACAGAGAGGCAGGCAGAGAGAGAGGAGGAAGCAGGCTCCCCACTGGGCAGAGAGCTTGATGCGGGACTCAATCCCAGGACCCTGGGATCATGACCTGAGCCGAAGGCAGAGGCTTTAACCCACTGAGCCACCCAGGTGCACCCACACATGCTTTTCTAAGTAACTCATGGGAGGGTGGGTGGAGAGACCTTAAGGTAAATTAGAAAATAATTTTAATTAAATGAAAATGAACCCATAACTTCCCAGAACTTCTAGATCCTGGAGTGAAAACCAGAACTTTAAAAAACTTATAATTAAAATGAAAACATTATTAAAGCCAATGAAAACCCAGCTTTCATTTTAAGAAGTTAAAAAAAAGAACCAACCCCAGAGTGAAGGAAAAGATAAAAATAGTAGAGAAGTGGACATAAGTCGATGAAATAGAAAAAGCACAGAGAAAAATCAGTGAAACCAAAAGTTCATTCTTTTGAAAAACATAATCAGTAAAACTGATAAATTTCCTCCAAACCAAGGAAGGAAAAGAGAAAAAACTAATTACCAATGTAAAAACGCAAGGGGCAACCAGCACAGATCATACAGACGTCATTCTTTATGAATAATGACACAACCATCTTTAACACAGAATCTCAAATCAAACTCAGCAATATATAAATGACAGATCACAACCAAGTGGATTTTTACAAAAATACAAGGTTGTTTGAATATTTAGAAATACGTAAGTGTAATTAATTACATCAGAAGAATTTCAGAAGGAATCATATGATTAGATTTTGTGCTTAAAAGGCCAAAAGAAAAAATATCGACATTTATTTATGATAAAACTCTGAGCAAACTCGAATTAAAAACAACATTCTGTACCTGAGAAACCCACAGCTGACATGAAACATACGGTAAACAACTCAGTGCTGTCCCTTAAGACAGAGTAAGGCAAGGATGTCTTTTGTCACCAGTTCTCTTCAGCATTGTAGTGAGAATGCAGAAAAGGAAAAATAAAAAATGTGAACAGCATCAAGGTTGAAAAGAAAGAAGCAAGTACAGGTGACATGATCATATACAATCTGAAAATCTTATGGAGTCAAAAAAGCTACAAAGACGATGTTTGTTTATCAAGATTACAGGAAACAAGGTCAATACACAAGGTTCAACCATATTGCTACAGATTAACAAAAACTACTAAAAGTGAAGTTATATAAATAATACTACTTATAATAGCATTCAAAGCAAGGAAGGCTTAGGGATAAGCCTAACAAAACAGTATATATTATATATATAATATATACTGTTATATTCTATATATACTGTTATGTTAATATTATATATAATATATATACTGTTAATATTAATGTAATATTTATATATTATTATAATATTAATACAACAGTATATATATATTATATATATATTACTTAGGCAATACAAAATGTAGCCGAGAGAAAGACCGGATTAAATGGTGAGACAGATCATATTCATGGGTCAGAAAAGTTAGTATTATTAAAATTTCAACTTTCCCCAGACTTACAGAATCAATAAAATCCTAAAAGCAATATTAAGGCAATCTTTGTTTTTTTGTTTTGTTTTGTTTTGTTTTGTTTTTTTGGGAAACTGATAAGCTAATTCTGAAATATACACGAAAATTCAAAAGATTTGGAAGGGCCAAAACAATTCTGGACAAGAGAATAAAGTTGGAGAATTTATACAGTTTCATTTAAAGACTTATTAACAAAGATATGGGAATACAGACAACACAGAGAAGCTAAACAGATCAGTGGGACAGAGTAAAGGGTCATAGGTAGAAACCACCCCCAATACACACAAAGACAAATAATCAATCGGGGGTCTTAAAAGGTGCCAAGGTAATTTGATGGAGAAAAGACAGTCTTTTCAACAAATGGTGCTGAAAAAATTGAGTGTTCAAATGGAATAATATAAATTTCAACCCTTAAAACACTATACATAAAAATGTATTCCAAAGAGATCATATACCTAACACAGAACTGAGGCATTTAGAAAACAAGGGGGAAAATCTCTGATACTATTGTTAAGATCTCTTAGAAAAGATAAGAACTGATAAGCTGGACTTTAATCTAAATGAAAAACTTCTTCTAAAAAGCCACAAACTGGGGGGAGGGCACAGAATGGGGGAAAATATTAAATTAAAAAAAAAAATCCTTCTAACTCAAAAATAAGCCAAACAACCTACAAAGTGGGCAAATGATTTAAATAGATGCTTCACAAAATAAGATACACAAATGGCCAATAAGTAAGTGAAAGATGCATATCATTATTTATCAGGGACATGCAAATGAAAAAGCACAGGGAAATGCCACTATGCACATTAATATGGCAAAATTAAAAGTAACAATACCAAGTACTGACCAAAACATGAAATAATACATCTCTTACACACTGGTGACAGAAATATAAAATGGAACAAACACTTCAGAAAAGTCTGATACCACGTATGCTAATCCTACAATCCGAGAAACTTTTCTTCTACGTATTCAGCTAAGGGAAATAACAATAGGCCTATACTAAAATGCACATGAAGTTCACTGCAGCTCTGCTCGTAATAATCAAAACCTGGAAAGGGAATGGATAAACAGAACTGAAGTACTAAACATACAATAAAATATGACTTAATCAAAAAATGAAGGTGTGGGCGCCTGGGTGGCTCAGTGGGTTAAGCCGCTGCCTTAGGCTCAGGTCATGATCTCAGGGTCCTGGGATCGAGTCCCGCATCGGGCTCTCTGCTCAGCAGGGAGCCTGCTTCCTCCTCTCTCTCTCTCTCTGCCTGCGTCTCTGCCTACTTGTGATCTCTCTCTGTCAAATAAATAAATAAAATCTTTAAAAAAAAATGAAGGTGTTACTGACAGATACTAAAACACGGATGCATCTCAAAATCAGGCTGAATGAAAGACAGACAAGGAAGAGGACATATTGTGCATCTCCATTTACGTGAAATGGTCTTTTAAAAAATCAGTCTAACCTAGCTACAGAAGGCAAATCACTGGTTGCCAGAGGCCAGGAGGGAGGGAGGGGGAGTCCCAGGAATGAGAAACCTTTCTGGGTAATGGGTGTGTCCTCTTAACTGTAGGAGTCATACGTATGAGTATACTCTTATTTTTAAAACTCAAGTTGGTGACTTAAATAGGGTCTATTTAACCATATTTCAATTATTGCCCAGAGTTGATTTTTAAAAATTTGGAAGCACTATTATTTTAATAACAAAGATCTTAAAATTCTGAAAATCATTAACAGGAAAAGAGACAGTATCATTATGGTCATATATTAAGCTTTATTAAAGTAAATCAACTAAAGCTAAATATATCAGTATGTATAAATAGCAAAACCATCAAGACAAAAATAAGTTGCAAAACATGAGTTCCCACTGATATACTAGCAAAACAATGTTACACACACACACACACACACACACACACACACACACACAGAAATATATGTGAAATATTACTGTAAAACTAGTTAAGACCTGAGATCAATACTAACCAAATTCAGAAAAGTGTGGAAGGTGTTAGGAGTTATAGGGTATGGAATGGATTTGAGGATGGTATGCAGATACTTCAACTATTCTTGTACTATATTACTTCCAACCTGCGGCAGACACACCAATGGTTAAGATATGCCTCATAATTAGATAGATATATGAAATATTTCACTAAAACACCACCAAGTTTCTCTCCCTGGAAAGGCGGGCTATCCCTGGGTCAACAGGCCTGAATTCAATAAAGCTAAGCCATGAGGAGCTTCCTGTAAATTTCAGGTGGGACACAAAAGTCCCAGCACTCTAGGCAGTCCTCTACTTTCATTAACACACTCAATGTTACTTCTGGTTCCTGAACCCAAGAAGAAGAAGCAGACACATCCTCAACTGTCCCTGGCTGATGGCAGTGTACATTCTGATTTGGTTCTAGTCCATGAGAAGAACCCCCAGAGTAGATTCCACGATGAACCAGACCATCAAGCATTATTTGCAGAAGTATCAGCATAGGTTGGGGACAGACTAATCAAAAACCCTCTGACAGGGGGATGGAGTGACATATGTCTCTCCAAAAGTGAAATCAGGGTCTGAGAAGAATAGTCCATTTATCTGTTCTTTTCAAAAAGCTTCACATTCCACAGTCAATGTTTTTATAAATGTCTATTTTCAGTTTTATTTCTATTAAAAATTTTGAGATCAGAGATAATATAGCTAAAGGAAAATTTCTGTCCGTATTTCCTAAAGACATACTTCCTTCAATACAATCTTCAGATATAAGAAAGTCCAAATTTTGTTTAAGCGTGCACGCTCAAAACATCTTTACGATGTCTTCTGATATCAATTGTCTTGCTCAACAAAATGGCATTTCTCGATATAGGCTGAACCACATTTGTGCATTCTTTGGGTATCTTCCCTATTATTTCCCTGACATACATTGAGTACAACTTGTGTATAAGGGTCTCAAAAGTATAAAAGATATTGACACTTTCCCCCCAAGTGTGCTATGATTGTTATTTAAGGCCAAATTCTGGAAGAATATTTTCACACATCTGTTTGATTGACAGGATTGTCTCCTACGTAAGTTCCTTATTTAATACGTTCTACTTCATAATAATCCCCCATATTTCCTACATGCATCAATAGGGTTTCTTCTATAGTCATTTTGTCTTATTTCAACAGGTTTTCAGACATTCGACAAATTCAGAGTATTTCCCACTATGAGTATTCTCTTGTTTACTTTGGAAGATGACTTAGGGTAAAAATTTGCCATTCTTTACATTGATAGGGGTCACGTCCTTTGTGAATTTTCTGTGGTATTTTGAGGTATGGATCACAAGAGAAAGATTTCTCTCACTGCTGTATTTATAAATTTTCTTCCCCTGTGTGTAACCTTGGATGTACTGTGATAACTGATTTCTTGGTTTTCTCACTCTCAATACAGGGTTTCTCTGTGTCTTCTCTGATTTACTTTGAGGCTCGAGTTGCAACTGAAGGTTTTCCCACAATGACTACATTCACAGGGTTTCTCTCTTGTATGTGTTCTCTGATGCTTAGTGAGATCTGACTTATGATAGAAGGACTTCCCACATGCACTACACTTACAAGGTTTCTCCCCTGTGTGTATTCTCTGATGTACTGTGAGAACTGATTTCTCAGAAAATGACTTCCCACACTGATTACATCCATCGGGCTTCTCACCTGTGTGAGTTCTCTGATGTGATCTGAGGACTGAGCTGCAAGTGAAGGCTTTCCCACACTGAGTATAGTGGTATGATTTCTCCCCTCTGTGTGTTCATTTATGTATTGTAAATTCTGACTTATGGCAAAAGGTCTTCCCATATTTTTTACACACATAGGGTTTCTCTCCTGTGTGAGTTCTCTGGTGTACTGTCAGGTATGAATTCCTAGAGAAGAACTTCCCACATTCTTTACATTCATAGGGTTTCTTACCTGTGTGAGTGCTGTGGTGTTTAGTGAGGTCTAATTTATTATAGAATGTTTTTCCACATTTATTACACTTATAAGGTTTTTCCCCTGTTGTGTATCCTCTGATGTACTGTGAGGACTGATTTCTCAGAGAAGGATGTCCCACACTCACTACAGTCATACAGCTTCTCCATCGTGTGAGTTCTCTTATGTACTTTTAGACCAGAGTTGCGACTAAAGGTTTCCTGCACTGATTACATCCATAAGGTTTTCCCCCTACATGAGTTTTCTCATGTTTAGTGATATCTGACTTGTGACAAACAGCTTTCCCGCATATCTCACATTCATAGGGCTTCTCCCCTGTGAGAGTTCTCTTATGTACTTTTAGAGCAGAGCTGCGACTAAAGGTTTTCCTGCACTGATTACATCCATAAGGCCTTCCCCCTACATGGGTTTTTGCATGTTTAGTGATATCTGACTTGTGACAAAAGGCTTTTCTGCATATCTCACATTCATAGGGCTTCTCTCCTGTGTGAGTTCTTATGTACTTTTAGACCAGAGCTGAGATTAAAGGTCTTCCTGCACTGATTACATCCATAAGGCTTTCCCCCTACATGAGTTTTCTCATGTTTAGTGATATCTGACTTGTGACAAAAGGCTTTCCCGCATATCTCACATTCATAGGGCTTCTCCCCTGTGTGAATTCTCAGATGTACTCTGAGGTAGGAGTTTCTAGAGAAGAAATTCCCACACTGATTACACTCATAGGGTTTCTCACCTGAGTGTGTTTTCTGATGTACTTACTTACGAAGGTTTTTCCACATTGATTACATTCATATGGCTTCTCCCCTGTGTGAATTCTCTGGTGTACGGTGAGATATGACTTATGGTAGAAGCTTCTTCTACATTCCTTACATTCATGGATTTCTCTCTTGTATGTGTTTTCTGATGTTTGGTGAGTTTTGACTTTTTGCAGAATGTTTTTCCACATTCATTACATTCACAGACTTTGTCTCCTATGTGTGTTCTCTGAGTTATATTAAGAACTGACTTCTCCCAAAAGGGTTCTCCCAAGTTGTTATATTCAAATATTCTCTCTCCTGTGCCAAGAAAGTCTGATATCCCATTGAAATTATCCACTCTTCCAATATACCCATAACCTTTCACCTCTAAATGAACTCTGTGTTCCAAGAGAGATGATTTCTCAAAAGTTGTAGCATATTTGAAATTCATAAAGATTTTCTGTTCTTTGTGCCATCTTACTGAGCATGAGGGTTGAATTACTACAGAATGTTTTATCAGATACATTATGTTCACAAGGACTCTGTCCTATGTAAGCTTGGTTATATGGGATGACAACTGCTGGCTCATGAAAAGCTTTCCCACATTCCTTGTATTCCTTATTGCTTTGAACAAAGCATTGCTATATATTTTTAGTTCTCTGATACAGGATTAAATCTTCATTATGACTGAGGTATTTTCCATTTTGAATGAATCCACAAGGTTTCTTTCCCATTTGAGTTTGTTCATGGTTAATCTGAAGGAACAATTGTTCCTTATTGTAGTGAGGCCAACAGCCTTCTTACTTAAATAGGTTTTCTTATTAATAATTAATTCTGAAATACATTTCAAATTCATACCACATGAGTCACACCTACATGGTATTTTTATGGAAGGAACTGTGTCTGTGCTGAAATTAAAAATGTTTCCTAATACATTACCTCTGTGCACAGTCAGTGTTTTGTTGTTGATAAATGGAGCTTGCCAGAAATGTCTGTCCTGGGTTTCTTGAGTCTCTTCTGCTTGGCTATCAACTTTGCAGACTTCTAAAGGTGACAAAAACAAACAAACCATAAGCCATGAATCGTATCTTAATTATGATGAAATTACACTTAAAACAAATGCCCCTCTACATCACTGACTTCGTTTTGTGAAATAAGAGTGATCCAAACAGTCATATTGCCCCATCCGTTTGGATTAGAAAAACAAAACCTGAAAGGGTAGAAAAGGGGATTAAAAACTTAGAACACACACATCTACATTTGGCAATTTACAAATACATACTTCAAGACTTAATATATATGTTACAAATAAATATAAAGCATGGTGAAGAAAAGACTTTGAAAAAAAAAAAAAAAAAAGGCTCCTCTAGAAAGGAGAAATGCAGAGGACCAGAGAGGCCATGAAACTTAGTAGATAAGAGTGCCCTAAAAAATAGAGGAATGATTTGGTATCGTTTAGAAGGATCAGACTTTACATAATTTTCCTCTCATACTTACATTAGTGCACCTAAATTCTCTCTAAACTTTACATGTTTCCAGTTTCATTCTCCCCCCTTTAAAACTACTTCTGTTTTGTTATATATACATTATCTTAGTATACTGTTAATACAACATTAAATTTCTGGAAGCACTGATTTCTTTGTGCCTATGAAGAGAGTCCTGTAGTGTAGTTTCTAATTTTCCTTCTATTCATGTTACTTATAAAAAATACAAATGTCTACCAGGAAGAGTAAAATTAAAAAGATGAGGAAGAAGACGGAAAGACAATCAAATCCTTCCGTTGTTTTTAGCTGTGGTATATTCAAGCTTATTTGGTCAGATATCCTACCACCAAATGCTAATTTCTCCCCACTATAAACTTGCTCTGACATATTATTAGTAAGAATCTTTCTTTTACACCCAGATTTCTACATTTCTTGGTTTTATGTGTACTTATAACCATGGAAGACCTGACCCCAAACACTCAATGATCTATCTATTCACCCTAAGAATTCTCAGCTATACTTCACATTACCTTCTTGCTCAGTACATACAATGTAACAATGATGACCCTGTTTAAACACCTCTTCAAAGCCCATTGTCTCCAAGCACCATTAAAGGAAACATATTGCAGTTATAATGCTTGGGTGAAGGGGGAACTTGTCCTCAACTACATACATATTGGGTATTCAAGTGATCGCTTCACTAGTCCATAATAAATATCTTCTTTGCAGAAATGCCAGACTATTAATTTGTCAAAAATCATTCAAGTTCAAGCAAGACTTTTCAACTCAGCTGGCTTACATTCCCATTTTGGACTTGCTCAGAACTTTGCTCTTTAGGAAAATGACACTGTCTCATAATAAGTCTTCACAAACATCTCTACCATTTCAAGTCCTACTTATGCATCAATTTTAAAAATTAATCACATTCTATACATCTCATTCTGTAAGAATGTTGGCTAATACTCCCTTGAAACATAAACATACCCTGTTAACTGCTGAAATTTGAAATTCTCGGTAATCTTTTTTCTTTTTCCAACTACAATCTATGGTGTGTGGCAAGTATTTATATCTGATTTCCTCTGAATACACCTGAGTGATTATGAAAGTAATGGTCCTTAACAAGTGGGGTGCTTTTTCAAAATAAAGTTCAAGTTTTCTACAAATCTGTAATTTTGAACAAGAAGCTATAGGTTTATAACCCAACATGTCCATTTAGAAATTAATTCCTTATAGTATTTTCTGAATATAAAGGTTCTCTCACTCATCAAGAGGCATGGTTAATGAATTAAGTAATGATCCGATAGCCACTATATGTTATATAACAAAGTAAGATATGCTCTCTTTGAAGAAATTAGAACCCAGAGAATAGCTTCCTCATTCAACATGCATACACTACCAGGAATCAGATTCTATAGTAGATAACGTAAATTAAAGGAATGAAGAAACATTTTAAAAGCTGTGGAAAGCTGAGCTTAAATTTGAAAATGTGCTTAAAACCAATGATAATGATATTAACAACAAGAAAAGTTAACAGGAAAACTAACCATTACCATGAGCCAAGCACTGTTCCATGTACTTTTCATGTATTAACTCACAAAAATCCCCAAGTACGTTAGGAATGAAATGTAGACTTATATGGCAGGAAAGCACATCTGTGGGTAATCCTAAAAAGAAGAATTAGCACCAGTTCTGTGCCATACAGAGGAAACGCAGCCATATTTAAAGGTAACTGGGGCACCTGGGTGGCTCCGGTGGTTATATGTCTGACTCCTGGATTTCAGCTCAGATTGTGATCTCAGGGTTGTGAGATCGAGCCCTGTGTAGGGCTCCACGCTTAGCACAGTGTTTTTGTTTTGTTTTGTTTTTAAGATTTTATGTATTTATTTGACAGAGAAAGAGAGAGGGAACACAAGCAGGGGAAGAGGGAGAGGGAGAATGAGGCTCCCTGCTCAGCAAGACAATCCCAAGACACTGGGTCATGATCTGAGCTGAAGGCAGATGCCCAATGACTGAGTCACCCAGGCAACCCTCAGCACAGTCTGCTTGAGATACTTTCTTTCCCTCTTCTGCTGGTCCTCCCCCAACTCATGTGTGCTTGCTCTAAATAAATAAAATCTTTTTTTTCATGGGTAAAAAAGATTAAGGGTCATTAAATGAGAAAAACATAAATTTGCTGTATTCTGTATTGGGCAAAATACAACTCAAGATATTAACATGATAAATTAGATGCTTCAGTGGGCAAAGTCTAACTGCATTTAGGAATCAGAACAAAGAGGAAAACAGTATGCCCAAGTGTTCTGGGTGGTATCAGCACAAACTAAGAATATAAAAAGAATTTTTTTAAAGTTTACAAAAATATAACAATAGTGATCTAACATTAATAAGAAAGGAAGACAGAAAAATAAAATGACACAAGGACACAGTTATAAGAGAAGATTCACAGGAGGTAACAAATGAAGTGGGGAAAATTTATGATTTGTAAATGATGACTGTGATATTACTTCTTCCCACACTGAAGGGATCAGGATATCCTCGATCTTCTGTGTACACACAGGTATAACACTAAATGTCAAGTGGGCAAAAGATGCTAAAAATATATTGGGGCACCTGGGTGGCTCAGTGGGTTAAGCCGCTGCCTTCGGCTTAGGTCATGATCTCAGGGTCCTGGGATCGAGTCCCGCATCGGGCTCTCTGCTCGGCAGGGAGCCTGCTTCCCTCTCTCTCTCTCTCTCTCTCTGCCAGCCTCTCTACCTACCTGTGATCTCTCTCTGTCAAATAAATAAAATGAAATCTTTAAAAAAATTTAAAAATATAAATATGCAGTTAGCAGAATAAATGAAAACCTCTTATCTTAGCTATAGGAAGGTATTATTTTATTTCAAAGATCCAATTTGACAATTTGTACTTTAACAGGTAAATGTAGTCTGTTGCTATTTATGGGGATTCCTGAAACATATCAAGTCATCTCTCACATTTTACCTGGTACTTTATATCTGTCACAATTTTACTACCAATTCTATTATACTTTTCTTCCTCCTTTTTTTTTTTTTTTTTTTTAAAGATTTTATTTATTTAACAGAGAGAAATCACAAGTAGATGGAGAGGCAGGCAGAGAGAGAGAGAGGGAAGCAGGCTCTCCGCTGAGCAGAGAGCCCAATGCGGGACTCGATCCCAGGACTCTGAGATCATGACCTGAGCGGAAGGCAGCGGCCTAACCCACTGAGCCACCCAGGCGCCCCTCTTCCTCCTTTTTTAAATAATTTCTTATCTTTTCCATTTTTTCTTCCTTACAACTTTAGAAGTTCTACACATCTGTTTCTCAGCTTTAAGGGGCTATCCATCACATCATACCATGAATATTTAACTTAAAATCTAGACTAATTCAATACCTTAGATCTCCCTTTCTGAAGAACAGAAGCATCAAATCAATTTGATCACCTCTCACCTCATTTATATAGAGTTAGCGCTTTGTGTATGTTTTTTAGCCCTACATATTAGTATCATAATTACTTTACACACCCATTTGTTCAGATTCACCTCTGTGTTTTGTCATGACTTATCACTTGCCACTACTCTCAAGCATTCTTTTGGGTTTCATTTTCTTTTCCTGTAGTATGTCCATTAGAATTTTACAATGAAATTACACAATTAAAGGTACAGCTGCTATAATTTATTTCATTACCAACACAAATTTAATGATACTCTGAGACGAACTCTCCTGTTGACTAAACCTCAGTTAGTGTCCTCTGAGCCCTGTGCTCAACTAGGCCTTGACTAGGTCTTCCAGGTCTATCCGGGCTGAGCTCAGTTTCCACAAGAACCCTTTGAAGTCAGTCTAGTGACAGTCCCTTCACCCTTGATATCTGATCAAGTTCCTTAAACCCTGTCCCCAATGCGATAGTGCCCAATCTGCATTCGGCAAGAATCCCCCTACTGTTGGTGTTTCTCTTAGTAATCTTCTATCCAGTGATTCCCCCCACTCTGCCTGTTGGCTGTAAGTCCCTAGCTGTCTTAGCAGTATGTGGAGTTGAGCTCGGTTTTACTGAAACTTCTCACACCCTATTCCAACAGTTACTGAATAAAATCTGTATCTATCACTGTTAACTGGTGGCTGGCTTTATTTCTCATTGAAGCAGCATGAGCCCAGCTGACTGGTGGAAGAGAAACAGGAGTAAAGAAATAAACCCTCTGTGACACGGGCTTGGATGGGCAGCCAAAATCTGAAAACGGAGCACAGACACTGAGGAAATTCTGACATGACAGATCCAAGAACTAGGGAACAGTATCAAATACAGCCACACATAAGGAACTGGAGTCCCAGGAAAAAATTAAGAATGAAATACATCAAACCACTTATTGGGGAAACCGAGAAGACAACATGAAAAATAACCAGGAAACCCACCTCCCCCAACACACTAAAAAAAACAAAGGTAAATCTGGAAACAACAGAGTTGAACAGCTAAAAACCAAAGATGAAAAGAAAATCTTGACAGCAACAAGAGAAAACAGAATATTAAATACAGAAAAACAGAGATTTAAAATCAGAGAAGGTAGTATGTAACCTAGAAGACAGTGAAGTGAATCAAGTATGAGCAGAAAAGTGTCGATCCAGATCCGTACCAACAGAAAACATCCTGCACAAGGAAGGCCTGTAGGTAGAAAGAGCTGCTTGCTGCCTTGTGGGGTTTGAAGTAAAATATCACACAGAATGGGAGGAGGAACAGAAGCATATTATTTTAACACTGCAAGCCTCTTATAAAATAGCATGACGTCATTTGAAATCAGTCTGTGACAGTCTGAAGATATAGTATTCCACAGGGCATCCACTTAAGTGGTGAAAATATTCCCATTAAAAAATGAGAGATTTTCACATTAGTTAAAAAAGACCCAACCATGAATTATCTATAGGAAACCCACTCTAAATATAAATAGATTAAAAGTAAGAAGATGGAAAAAGATACACCACATAGACATTACAAGAAAGCTGAAGGGACTAGTTATGTTTTTTTCTTTTTTTTACCTCCAGGGCTCCTGAGTATAAACCGTGGGTTCCCATGACTAGCCATCTCACCTCAGACTAGAAATTCACTAGAACACCTCAAAAACCCCCAAAACTATTTACTTATTTATTGCTAATTGGTTTTATTTTATTTTTAAAGATTTTATTTATCTGAGAGCAAGACAAAGTGAGAGAGGGAAACAAGCAGTGGGATTGGGAGAGAGAGAAGCAGGCTTCCCTCCCAGCAGAGAGCCTGATGCAGAGCTAGACCATGACTTGGGCCAAAGGCAGACGCATAATGACTGAGCCACCCGGTAGCCCCCTATATGACCAATTTATTATAAAGGATTCAATTCTGGAGCAGCCAAAGAAAACTGATATATAGGCAAGGGTTGGGGATGTGTGTGGTATGTGGAACTCCCACACCCTCTCTGGGGCACACCACTCGAAGCTTCCTGAACTCTGTTGTTCAGAGGCTTCTAGAGAGGTTTCATTACCTAGGCTTGAGTGATTAAGTCACGGCCACTGGTGATGGCCACCCCCACACAAACCTGAAGTGATCTAGCGGCCCCCAGCCACCAGTTACTTCAGTATACAAAAGACACTCTTTTCATGCCAGAGATTCCAAGGGTTTTAGGAGCTATGTGCCAATAACCATGGGGAAAGAGCCAAAAACTTTTTTCCCACTTTGGTTATATTATAGTCTCTCTCACACTAAAAACTGCAATGGACCCCCATTTTTTTTAAGGACATTCAAATTTTGCAACATGGCCTAGAACCTCAAGATCAAGTTTATGCTGGTGTCTCCAACTTTATTTCATGCCATTGCTCACTGTGCTTGTTGTGACAGAAATGAGTCCAGCGTACTCCTGACCAAGACGTTCCTGCCTCTCTCAGCAATGCTCTCCTCACAGATCTTGGCTGTCAAGATTTTTCATATAATTTAGGTCCTTTCCAGATACAATCTTGAAGAGACTACCCCTGGCCACTTGGCTGAAACAGTCTACTTATCCCCAACACCCTCTATCGTTATCGTCTCATCTTCTGGTCTTTAAAACCCTTCATAGCATTTAGCATGACTTGAAATTATAGGATTAATTTATTTGCATCCTTTCTTCCTCTGTGGTCCTTATCTCTACACCTCCCTCCTGAATGTAAGCCCAGCAAAGGGAGAGTCCTTGACTTTCTTGTTCATTGATGTATACCCTGAGCTTTTAGAAGAACATTAGTTAAATGCTGGTTAAAAGTAAAAATTTCCCAGGGGTGCCTGGGTGGCTCAGTGGGTTAAAGCCTCTGCTTTCAGCTCAGGTCATAATCCCAGGGTCCTGGGATTGAACCCAATCCCAGGATCCTGGGATCGAACCCGCATTGAGCTCTCTGCTCAGCAGGGAGCCTGCTTCCTACTCTCTCTCTGCCTGCCTCTCTGCCTTCTTGTGATCTCTGTCAAATAAATAAAATAAACAAAATCTTTAAAAAAAAAAAGTATAAACTTCCCAGATGCCTATTTTAGGAAGGCCCTGTGTATTTGTATCATGCCTCTTCTGATGCTCACAAATATTGTGACAAAGGTCTTATTATCCAAATTTACAATGAGGAAACAAAGGCTCATAGAGATTAAGTGACTGGTCTAAGCCAGTAAGTGGCTTAGCTAGGATTTGTGGCTAGCAGTAGTAATATTAAAGTAGGCTTCAGAACAAAAAGGTTCTACCAGAAATAGAGACATCATCATAAAGGGGTCAAAGGTTCAAGAGGACATAAAGATCCTAGTATTTATAAACTTACTAATTCTTAAAATTAGTAACGCAAAAACCAATAGAACTGAAAGGAGAAGTAAACACAAAATTATAGCTACAGAGTTCAACACAGCTTCTCACTGTGTCACTGACAAAGCTCTTAGGAATTTTATCCCCAAACCCATTTTTCCGTTAGCCCTGTGATTTTCAGTACACTATTTTATATGGAGCAGTGATTCTTTTTTAGGAAAACACACATCATGTTATAAAAGAAGTCACCGTATTTGTATACCTTCTCTCCTCTCCATTTGTTTTTAGCCTCCTCTTATCTATATAGATACATACCCTTTCTGTGTTGCCTAGATTTGCAACTCATACAATCTGTCACCTAGGTCCCACATTGTTTTAAAGTCAGTTCTTTGTGGGGGGTTGTCAGGGTGGCACGGTTGGCTGACTGTGTGACTCTTGGATTCAACTCTGGTCGTGATCTCAGGGTTGGGGGTAGAGTCCCTCATCGGGATCCATGATCAACACAGAGTCTGCTTGTTTCTCTGTCTCCCTACCATGTTCACTCTCTCTCTTTCTCAAACAGGTAAGACTTTAAGGAAAAAAATAAAAAATAAAATAAAATTAGTTCTTCAGGTAAAGTCAGAGTCTACTACCAGCCTTTTTACCATGCTTCTTTATGTCACTCCCTGGTTACCTGATACTCATTCTCTAACAGAGCCTTCCAGGAACAAAGATCCTAGAGTTCTTGTCCCTTCAGAAAAGACTTGCTGTCTTTGTTGAAGAGTATCTTCTTAACTGGGTGTAATACTCTCAATGTGACACCTTGAGGATTTTGTAGAAACTGCTGTTGCTGACTGAGCTACAGATTTTACTATGGAAAAGTCTGAGGCTATTTGGACTTTCTCTTATATTGGCCGGTTGTCAAAATAACTGTTTTTGAAATCTAGTCCCTTGATCAGAATATATCCTAATGTTGTTAAAGACTGGCTCTTTTACACAGATTCAATCACAAATCTCTTCCCCCACAAAATGTATTCTCGAAATATTTTAAACATTTGTTCTTTTTCTTTTCCTTTCTATTTGGGGGAATGAATTCTATGTATGGTATGTATGTGAACTCTATTTTTAATGTAATCTTCTAATTTTATTTCATTTTCTTCTTGCTTACATTTATCCTTTCTTTCTGAACAAATTTTTTTTAAAAGATTTTATTTATTCATTTGAGAGAGAGACACACAGTGAGAGAGGGAACATAAGCAGGGGGAGTAGGAGAGAGAGAAGCAGGCCTCCCGCCAAGCAGGGAGCCAATGCAGGGCTCAATCCCAGGATTATATATAATTATATATATAATATATAATTCACAATATATAATTATAATATTATTTATCATGACTTGAGCCGAAGGCAGATGCTTATTGACTGAGCTACCCGGGCGGGCCCTGAACAGATTTTTGACAGTATGTATTCATCCTTGGGATTCTTCCAGTTTGCTTTCTTTTTTTCTTTTTCTTTTTTTTTTTTTTTAAAGATTTTATTCATTTATTTGACAGACAGAGATCACAACTAGGCAGAGAGGCAGGCAGAGAGAGAGTAGGAAGCAGGCTCCCTGCTGAGCAGAGAGCCCGATGAAGGCTCTATCCCAGGACGCTGAGATCATGACCTGAGCTGAAGGCAGAGGCTTTAACCCACTGAGCCACCCAGGCGCCCCCGATTTGCTTTCTTTACTGTAATTTTATTTTCTCTTCTCTTTTCTCAGTTTGACACCCTGCCATGTGTTTGCTATTCCCTTATTAATATCTTTTTAAATACTTGTATCACAGAGATAATTAATTCAATTAGTTCACCCTTTGGAAACTCACGATTTAATATTTGGTCACATAATTTACCTACTTTATGACCACTTTGATCAGATGACAATTCCATCACCAACTAGCTTTCTTCCCAATACTTTTCACCCCTTTTTTCTTATAATCGTTTTGCATGCATTTATGCTGGTTCCTCTTCCATTACTTGGGCTAAAAGGATGTGAGCTTTTCAAGGAAGACCACACTGCAAAAGGTTTACTTGGGAGATGGAACAGAGTCCTCCCTTAGGCTAGAGGGGTAATTCATTATGAACAAGTGTTCTGCACATGTGTTGGTCTCTGTTTACAGATCAACCAGGATGTGCCTTCCTTCCTCAGTGGAGTAGCCTCTACGACAGCTTGCTCTCTTGGTCATCACAGAGCCAGCTCACTGGGGCTGGCACTGCTGCAGCTCCAAATTGAGGAAAACCGAGTGTTGTGCTCATTTCACAGAAACAAGCCCAGAGGCCAAACTGGGCCCAAGAATGAAAGTGCATACTAGAAGTCTACATGGGAAACAATTCTTACCCACTGAGACAAGGTGGCTATAGTTCTCCAGCATCACCTCCCTGTACAGGGTCCTCTGAGCAGGGTCCAGATGCTGCCACTCCTCCTGGGTAAAGCCCACAGTCACATCCGCAAATGATAAGGATGCCTGAAACAGCACATTTGTGTTCAAATTTAAGTAATCACAATGGGAAGACATGGACAAGCTGTCTAAGAACTGTTACGGAGTTCACTATTCACAATTAGAAAATGTGTTCTGGCGTGCCTACCTTTGTACTTGGTTGGAGGAGAAAGCATGACAGACATTCCTCACCAGTGTGATAAGTTACTGGCCTCCCATCATGTGCCTACATGCCATAAAGAACTCTCCTACCTTGAGAATCTGAAAACTAATAAAATCATGTCACTGTTCTCAAGGAGCATATAATCTGACAAACACAAGCATGAAGCATCCAACTACCATGTAGCATGAAATCCTACTACAGTAAAACAGGTGCAAAGTAGAGTGAGATTACAGAGGGGAGAAAACTTCTATTCCTGCTATTAGGGTGGGTTTCACTGATAACATAACATGAACCTGGGCCAAGAGCATAACCAAGTACACTTCTAAAATATGGAGTTAAGGGGCACCAGTTGGATTAATGTTTGCCTTTGGCTCCGGTCATGATTTCAGGATCCTGAGATCAAGCCCCATGTCAGGCACCCTGCTCGGGGGGGGGAGTCTGCTTCTCGCTCTCCCCCTGTGTGTGTGTGTGTTCTCTCTCTCTGTCAAAGGAATAAAAATCTTTTTAAAAAATGTAGTTAAAGGAGTAAGTGAACACAGAGGAAAGGACTGCTGGGACTATGTTCACATAAAGAGCTACAGTCGTCTTCAGGGAAAATGCTATTTAATAATTCTGAACATAACTCCTGTAGGATGGGGTGTCCAAAATGTGGGTGTCCACATTTGTTTTTTTAGGAAACTCTTTTTTATAAACAGTAAACTTACAATGTCAATTTATATATTAAATTGCATTATTGTTATTTTTCCTAAGTACTTTTATTTTTTCAAATGAATATATTTGGCATGTAACATTGTATAACTCTGATAGGCTTATATACTGTAATGATGCCAATGCAGCTGTATTTATCACATTACATAATTACATTACATTAATGTGTATATCCATTTCACTGCATACTGGATTTCTTCATTCTTCTTTTTATGGATTACAATAAATATAGGGAGATACTCAAATATTTTCTTCCCATAACTGAATTGACTGTCTTATACAGTTCATAGGTTTTATACCACCCATTTATGAAATGACCACTGTGGAAAATATAGCATGAAGAAACAGAGACATATCAATCCCAGGTTATCAAAAAAAACAGTTAATCAATGTTCAGGTCATACACTAAAAATTGGTTAATAGGAAAAACAAGACTATTTTCCAGAAATGTATAAGGTATTATTGAGAAAACAACAACAACAACAACAACAACAAAGAATACCTAATAAATGAATACACTATATTCATGGCTTAGACAATTTAATATTACAAAAATATCTTATTTCTCCACAAATTGGCCTACAAATTGAAGACAATCAGAATTAAAATCTTAGCAGATAATCTTTTTGTGGAAACTGATTAAGCTTACTCTCAGACTTACATAGAAACTTGAATGGCCAAGAATAACCAAAGCTACCTTGGAAAACAGGATGGATAAACTCACACTAATTATGGCAGGCAGAATCTAAGATGACGACCTCCAATGGATCCAACAACGTGACATAAACTCCTCTTAAATGGAAGAGACTTAAGTCCCTGTGATTGTGATACATTCTACGGCAAAACAGATTTTGCAAGTATAAATGAGATCCTTAATCATTAGACTTTGGCCTAAAGGGAAGATTTACTTGGGTGGGCCTGACCTAATCGTGTGAGTCTTTTATTAATTTATCTTAAATATTTTATTTATTTATTTGATTGAGAGAGTGAGAGCGCATGAGCACACAAGCACATGTGAGGGGCAGAGGGAGAAGTAGGCTCCCTGCCGTGCAAGGAGCCAAACATGGGACTTGATCTCAGGACCCCAGGATTAGGACCTGAGCCAAAGGCAGACCCTTAACCAACTGAACCACCCAGGTGTCCCTCATGTGAGTCTTCTAAAGAACGTAAAATACCAGAGACCCTTCTTCTGACCTCAAAGAAGAAACAAACTACTGTGAATCCTACGGCTGTCCAGAAAGAAATTCTGCCACATATGTACAGATGGGAACCCAACCAAGCCTTAGATAAGGAGTCCCAAGCAACACCTTGATTGCAGCATTAATGCCTAAGAAATTTAGCTAACCTACTCCTAACTCATTCTCGTCTATACATCAGGACAACTGCAAATGGACTGGTCAAGCTTAAATGTAAAAAAATAATAATAATAAAAAGTAAGAGCTATGTAAGTACTAGAAGAAAACATGGGTGAGTTCCCCCATAACTTAAGAAAGAATAAAACTTTCCTAACCATGACTAAAAATTGAGATGCAGAGCTCACATAGTTCAGTCACTAGAGCACCAGACTTTTAAAAATCCAGATGCAAAAATAAAATGCATAAAATAAAATACTGACAGACCTGACCACATAAAATTATAAACAACCAACCAATCGAGTCCTCTACAAAATAAAAGAAAAACCAAAATCAAAAGAAAAATGACAACCCAGAATTAAGTGTCTGCAACTTACACGACAAAGAAAGGGTTAGGGTCCCTATATAAAGAATTTCTAAAAAGGAAAAAAACAATAGCCCTCTAAATACGGGCAAGAATTGTGAAGAGAAAACTCACAGGAAGAGAAATGCAAATGGTACTAAACTTAGAAGATCAAGCTTACCCTTTAAAAAGAAAAATATAAATAAAAAGTATACTAAACTATTTCCCTCCTATTGGACTGGCAGAAATCCAAAAGAATAACCACATACTTAATTTGTTATATGCATAAAAGCATCCTCATGTCCTGTTCAAAATACAAAAAAGATTAACCATCATTAAGTGAAATATGGCAATAGTTAGCTAAATTATACATGAATTTACCATTTAACCCAGAAATCCCACTTCTGGGGACCAACCACAAGGGCACACTGATCAAAGAAGAGGTTATATCACTATTTATATTTGCAAAAGACTAAAAACACCCCCGATATTGATTACTAATGAACTCGTGGAATGTGTTATGTTATACTCACACCATGAAGTGCTAAGCAACTGGAAAAGGAAGTGAGGAATATCTCTTTGTGGCACTACAGAGTGAATTCCATAGTACATTATTAAGTGACAAAACAAAGTTTAAGTTAGGGGCACCTTAGTGCCTCAAATGCTTAAGCGTCTGCCTTCAGGTCCTGGGATCCAGCCAGAGTCAGCATCTGGCTGCCAGCACACCTGCTTCTCCCTCTCCCTGTGACTCCCCAACCGCTCAGGCTCTCTCTCTGTATTCTCTGTCTCAAATGAATAAATAAAATCTTAAAAAACAAAAACAGCAAAAAAAAAAAAAAAAACACAATCCACAAAAAACAACAAAAAAAGAACGGGGTGCCTAGATGGCTCAGTCATTAATGTCTGCCTTCAGCTTGGGTCGTGGTCCTGGGATCATACCAGCATCCCTCCCCAGTCTGCAGGAAACCTGCTTCTCCCTCCTGCACTCTCCCTACTTGTGTTCCCTCTCTCACTGTCTGTCAAATAAATAGACTCTTAAAAAAAAGAAAACCCACAAAGTTTAAGTGAAAATCAAGTACAATATGACAAAGATCTACATATGGGCCTTCTTATATTAAAAATAACAAAATGAGAATCACTATATTGCATATCTAAAATTAATATGAAATTGTATGTTGATTTCACTGGAATTAAAATAAAAACTTAGGGGCGCCTGGTGGTTCAGTGGGTTGAGCCTTGGCCTTCAGCTCGGGTCATGATCTCGGGGTCACAAGATGGAGCCCCACATCAGGCTCTCTACTCAGCAGGGGGCCTGCATCCCCCACCCCCCTCTGTCTGCCTCTCTGCCTACTTGTGATCTCTGTCAAATAAATAAATAAAAATATTTAAAAAGAATAAATGAGTAAAATAAAAAATAAAAACTTTAAAAAATGGCTACCCACATTGGGTAAGGGCAGGAGTAGGATAAGGGGACAGAGAGAAGCCAGACTGATCTCTGAATATGCTTTGCTAAATTTATATTCACAATCCATCTTTAGAAAAATTTAAATATTTTTAATACTTATACAAAAACAATAATCAAAATGAAAACAAAACCCTAAAAACAAAGAGCAAATGAAAGAAATCAATCAAATTGTGTCTCAATTTGATGGTATACCTCAGAGAGGAAATACCTGCTAAGCTTAAGACACAGGAATGTGACTATGTGCCACAATGGGAATACACTGAAGGATAAGAGAACTGAAACAAACAAAACAAAACTGTGGAAAAAAGATTCACAAATCTGACCACATCAACATGTAAAACTTTCATATTACCAATGATGCCACAAAGTGAAAAAATAAGGCAAACTCTGGAGAACATATTTACAATGAATAGAACAAAGATTACTATACAACACTCATAAAGGATATTTATCAATCAGTAAGAAATACAGAACAAAATTAACGGAAAAGTATGTAAAACTATACAAAACATGTAAATCAACATTTCACAGAAGAAAAGTGAAAGGCCCAATCCTATCCAAAATCAGAGAAATACAAATCAAAACAATAAGGTTTTCATCATTCATCAGACTGGCCATAATTTTGAAATAACGGTATCAACTGTGAACAAGGAGAGAAAGAAAGCTGTCCTGTCACCTAACAACTGGTGGGAGTCGTATGGTCACTTAGACCAATTTGGCAGCATAAAGTGACACTGGAAATGCTTAGTCTCTCTGACCTAACAATATGTATCACGTGTGTACACTACAGAATACTTGAAATGCTTGCTCTTCTACAGGGAGAGAAAATGTAAAAGATGGTCACTGCACAATAATTCTTAATAATGATAAACAGAAATGACATAAGAAACAGACAACTAAAATGTATGCTGTCATAACAGAATATTAAAAGGAATGAAGTAACCAATTTGGATAGATCTTAAACACAATATTAAATTCTAAACACAGGGCCACCTGCATGGCTCAGTTGGTTAAGCATCCAGCACTCGATTTCAGCTCAGGTCACGATTTCGGGGTCGTCAGATCAAGCCCCATGTCGGGGTCAGCAAGAGATCTGCTAGAAATTCTTCTTTTCCCTGCCCCTCCTGCTTGTGTGTGCTCTCTCTCGCTCTTTCTCAAATAAATAAATAAATCTTAAAAAAAAAAAAAGGCAGCCAAAACAATCCTGACAAGTTTGTCAAGAAAATTTGTTCAGTAGAACAAACTGAAGAACTTACATTCCTGACTTCAAACTTGCTATAAAGCTACAGTATCAAACACAAGGAACCAGCATGATAATATCCACATAAGGATATTATCATATCCACATATGAACAGAAGTGGGAGTCCAGAAACAAACCCATACACCTATGGTCAACTGATGCTCAACAAGGGTGCCGAGATCATTCAATGGGAGAAAAAAAGAGTCTCTTCAACAAATGGTATTGGAACTGAATATCCACATGCAAATGAATGAAAATGGACCCCTTCCTCATATCATATACAAAAATTAACTCAAAATAGATCAAAGACCTAAATGTGAGAGCTAGAAACAATAACACTCTTAGGAAAAATATAGGAGTGAATCTTCATGATCTTAGAATGACAACGGATTCTTAGATAGGACCTCAAAGGCAAACACAACAAAGGAAAAGAGATAAAAAAGACTTTACCAAATTAAAACCTTTTGTGAATCAAAGGATATACTTTCAAGAGAATGAAGAGACAACTCACAGAACAGGAAGAAATATTTGAAAATCACATATGTGATAAAAATCTATTCCCCAAAATACTCTTCAATAAATCCAATTAAAAAACAGGCCAAGGATTTGAATGGACATGCCTGCGAAGCAGATATACAAATATCCAACAAGCACACGAAAAGGTACTCATTAGACATTAAGGAAAAGCAAATCAAAACCACAATGACATGCTACTTCATATCCACTATGATGGCTATAATAAGACAATATAAGAGAATATAACGAACTCTCATGCATTGCTGGTGGAAATATAAAATTGTGCACATTGTGAAAAACAGGCGGTCCTGCGGTAATTTAAAACTACAACTAATGCATGATCCAGCATTTTCACTTCTCAGTAAATACCCAGAAGAACCAAAGACATGTATTCTACCAAAATTTGCACATGAATGTTCAGAGCTCATTATTCACAACAGCGGTAAAGCAGAAACAAGCCAGATGTCTGTTAACCAGTAAGTGGATGACAGAACTCGGGTCCATCTACACAGTGGAATATTCTTCAATGATAAAAAGAAATGAAGGCTTGGTAAAAAGGTACACTTAGCTATAAAATGAAGGTCTGAGGATCTCATGTATAACACGGTGACTACAGCTGATATCACAATTAAAATCTGTTGACAGCAGAGCTTAAATACTCTCACCAAAAAAAAGAAAACCAAACCCAAAAACAAAGAAAGAAAGAAATATGTGAGGTGATGGATGTGTTAGATTAGATGGGAGGAATCCTCTCACAATGTATATGAATATCAAAATCATCACAATGTTCACTACATACCTTATAGTTTTGTCAAATATACCTTAATAAAGCCAGAAAAGAAAAACAATGAAGTCTGTAACATGCTCCAATATGATGAAGTTTAAAAACATTACACTAGGTGAAGGAAACACACAAATAAAATATACATTTTGTATGACTATACTCCTACAAAAGATCCAGAAGATCCAAGTCCATACTGACAGAATGTAAATTAGTGGTTGCCAGGGTCTGACAATTTTGGAGTTATTTTAAGGACGTGCGGTCAATTTATTCTATAAAAATTCGAGGTTTTGTAAAGGGAAAACAAAAACAAACCAAGACCAGGGGAAAGCTCTCTACATGGGCTTTAGTAATACCTTCTCCTAAAAAACCTCATTAACTGGGTTCTGCTTGGTAATCTGTCTTTTGCTCCCACTGAAGAATAATTATAGGCATTTAGTTTGTGGTTTGCCACAAGAAGGTTGTTCATCATTTATATAAAGAGAAACAGAAGTTTTTTATTCAGCTCTTGATGCCAGAAAGTCTTTAGGCTCTGGAAGGAATAGGGATGCTCTATGCATGTTTTTGGGGGGTGGGGCTGGGGGGTGGGCAGGGAGTGTGGGGGGAGTCATGGTTAAAAGTTCGAAATATTGCAAGTTTGATATCTAACTTTATATGATGTGTGTGTGTGCGCACACGCCAACTTTGCCCTATTGATCTGCTGATCCGATGCTACTGGTCTACAGACCTCAAGATCACCTGCAACCTTGTTCAAAACGAAAATTCTCGGGCCCCATTCTATGGTTTAAAACACTTCCCAGTTTTGATCTGATGCACACTAAAGTCTGAGAGCCACTGTGTCAGGCTGGTTCCCTCAGTTCATTTTATCTATTTCTACTTTTCTATTTTAAACACGAGTCATTATCCTCAGAAGTTCCATTATAAAACAAAGCAGAAAATGACTTCAATAAGTCACACAGGACTTCTTCATATTTTGCTGTTTCCCTTGGAAAAATGCAGAAATCTCTGAAGGCAGAGCTGGGATAGAGAAAGAGGAATGAAGTCATTCAAGGTACAGACTGCCTTGCAGTTCCCGGACCAGCCTGCTTAAAAAGTTGCAAACATCACCTGGGTGAAATGCCCCTCTGTGGGACAATATTCTTTACACCTCGCAGAAGGGGCAGGAAAGGCATATGATAAACCACCCACATGACTACGTATGACTGTGATTTGGCCATGCAGAGCTTGAGCTTGAATAGAACTATTGTCTAGGACATTTTTAAACAATGTCTGTACCCCTCTGTTCTGTTTCAAAGAAATTTTAAAAATGAGAAAAATTGGTTAAGCAAATTATAATACGCTAAATGAAGGAACACGAAACCTTCAGCAAAGGTTGTACAACAAAAGTTGTTACATCTGTATTTCCTTGTTTACTCAAGTTAGAGAAGGCAACCAAAGCTAAGAAAAAAAGGATGGAGGCACTTTCAAGTGAGTGTACCTTTTGTTTTTCTAAAGCATTGCAGTTTCTCAAATGGCTATCTTTTTTTAAACCAGTGGTGATGTGGTCAGTACAGGACTGGGGTAGGAAAACTCAACGTTTCCTCTGGGTTCTGCCCCAACACAAAGACAGGGAAATTCACTTACTTTCTCAGCACCAATTTCTTCTCAACCTTCAAGAAGAAAAATAGGTAACTCTCCTTGTACTGCTATCTTGTAAAGAACTCAACAGCACATCTTTAAATGCCAGATTCATTGTGTGAGCAGAGCTCAGAATCTGGGAAGAGGGAGCACAAAACAAAGAGTAGGGGTTGAACTGGGATTGGTGAGACAAAACTGACTCACATCTAGTTTTAAAGCCCTTTCCCGCAAATCCCTGGAATGCCTCCAGCACAGTTCTATTTCCCAGGTCATCCAACCATCCTTCACTCCTTCCAGCCCAGCTGTCCTGGTCCAGGCTTCTCTCCATTAGGCAGCCTGGGGGCTTCTGAATAGGGCAATATTCTCAAATCTCACTTGTTCTGAACACACCTGTGAAAACCTAGGATCTGCTCCTCTCTGGGAACTACATTCTGCTCAAAACTCACTCAAGAAGTGCCTGGGTGGTTTGGTCGGTTAAGCAAATGACTCCATCTCAGCTCAGGTCTTGATCTCAGGGTCACGAGCTCAGCCCTGCAGTGAGCCTACTTAAAAAAAAAAAGAAAGAAAGAAAGAAAGAAAGAAAGAAAGAAAGAAAGAAAGAAAGAAGGAAAGAAAGAAAAGAGAAAGAGAAAGAAAAAGAAAAAGAAAAAAGAAAAAAGAAAAAACCTCAAATAGTTGTAGGGTTCTCTCCAACTAACATATACTTAGAGACTCCTCCTTCTTACTTCACAAGATGTGCTTTTCTAATGTAGATGAGAAAGACACCTGAGGGGCAAATTCATTTTAGCTGGAATTGTCACCCAGGCTTACAGTGCCAATATATTTGTTATTCCATAGACTCTCAGGTCAGACCTTCCAAAAATTTAAATCAAGGCTGCTGAGAACTGTTACAAACCTAACTTGGATACAATTATACCGTCTCTATTAGAGGCTTTGAAGACATCTAGAAATCCCATACACAGAGCTACTACACGGTTAAGATTCAATCGTTCAGATCTTTTCTTCACATGCCTAATTATTTCTGCTAAGTGCCCTGCAGGATGACATGCTGGCTTTTATAACCAAGAGGGAAGCTGCAAAGACCATGACATTTGGAGAAACACCTAAAATTGTCTTCTGGGGCGGCGGGGTGGCTCAGAGGGTTAAGCATCTGCGTTCTGCTCAAGTCCTAATCAGAGGCCTGGAATCCAGCCCCTGCATCCGGCTCCCCACTGGGTGGAGATCCTCCTTCTCCTTCTGCTCCTCCCTCAGCTTGAGCTCTCTGGCTGTATCACTCTATCAAATAAAATCTTGAATGAATGCATGAATGAATTTTTAAAAAAACGTCTTCTAGTGGAGCGCATGGCTGGCTAAGAACTGCCTTCAGCTCAGATCATGATCTTGGGGTCCTGGGATTGAGTCCTCCGGTTGCGGACAGGGGCGGGGGGGGGGGTCCCTGCTCAGCAGGGAGTCTGATTCTTCTTCTTCCTCTGTCCCTCACCCTGATCATGGCCCCTCTCTCAAATAAAATCTTAAAAAAATAATAAAATAATAAAATTGCCTTCTAGTTTATCTGCTAGTGTTGTGACATAGGGTATATAACATTCCTCTCCACCTCAGTTTTATAATGTTATGGCAGAGAGAGCTCTATCTATCTAAGTGAGAGGTTGAAAGCATAATGCAACGAGTGATAAGAATAATTGTATTAACAACAGCAGCTAATATTTACTGCGAGGCACTGAGCCATGTTATTTAATCCTCTGAACAACCCCACCACACAGGTGTTATTAATATCCTCAGTTTTACAGACGTGAAGTCTCACGCAGGTTTGCCGTTCTCAGATGATACTTTGATAGTTCAGCCCCACACGAATCAAAGCCATCCCGCCGCTGTACCACCGAGCGCACCCACCGCGCATGTGCACCGGTCACTCCCCAGCACCCTCCCCCTGCCTCCCTCCTCACCCCGCTCCAGGCCCCCCGCTGCCGCACAGACCACGCGGGCAGATCCGCGCGGAGTCTGCAACTTCCCCCGGGCACCCAATCCCCACCTCCCTGCCTTCCAAGCCGACCTTTCCCGTAGTAAAGAGTCTCCCGTCTCGTGATCCCTCCATCCGACCGAGGCCTCCTCGTACCCAGCTCTCCGGAAGAACAGCCAAGGGTCCCGCCGGGTCCGCGGGCCTCTTCCCTACAGCCGGGCACCGTCGCCCACAATAGCGTCTTGGCGCCACGCAGCGACCCCCTCGGATCTCCCCATCCTTCTCGCCTCGCCACCATCCCGCTCCGGCTGCACCAGCTCCGAGAACGGCAAGCAGACCGCCAGAAGCCTGGAGGTCCCGGATCGTCTCCCACAGAAAGCCGGAACATTGGGAAGCACCTGCTAGGTATTGTGCATGCGCAGAAAGAGCCGCAGGCTACTAACTCCCATAACCGCGGGCTGCGGGCTCACAAACTTCCGGACTTCATTCCCGTAACTGCTTGCCCGGGACTGGGGAATTTCGGAAACGTTCTCTCTTCAGCAATTCGGAGACAGTGGCAGGGGGGTTGTTGCTTCTGTATGCAGCACCGGTTTTTTTCAGTGCCTCAAAGAAATAGTCTCACAGACACTTTGCTTTCTGAACGCCAAGCGACCAAAGGAGGCAAAATGTAAATCTACGTAGAAAGGCTCGCTTACATACTAGAAATACAAAATACCACTGTGGATTCGAGAAACAAGAACTCTCGTTCATCGGGACACCTGGGTGGCTCAATTGGTCAAACACCTGCCTTTGGCTCAGGTAGGGATCTCAGAGTCCTGGGATCGAACCCCATGTCAGGCTCCCTGGTTAGCAGGGAGTCTGCTTCTCCCTCTGCCTCCCCACTACTCGGGCTGATGTACACGTTCTCGCTCTCAAATAATCTAAACAAACAAACAAACCCCTCTTATTCATTACTGGTGTGAATGCAAAATAATACAAACATTTTGGAAAACAGTTTTACAATTTCTTATAAATGTAAACATTACTTAACACGCAACCTAGTGATCCTACTCCTATGTATTTACCTAAGTAAATCGAAAACTAAGTCAACACAAAAGCCTTAACACAAATTGTTTTTTTGTTTTCTTTTTTTAAAAGATTTATTTACTTATTTGAGAGAGAGTGAGTGAGCGAGCGCAAACAGGGCTCCGGGCAAAGTTAGAGGGAGGAGCAGGCTCCACATAGGACTCCATTCCAGGACCCTGGGATCATGACCTGAGCTGAAAGTAAACACTTAACTGACTGAGCCACCCAGGCGCCCAACACAAACGTTTAGTATCTATTAATAATCACCAGAACAGGTAAAAACTCAAATATCCTTTAATAGGTGAATAAACTGTGGGACATCTATAAGTGGAATACTATTCAATAATTTTATTTTATTTTTATATATTTTTAAAGATTTTATTTATTTATTTGACAGAGAGAGATCACAGCAGGCAGAGAGGCAGGCAGAGAGAGAGAAAGGGAAGCAGGCCCCCTGCTGAGCAGAAAGCCCAATGTGGGACTGGATCCCAGGCCCTGAGATCATGACCTGAGCCGAAGGCAGCGGCTTAACCCACTGAGCCACCCAGGCGCCCCACTGTTCAGTAATTTTAAAAAAGGAATGAATTAATGTCTCACACTACCATAGGAAAAATCTTTTTTTAAATTTTTATTTATATTTACTTTTAAAGATTTTATTTATTTATTTGACAGAGATCACAAGTAGGCAGAGAGGGAGTCAGGCAGAGAGAGGGAGGAGGAAGCAGGCTCCCCGCGGAGCAGAAAGCCCAATGTGGGGCTTGATCCCAGGACGCTGGGATCATGACCAAGCCAAATGCAGAGGCTTTAAATCACTGAGCCACCCAGGCGCCCCTACCATAGGAAAAATCTCAAGTGACTTTTGCTTATGTGAAAGAAACCAAACCTAAAAAGTGCATTTTGCATCAATCTATTTTGACATTCTTGAAAATATCAAATTATAGGACAGAGACCAAATCAGTGGATGGGGCTAAGGGAGGAAGGAGGGGTTAAGAACAGGTCACCCAAGGGGAGTTTTTAAAATAATAGGATTGTTGTGCACGGTACAGGGTGATGCATTCGTGGAATCTCAGAGCTGTACACCACCAAGACAGAATGTAACTCAATTTAAATAAAGAAAAAAAATCAAATAGGTTACAGATATAAAGCAGACTGTGACAAGTGACTCTGTTTTTACAAATGTATGTATCATGTAGCCTGAATTTTAAAAATGGGGGAAAAGGAGCTGACCTAAATAATTCCATAGAACTACATTTTGACTGGATACATTAAGACTGAAAACAAAAAGAACAGTACATAAACACTCTGGCTGGTAAATTCTCACAGGGGTTAGCAATTCTGAAACTACTTTCCATGTACACAAGGTCAAAAAGAATACACATGTTGTAGATAATGATAACCAGGTATTTCAGTTTATGGATGAAGTTAAAAATAAGGAAGGGGTGGGTGGGTGGGAAAGATATCAATGTTAGCTCATTCATTTTCAAATATGTAGTCATGTGTATGTAACACATCTGTATACAGATTTATATGTATACAGATCGATATAGAAATATGGATACTGTGAGGCAGATGACTAGCATGGACTGGTACACATACATCTATTTCTTAGATATGTAGGCAGACAGCATCTAGAAAGTTTCACCCAGTACCAATCAGCATACCTAGAGCTCAGATCTTGGTTTCTCCAATAGAAGGAACTAGGGCTCCTTGGAAAAATGTCTGATTCCAGGGCTTAGACACAGAAAATACAAGGAGCCTGGAGCACCTTGTGTATCAAAAGTAAGGAAGTCCTTTAGAAACTATGATAAGGATTTGTTAAAAGGACCTAAAAGCTAACCTATGATAGCTCTCAATGCCCAAGCTGGGACAATTTGAGGAACATAATAATAGCATGGGTGAAATGAAAAGAGTGGAGAGAAAGGAGCTGATCTGAGAAAAGGACCAAGAATATGAATGAGTCTTTTTTTTTTTAACACAAATGAGTCTTCAATGAATTTTGCTAAGTGAAAAAAGCCAAACTCAGGAGATACATATTATAAAATGCAGTTGACATTGTAAAACATAAAACAGATCAAAGGGTTGGGTGAACAAGGCGGGGTTGAGTAATGACCACAGGGAATGAATTAGATTATCCATGAGCCCGTACTGACATAAACAAATGATGAAATAAATGAGGAAAATGAAAATCTTTCCTTTACAGAAGAATCCCAATAAACATATAAGTAAAACAGAAAAATCTCCTTTTAGAACACCACAGTAAAAGTGGTTGCAGGCAAGACCCAACAATGAAAGTGAAAATTAGTGGCCAAAACTATAAATATAAACAGGATACTTGGGTAGCCTCAGAGAGTTTCTCCTCAAATTTACTAATACACCAGGTGGTTTTAAAATATGACCATAAATCCAAAACGGAGCTAAGCGAATTTCCTCTGTCCCTGGGTGTGCACTGGACTTAGCCAATCCACTCTTAAGTGTAGACTGGATATGGAAAAATCCTAAATATATAGTGCAGAAACCCCGCTGATACCACCTTAACCAAGTACTAAAGGTTAGTATGACGAATCACGTTGATATCACGTGTCACCTGATACACAGGTAGGGCACATCCTTCCAAGGGTATTCTTCCTAAAAATATATACCTCAGTCCAATAAGGAGAAAACATTAGACAAACGTCAATTCAGAGGCACTTTTCACAATACCTGACCACTATTCTTCAATCATGTGAATGCCATGAAAGACAAGGAAAGACCAAAAAACTTACAGGTTGGAGCAGACATGATGATTAAATGTATCGTGGTATCTGGACAGAATCCTGGATCAGTAAAAAGGCATTTGTGGAAAAACTGACGGAATCTGAACAAACTCTGTAATTTCGTTAATACAATTGCGCCCGAGTTGCTTTCTCAGTTTTGATAACTGAGAAGTTGGGGGAAGTTGCGTGAAGTGTATATGGGAGGTTGCAGGAGATGAGAGCGTGCTTTCTTCAAGTTTGGTATATGGACAGTTTTTTACACATGAACGGTTTTTAGTATTAATACCGAATTGCTAGCTTGCTGCTTTTCTCATTCGAGAATAACCATGCTGGTCACAGATAGCGGGTACAGAGATGAAATCCAAACACAGCTTCCCTTCTCTGGGCTTGTGTCTAAAATTTGGTCGAAGGACCAGGACAAAGGCCTGGCTCCAGGCAGCAGGAGTGAGTACCTCAGACAGCAATCTCTCAGCTCAGCCGACTGGGCAGAAACTCTCCAGCTGGTTTCTCAAGAAAAGCGCAAGGGGTACACCAGGGAAGAGAATCTTGAGAGAGGTACTGAATCATTTATGCGCCAGATATACATGGTAAACGCCTCTAATCTTCACTAAACCCCTGCTAGCTCCGTAGGATGAGTTACTTTTTAAGACTTAGAGGGGTGAGATAGCCCTCTTAAGGGTAGAGGCACTTTCCCAGCACTAACTGCCAGGAGTAGAGTTCTAACTCCCCGCTGCCACCTCTCCGCGACGCTCCCTCCCTCTGCACAGGTGTGTCTGTCCCCGCCTTCTTCTCCCCCCTCCTCCGTTCCTGGCCTCCAGCTCCTCGCCCACCCGCGCCGCTCCCTCCCTCTGCAGAGGTGCGTCCCTGCCTTCTCCTCCAGGCTGGTCCTTCACCCACCTCCAGCTCCTCCCCGATGCCTCCCTCTACGCTAGTGCATCCCGGCCTTCTCCTCCTGGCTGGACCATTACCGGCCTCCAGCTCCTCGCCGCTGAGGCGCTGCTCCCTCCCTCTGCGTAAGTGCATCCCCGCTGTCTCCTGGCTAGTTCTTCCCCGGCCTCCAGCCCCTCGTGAGAAACCATCTCTGGCTTCTGGGTTCACCAGGTGAGGGAGTTAGGGGTGAGTCCCGGGGGATGGGGGCGAGTGCCTAAGGGGCCCTGTGCGGAACGGAGGTCCGGCGGGGGCGGGGGTGCCCGGTTGTGGGTCAGAGGCCCAGGGCACCGTGGGCACCCCAGGCGTCTGATCAGCTTGCAGGGTTGAAGGAAAGTGAGCGGGGGCGTCTCTACGTGAGGGACCAGGATCCGTAGTGGGAACGTTGGCTCTCGGATTCCCAAGGCCCGCAGGTGTCCGGCTGCAGCGCTAAGCTGGCTGCGCCGTCCTGCCGCGACGGGTAGGGAGTTTGCATGCGTGATGTGTGCGCCAGACCCACAGGGAGGGGGTGGGGCTGCGGGTAGGGGTGAGTGCGCTTTTGCGACGTGCGTGTGTGCGGGTGTCTTAAGTGCACCCAGCTTCCTAGGAGGGGCACGGTTGTAGGAGAACCAGGCAGGGTGTCTGATGTGAATAAGTTGCGAATAGTCGACGTGATTATTCTAAGCACTCTAATTATTATTATTTTTTTAAGATTTTATTTATTTATTTGTCAGAGAGAGAGAGAAAAAACATGAGCAGACAGAGTGGCAGGCAGAGGCAGAGAGAGAAGCAGGCTCCATACTAGGCAAGGAGCCCAATGCGGGACTCGATCCCAGGACTCGATCCCAGGACTCTGGGATCATGACCAGAGCCGAAGGCAGTGGCTTAACCAACTGAGCCACCCAGGCGTCCCCTGAGCACTCACATTTTGTTAGCTGCTCTTGTATTTGTTGTGTAAGTAATAACGTGCGGCTGGAGCTTTGACAATTCTCTAGGGCTTTCATTGCTCAGTTAACTCATTTGTGCAATGGAGGAGGGGAGAGGCTGTACTAGCTAGCCACCAAGGCCCTTTCCCCGCTCTAACATTCCCCAGGCCCCCAGGTATTATTTATTATGTATTCATTTGTTATTTGTTATGTAAAAGCATGACAGTATCCTGAAGCCATCGAAGGCTGTGTGACAGTGGCAGGTCTGGGACAAATTTAAGAAGAGCGAGGTGAGCTGGAGCTGAGAGGGTGGGCATGCAGGCTACACAGGAAATGTCACCCCTTTGGAGAGTTTGTGAGGGCATGGTCGGGATGAAAGGCTCACCAGCCATAGCAAAGGAAATTCTGTCATCACCCTTCCCTGAACACCCGCTCCTCCCCTCATTTTCCATTCCCCATTTGCCATTGTTGATGGAATCTAGAAAGATGCAGAGGTTCCTGCTCTCCTGGCCTTATAGACCTACAGGATGGTAGTGCAGGCACAAGGTTATCTGTTTTGGCCTTATTTGAGAAATGGAAAAAAAAAAAAAAAAAAAAAACCTTGAGCCTGAGAAGGTGACTGACCAAGATCGTGCAGTTTGTTGGTGGCAGAACCAGGTTAAAAGTCAGGTCTGCAAATTCCCAGGCCACGACTCATTTTGTCACTGTTAATTACGTCAAAGATAGTTTCTTATTAAAACACCTTTTGAAAGTTGTAAGAAACAAACATTAAACATTTATTTTTTATCTTGCCTTAAACACCCGCATCTCTTTTTTCCAGAGGTTTCTTGGATTTTCTGACCTCAGGGGATTAATAGTGTTCACAGGAAAACAGATGAACAGTGTGGCTTGAGATTTTTAATTTTTAATTTTTCCCACATCAGTTCTGAAAAAGCCATAGTGTTTCCTCCTTTAGGTTACTATTAAATGTTAAACTCATCTTCTCATGTTTTTAATTTTTCTGTATCACAGAACCTAAGGTGGTAATAAGTCAATAAGAAACAAATGTTTACATTCACTCAGTGAAGAGTATCATGTCTAAGCTCAACATCTATTGGAGCCACACATGGACACATAAGTATCTTGTATGTGGCGCTGTGTAGGCAGGTAAATCCAGGAACTGCAAGGCAGGCCAAGTCTCTTCTAACTTCCTTCTTCCTTCCTTCTTCCTCAGCTCTCCCTCCTCAACTCAGAGCAGAAAAGGAACACATCCCAGGTGAGCTTTTTGTTTGTTTATTTCCACTTTGTTTGAAAATTAGTTTTCTAAAATTTGAAAGGATTCATATTTTTAAAACAAAAAAATAAAGGGGCTCCTGGGTGGCTCAGGGCCCTGGGATCAAGCTCCACATCTGGCTCTCTGCTCAGCAGGGAGCCTGCTTCCCTCTCTCTCTGTGCCTGCGTCTCTGCCTACTTGTGATCTCTGACTGTCAAATGTATAAATGAAATTTTAAACATAAAACCGAAAAGATAGAAATAGGCAAGAATTACTTGAAGGGAAGTATATCAAGTATATCAAGCAAATTCAAAGAACAGTTAGTAAAATGAGAAGCAGGACTCTTAATTTCACAGAGTTGTGCAAGTTGTAAAACTTCCTTTGATTTTTCTAAAAACAACACTGAAATTGCCTATAATCATTTCTGATAGACACAGCACTGTACTAGAAGTGTATGGATGCTTTTCAGGGGACCGAACAATGAGGTCTGAGTGGACAGCCCTCTCATGGTCCTGCTTGATCCAGGAATAGGACTTTGAAGATCTGGTGGAATGGAGGGACCACACGTCCTCCAGATGACTCTCCCTAAGGGTTTGTGTAAGCTTGTTCACATCTCTAGCTTGAATAGCCGACTGTTCCGGCTTTGGTTTCCGCATTTCTTTTTTTTTTTTTTTTTTTTAAGATTTTATTTATTTATTTGACAGAGAGAAATCACAAGTAGGCAGAGAGGCAGGCAGAGAGAGAGAGAGAGAGGAGGAAGCAGGCTCCCTGCTGAGCAGAGAGCCCGATGTGGGACTCGATCCCAGGACCCTGAGATCATGACCTGAGCCGAAGGCAGCGGCTTAACCACTGAGCCACCCAGGCGTCCGGTTTCTGCATTTCTCATTCATATTTCAACTTCATGAATGCATTCTTGCTTCTTCGACATTCAGCTGAGTCAGCTCTGGAAAAGGGTACCAAATTGTCACATCCAGTTTTTGGCTTTAGTCTTACTTGACCATCCTGCAGCATAACCCTCAGTCTCTGTTGTCTCTGACACCTGCCTGCTAGCTTTCCTTTCTTATCTCTGATACATCCCCTTACTGTTCCTCACAAAGTTGTCTTTCCCTTTAGCCCCAGACGTTGCCTCTCCTTGGGTTTGTTGCCCAACCATCCTGGCTCACTGCTTTTCTTCAGTCTGTGTTTTTTCCTGACTGGTCTTCTCTTTCTCTCTCTCTCTCTTTTTAATAAAATACTTCTGAATTAGTAATAACATGGTTAAAGGTTAAGTGATGTTCCCTCTAGGAAGGGTGACATTTTTCATCTCAACTGAGACACTTCCACTGAGAATGAAAGTGGTTCCATAAAGTTATGATGGGACATCTGGCTATATCGGGACAGTCCCAGACAAACTGGAGTTATGGTTCTCCTGCTGTAGATATGTCTGTCTGTCTTGTTTGTCCTACCAGTGCTGCTTTTGTCAGGTAAAAGATAATCTTGTATGCCCCCTACTGTTATTTAGAAGGGAATCCATCATCTTTAGGGTTTTCTGAACTTAGATGCAGCTGTACACCGCTGGCATCCTGTTAAAATGCAGATGTTGATTTAGTGGATCTGGTGGGGGCCCTGGGTTTTGCATTTCTAAAAAGCTCCCAGGTGAAGCTGACTCTGCTGCTCAGGGAGCCACACTTTGAGTAAGGAGTCTATATGTGATTTTCTGTTCTTCCTTTGCTTTTTTGTCACTTCTTAAAAGCCTGTCCCAGACATCTGTATCTAAACAGAACATGGATTGTTTCTTTGTTATAACTGCACAGTAATTCAAGCATGGACGTTCCATAGTTCGTTAACTGGTTATTGTTAGTTATGCATTATTTCAAACCTTTTGCTATTACAAACCATGTTCTAATGAATGACCTTGTACATATAGGTTTTTTCTATCCGGTAAATTCCTAGAAGGGTGCTGCCAGGTCAACGGGTGCATAGAATTGATAACTTGATCATTCGGGATTATGGTATCATTTTGTGTCACTCCCATCGACACCACCTGAGTGCTTGGTTGTCCACAGCTTCTCCCATAGAACATGTGGTTCAACTTCTGGAATTTTGGCAGTGGAAAGATAAACATGGTATTTTATGAAGTTTAAATCTGCAAGTTTCTTAACTATGTGTGAGGTTAAGTATTTTTTCATGTATCTGAAAGAGGTATTTATGTTTCTGTGAACCCTCTGTTCATATCTTTTGCCCATTTTCCTCTTAGGTTTGTGGCTTTTTTTGTTTTTCTTCTTCAGTGTCTAGCTCTTTATAGATTAGGGATACTAGTGCTTGTCCATTTTATGGGTTGCAAACTATTATTTTATGGGATGTGATTTGTCTTTTGATAGTTGACCCTGGTGTTGTCTCCCCCATGCAGGTATTCTGTTTCAGAATGCCACATTTCACTTAGTTGTTTTTTTAGGCTCCCCTTGGCTGTGACAATTTCTCAGACTTCCCTTGTTTTTGATAACCTGGGCAGTTTTGAGGAGTACAGTTAGGTGTTTTGTAGAATGTTCCTCAATTGGGAATTGTCTGCTGTTGTTTTCATGATTAGACTGAGGTTATGGGTTTCTTGGAGGAAGACCACAGAGATAAAATGTCCTTTGGTCTTATCATATCAAGGGTTAGTGCTCTGGACATGACTTATTACTTTGTTTTCTCTGTCCTCATACTGTACTCCTTGGAAGGAAGTGGTCAGTTACACTATACCACTTACACTATACCTCCTTCCTGTTGGAGTATCTACATAATTATGCACATAAATTATCAGGAATTCTGCATAGGAGATTTTTCTGTTCTCTCCTATTTACTAATCCATTTATATCAGCATGAATTCGTGGCTAGTTATTTTATATTTTGGTTCTAGTACAATGATACCTTGTTCCTTTTGTTGCTCAAGTTGTTCCAGGCTGGTTAGTAAAAGCATCTTCTAGTGGCACCTGGGTGGCTGAGTTGGTTGAGTGTCTGACTCTTGATTTCAGCTCAGGTCATGATCTCAGGGTCCTGGGATCCAGCCCCACGTTGGGCTCTTTGCTGAGTGTGGGGCCTGCTTGAAATTTTCTCTCTCGGGGTGCCTGGGTGGCTCAGTGGGTTAAAACCTCTGCCTTCGGCTCAGGTCATGATCCCAGGGTCCTTGGATCGAGCCCCACATCAGCCTCTCTGCTCAGCAGGGAACCTGCTTCCCCCTCTCTCTCTGCCTGCCTCTCTGCCTAGTTGTGATCTCTGTCAAATAAATAAATGAGTAAATAAATAAATAAATAAATAGAAATTTTCTCTCTCTCTCTCCCTGTGCTCCTCCCTGCTGCTTATGCTGTCTCTCCTTTCTCAAAAACAAGTAATAATTTTTTTAAAAAGCACCTTATGTTCCTGTGTCTATTGACATACCCTGTTATTGTTTGAATATTTCTTCCTTGCTCTGTGGCAGTAGGTTTTCCAGGTTCATCTTCTGTCTTTCCTGCCCTAGGATTAGCCATTTTCCCCCCCTCAGTAGTTCTGGTTCTTTTCACTGGACCATAGTATGAGAAACCAAGATTGGGGGACTAGGTGTGTCTGTTGTGACTGTGAAGTCATTGCTCAAAGACCCTCTCAGCTAACTCAAGAAGGGAATATGTATATACTCTCTCATGTATATACATGTGTCTATAAATAGTTTAGTATGTAACCATCTGTATCTATAGTAAGCTAAGTATTCCCACTGTTGTCTCCTGTTGTAATCATTACCAAATGGAACATTCTAACCTTCTCTCCTTGCTTGTCTGTAATCTCCTGCACTAACAGTGAGAATCCAGCTAATATCTGAAATTCATTTATTTGATAGTATAATTCCAGAATACACACACATGATTTCAGAGTTACATACGTGATTTCAGAGTTGTTAACCCATGGATGCTTGATTCTCCCAGTTTGGGACCATTTGAATTAAGGTGCTAGAAATATTCGCATGTAGGTTTTAAAACATAAGTTTTTAAAAACATAGGGTGTGAAATTGCTGTGTTGGTTATGTATGAATGTATGTATGTATATTTAGCTTTGCAAGAAATTGCCAGCCTATTTTTACAGAGTGGCTGTATCAGTTTTTGTTCCTACCAACTATGAATCAGAATCTTGTTGTTCTGATTCTGGACCTGAAATTGGTACTTTCATTATTTTTGATGTAACCATTCCAATAACTGTCATGTTGTCTGCATATTCCCACTGAGGTGATGTGGAGCATCTATCTGTTCGTGTATTTATTTGCTATCCTTATATCTTTGGTGAAGTATTTGTTCAAATCTTTAGGATTGAGAAACAATCACTCCCCCTTATATTTATGTAAAATAGGATTGTTAACCAAAGTGTCTTTCCCTCTTTTGGTCAATTAGAAACCTGTGTAAGTGTTTTTCCAGAAATTAGGGAGGAATTTCTTCCAGAAATTTGATATAGAGTGTTGCAAAAACAAGGGAAATGGCTATTGCATTTCTTGCTAGGCACACGACATAATAAAATTTTTTGTCACCTTCAAAAAAAAAAGGGCAATGACTAATGGTGCCAAAATTTTGGTGGTGACATAAAAATAATGGCTATTAGTTCCTGCTCTAATTTCTTTTTTTATCCTCAGAAATATTTAAAGAGTAAGATAGCTATATAGAATCAGAATAAAAAAGAAAATCATGCTCAATTTTTAAAATAAACTAAAAATGAGTATCAAAGAAATTATAAACCCAATCGAATACTGAGAGCAAGAGCAAAACAAAGCATAACAGCAGCTTTTAAAATACTGTTCTTCGATTTAAAATACTGCTTTTGAATATTGCTTATTGTTGCTACCTTTAAACTAGCATTGGTTATTCTGTAAAGGTCTAGAGCAGAGCGCTCAATTTAAGAATCAGTTCCTCAGTATTACTACAAAGGCTGTTCTGCTTGTGCCCTCAGTCTGGTTCAGCAGCCCTTCCAGTGAGCTCCTCAGGAACCATGTGCTGCTGTGGTACTTACACTGAGAAAAGCACTAACACAAGACAGGGCCCAGCAGCACAACACAGAGCCTGGGAGGGGTCTAGATTGCGGAGCCTAAATTACAGTGAAAGCTGACAGATAAGTAAGTCTGTGGCACTTTCAGCTTCTGTGGAAGTAGTCTCTGTCCCAAAATTGAAAGATGAGGGATTTCCCAAACACAGGAAGAGGGTTCAGGTTCTCAGTGTTCAAAAAGACAATCAGGTTTTACTACATAATATATTCCAGTGATTTAAAAAAAAACACACACAGAGTGTTCTGAGAAGTCAAAATGGGTTTTTCAAAAGGGTCATAAAAGTCACATCTGTAGAGAGCTATGTAAAAATTTTTCTCCTAAAGGAATCAAAAATTATAACTCTACCTTGTAATACGGGAAGTAGTCTCCCTCTTGCAATTTTTTTTATTTTGGGGAAGATTTTGAAGGTGTTAAACTTATCGATGCTATCGATGTAGCACAGGCAATCATCCAGGACTCCGGTTACCTGGGGGTGGGGAATATATACATATAAAATTTTAAATATGTTAATTATAGATATTTCAACCTTAGCAAATCTGTACTATTGTATAAAAAGATAGTTTATTCATTTGAGGTAACTAGTCTTTGTTAAGATACGTAACATTAAAGGGGTGCCTTGGTGGCTCAGTTGGTTAAGTCGATTAAGTTGTTTTAAGACGGTTAAGCCTCTGCCTTCAGCTCTAGTAGAGATCCCAAGGTCCTGGGATCAAGAGCCCTGCTCAATAGGGAGCCTGTTTTTCCCTCTCCCTCTGCCACTCGCCCATTCATTCCTTTCCTCTCTCAAATAAAGTCCTTTAAAAAAAGATACATAACATTAAAACAATAATTTACTTTTTATATGGCCAATTAGGTAAAGAACAACAGAAGGATTAAATAGATATACCTATTCTGAAGAACTAAGCATTAGTGGCTAGAGAAATATATTGAATGTTCCTCCCTTCCCCAAACATACATAAAATCCAAATGTAGTAGGAATGCTAAAGCATTTCTTCCAAGACTAACCTAAAAGTCACAGACTATAATAATACTGCTGTAGTAACCCCATCTTATTTTTCTACTGTCATTTATGGAACACTTATGTGATAGGCACAGTGCTAAGAACATTACATGTTTTCTCATTTATTCTTTAAATATTCTATGAAATAGGTATTATTATCCTCATTTTACACATAAGAAAATTAAGTCTTAGCATAGTTAAAATAATTTTTCCAAAGTAAAAATGAGACTTAGTCCCAAATAATCACACTTAAAAATACATGCTTTATCTACTACTCAAAGTATACATTAACTGAACAGAAAATGATATTTACAAAATGAGTTCAGAATCCAAAATTTCCATAAAACATTCTTCAGCTAAATTTAAAAATGGGACTCACAGACATCCACATATCAGATGAATCTTCAGGGAATCAGGTTGAGTGAAAAAAAGCCAACCTCAAAATGTTACTTATTATGTGATTTCATTTATACAACATTTTTTTTTAAGATTTTATTTATTTGACAGAGATAACAAGTAGGCAGAGAGGCAGAGAGAAAGAGAGAGAGGAGGAAGCAGGCTCCTCGCTGAGCAGAGAGCCCGATACCAGGACCCTGAGATCATGACCTGAGCCGAAGGCAGAGGCTTAACCCACTGAGCCACCGAGGCACCCCTACAACATTTTTCAAATGGAGAAAAGTTTTTTGGTTACCAGGGCTTAAGGACTGGAGTAGGGAGAGGAACTGGAGTCAGGGAGAAGGGTAGAAAGGAGGGAGAGTGGTTATAAAAGGGCAAGAAGAGAGGTGCCTGAGTGGCTCAGTCAGTTGAGCTTTTGACTCTTGGTTTCAGCTCAGGTCACAATCTCAGGGTCATGAGACTGAGACTCGCAATGGGCACATGCTCAGTGGGCAGTCTGCTTGAGATTCTCTCTCTCCCTCCTCTGACCCTCTCCAATCCCTCTCTAAAAAAAATTAAATCATTTTTATAAGGGCAAGAGGAAGGATCCTTGTGGTAATGAAATCGTTCGGCATCTTGACTACGGTGGTGTACACGTAAAAGTGGACAGAAAATGTACAGATGGAGGGAGACTAGGAGGGATCTGAGTAAGATCAGCGGGTGCGTCAGTGTCAATGTCCTGGTGATAATACCGCACTGTATGTTTGCCAAATGGTACCAGTGGGTAAAACTAGATACAGTGTAGGTGGCATTTCTTTGTATTATTTCTTACAACTGCATGGAACCTGCACTTACCTCGATTAAAATTTTTATAAAAAGGGGGGGGTACCCAGGTGGTTAAAGATCATTTGTATGATCCATTGGAGGAATCTATGCACAGATGATCAGAAAATGGAAACCAGAAATTCCCAGTTGTTTCTTTCTCTCCCTCTGGAAATGCAAATGTGTCCCCAAACTCCCTACAACACAAAGAGTCAGAGGTATATTATCTTTAAAGAGCAAAGGATCATTCACAACAATTTTGGCTCTAGAATTCCAGATGCTTTACTATCCTAGTTACTAAGATCCTATCACTAACTATTGAATTTTATTCCATTTCTCTAGCTTACTATTTGTAAAACTTCAAATTCTAAGTAATTGTGGAGAGTGGGGGGGTGAGTAGAAATACCAACTGACAACTTTGTAGGTTTTAAAAATACTTTATCCAGTGACTGCTCTTTCTTACACATATTTCTTAAATTGTTCCTTTTTAGTAAACCACCATATTTTTAAAAAATATTTTAAATGTGGTAGAGGCTGGGGTAAGGTATACAAAATTATCACGTACTTATTTCTAACTCTTAAATACTAAGACACAAGCCTGCATATCACCAAATTTTTAAAAACAGAAATAGAGAGGTGCCTGGGTGCCTATTGGCTGAGCATCTGTCTCTTGGTTTCACCTCAGGTCATGATCTCAGGGTACTGGGATGGAGCCTCAGGCTGTCCCTGCAGGCTCCCTGCTCAGCAGGGAAGCTGCTTCTCCAGCTCTCCCCACTCTCCACCCCTTCTCTTTCTAAAATAAATAATCTTAAAAAATAGAAATAGAATATGGCTATTATCTTTTAAGTCCCTTTCTAATTATAGCCATCTCCCTCCCCCTGGAGGTAGAATAACCTATTTTTGTTAATTACCTTTCCTTGCAATTTCATCACATCTGATATATCCCTAAACAATATAGAGGGTTCTTTTTGTTTTTGAACTTTAATATTAATGACATGTTTCTTTTGCTAATATTTTGCCAGCTACCCACCATAATGAGTTTTATGGTCATTCATTTTCCCTGCTGAAAATGTTGTATTCTATGAAAATATCACAGTGTATTTATTCTATTGTTGACCTCTAAGGTCGGCAGAATAATAGCCCCCAAGATATCCATGCCATAATTCGAGAAGCCAGTGAATATGTTACAGTACATGGCAAAAGTGACTCTGCATATGTGATTAAGATCTTGAGATGGTAGTTAATACTGGATTATTTAAGCAAATTCAATAATAAGATCCTTGTAAGAGGAAGACAGTGTCAGAGTCAGACTGGAAGGTGCTACATTACTGGCTTTTAAGACAATGGAAAAGGACACAGGCCAGGAACACAGCAGCCTCTAAAAGCGTGGAAAATGGAAGGAATGATGATTCTCCCCTAGAGCCTCCAGGAGAAATGCAGCTTTGTTGATACCTTTTTTTTTTTTATCCCTGTAAGACCCATTTTCAGACTTCTGGCCTACAGCATTACATGATCATAAATTTGTATTATTTTAAGCCACTAAATTTGTGGTAATTTGTTAAAGCAGCAACAGGAAACTAATGCAATCCATATTTACGTTGTTCCCAGATTAAGTTAAAGAACAATGCTACACAAACACCTTTTTCTTTATCTCCCTATATATATAAGAGTTTCTCCAGCTTATATGCTTACAAGTGAAATTACTATAGCTCATTTCCAAAATAGGTATGCCACTTCACAATCCTACCAACAGCAGATAGAAGTTACTGCTAAATCATATATTTGCCATTATTTGATATTTTTTTAAAAAGATTTTATTTGGGGCACCTGGGTGGCTCAGTGGGATAAGCCTCTGCCTTTGGCTCAGGTCATGATCTCAGGGTCCTGGAATCTGAGCCCCACAGCCCTCCGGATCTCTGCTCAGCAGGGAGACTGCTTCCCCCCGCCCCCTTCTCTCTGCCTCTCTGCCTACTTGTGATCTCTGTCAAATAAATAAAATTTTTAAAAAAAGATTTTATTTATTATTTGACAGAGATAAAGAGCACAAGAAGACAGAGTGGCAGGCAGAGGGATAGGGAGAAGCAGGCTCTCTGCTGAGCAGGGGGCCTGATGTGGGGCTTGATCCCAGGACCACAGGATCAAGTCCTGAGCTGAAGGCAGCTGCTTAACCAACTTAGCCACCCAGGCACCACAATTAATTGATATTGAAAAAATTTTTACGAATATAGTAAGCAGGAAAGAGTATCTGATTTTTGTACTGATGAAGTATAATGTTTTATGTTCCATAAGACATGTGTATTTCTTGTGTGAAATACCTGTTTTTCATTTTTCTACTAGGTTGCCTTTTTCATGTTAACATGCAGGAATCAATACTTTTTCCCTATTCTGGTATATTCTTCTGGAACTCCAACCTGACATATTATATTAGACTGAATCTCTTAAGCTCTCTTTAAAATTTACTAACCCATTATATCTCTGAGCTTCCTTCTGAATAATTCATGTTTTTATTTTCCATTCATTCATTCATTCATTCAAAATATTTGAGAATCTACCTCACATAAGCCTTGCACTGTTGTTCTACCTGCTGGGAGTGCAAAAAGAGAAGAAAGAAAGAAAGAAAGAAAGAAAGAAAGAAAGAAAGAAAGAAAGAAAGAAAGAAAGAAAGACAAAAATCTCTGCTCTCCATGAGCTTACACGCTCATAGGAAAGGTGGGGGAGAATGAGCCACATACAGAGTCTGTCAAATGGTAATAAAGTAACAGGGAAGCCAGGGAATAGGAACTGCAGGACTGAGTTGCTACTATTTTCAAAAGGAGAGTTACAAAAGGTCTCAGTCAAATTTTGGCAATGCTTGAAGAGGGAAAAGGAACAAGCCACACAATTTGGGAGAGTGGGAAAAGCACCCCAGGCATTGGGAACACAAACTATAAATGCCCCGAGGCAGTCAACTTGCCCAATGTTTCTGAGGAAAAATAAGGGGGACTATGTAGTAGGTGAAAGGAGAAATAGGAGACCATTATAAGACTTTGGCTTTACTGGAACCCGGGCTTTTCTCACACCAACCAAGTCTCCAACTCTCCAACACTAAGTGAGTGCCCAAATCAGTTTTCATACCACCTGGAGTCAGAGCAGACCTCACGGAATTAAGGGCTCAGACACACAAACTGTCCCCACCTTAGATATCAGCCCCAAGTTCCAAGCCACCTGTACTTCTGACTGACCAGCTATAAATCGGGGTTCCCATGACTCTCTTCTCTGGTTCAGTAATTTGCAATGGCTCACAGGACCAAGGAAATGCTTATGTTTACTGTAAAGGATACAACTCAGGAAGTACCAAATAGAATAGATAGGGGCATAGGGCAAAGGTATTAGGAGGTGCAAGTACAGACCTTCTCTGCCTCCAACGCACCCTCCCAGCAAGGGTCTATTCACCCACCTGGAAATGCGTCAATCTTGTTTTAAGAGCTTTTACAGAGCTCCATCTCTAGCACGCCTATCCCCATCCTAGGGGTCATGGGTGGGGCCCAAAGAGGAGAAACAAGCAAAAGATACCAGAAAGACTAGCCAGAAAGACAAGACAAAATCAGAAAGGGACAGCATCCTGGAAGCCCAGAGAAAAGATGTATTTCAAGGAGAGTAAGTGATGAACCATGGGGAAAAAACTGCTGTCTATAGGTAAAGCTAAGGTTTAAAAACTCACTATTGGCTTTAACAAGAAAGACACTACGGACTTTGCCAAGAGAAGTTTCCGAGGAGCTGGAGTGGGTTGAAGAGAGAACCAGCATGGAAGGAGTAAGGATAATTCCTTTGATGAGTTTTTTTGATAGAGAACAGAAAAATGGAGCAGAGCCAGGAGAGTTGGGCAGGTTGAGAGGGAACTGTAAACTAGAATTAACACCATGTTTTAGAATGCCAGTAACAGTCCATCAGAGAAGGAAAAACTAATGATCCAGGAGAGAAAAGGAAGAGTTGTTGAGCCATGTGCTTGAAAGAGGGAATGGGACCTAATGCAGACGAGGCAGGGATTGACCTTTGATAAGTGTTCACAGTTCCAAAAAAAAAAAAAAAGTTTACAGTTCATCTATGATATTCCATTGGAAGTCATGACCTGTGGATTCAAAAGCTAATAGGTAAACATGTAAGGATTACACTGATTACTCCAATTTTGTTAGTGAAATACAAAGATAAGAAAAGGGTAAGTGTTGGAGGATTAAGTAGAAAAAGACATAAAATGGTAGCATGATTCAGTAATCCTTTCTTCTGCTGGACATAATCAGCTATCTAATCCACCCATTGAGTTTTTAATTTCAGCTCTAGAAACTGCAGGTCTTTTTCCATAGTCTATATTTCTAATACCTAATTCATGGTGCCTAGTGTTTGGTGATTTTGCCTATTAGCTGCTTATTCTCCTTGACACTGTATCTTCAAGAATTCTTTACGGCCTGGGTTGAAAATAAATTCTTCCAGAGGAAATGAATATTTGCTTTTACCAGTAAACCAGCCCCACTTCTAGGAGACAGATCCAATAAAATGAGATAATATATACTGAAACACATTGGAGATTAAATACTATCTATAATACGCTCCAATACTGTATTAGAAAATACCACTGGAAACAAAAACCAAATGTATCCACTTTTGAGGACTGTTTCACAAAATGTTCCTTTGAATATGCACAAATCTTTAATTTTTGAACTATATGTATTTATTTGGACATGATAAAATGATATGTATTCATTTGGATATAATAAAAGTAAACGTGCAATTATAAAACAGTAACACATGTAATTAGTAGATGACAAAAACCTGAAGTGAAGTTTCCAGATTGATGACAAAGTATACAATTCACATAGGCTATAAAAAGAAAAAAAATTAGGAAAGTCTCCTTTAAGAAAAATATCTAAATGTATACTCCAAAACTATCACCGCTAGAAGATAATTTTGCTAAAGACAATTTGGAAAATTTACTTTTTAGAAGATTTCCAGATTTCCATTAGTTCAGTGTTTCCTAAGCGGGGCTCACAAGGTAGTTCAGAGGATAACTGCGTTGCAGTTACTTACAGACAAGGCCTGTTTAAACTTGCTGATCTCTGGGTCCCATCCTGAGCCACTAAATCAGCACAGGTGGCAAGGGGGCCAGAGAATCTGCATTTTTAACACGCTCACCAATAAGAACCCGGAAGTCTGCCCCTTAGATTTTTACCAAATCATTCATTTAAAAAATCCCCACACAAATATGATGTTCATGCTTTCTGGGATTTAGTGCACACACCATAGCGCCAGGAGGAAAGTGTGTGAACAAAGTCAGAAAAGCATGTTTACACGGTTGAACGCAACGCTTCAGCCGTCCTCAGCCGGGAGCACCAACCGCTTCAAATGGGCATCCCCGCTCCCCGTGGAGCCACTGAGACACCTGCCCTCCCAGCGTCTCCGCCGCCTCGCAGCAGGGGCAACCGGGCACAGCCACACCTGCTGCTGCAGGAAAGCAGCGAACGGGGCTCTCAGAGCAAAGGCTCTGGCTTTCCACACCCTCGACCTCCAGCGCACTCTGTCCTGCAGGTGTCACCGGGCGCTCCCCAGGCCAGCCCACTCTCCCCACGTCACCCGTCACCGACCGGCCGTGTCCGCGAGCTTTCCCCTCGGCCCCGGACCCCGCGGACGGGCTCAGCTGGCGAGAACTCCCCCAAGAACGAGGGACGGCAGAGCTGGGGCGCAGCAGGGGGCTCTCCAGCCCAAGAGCTCCCTCTTCAACAAATGGTGTTGGGAACACTGGGCAACCACATGCAGAAGAATGAAGCTGGACCATTTTTCTTACACCATACACAAAAATGGACTCAAGAAATTGATATAAGAGCTAAATGTGAGATGGAAGTCCATCAAAACCCTAAAGGAGAACACAGGCAGCAACCTTATGATCTTGTCTGCAAGAACTTCTTGCTAGACAGGTCTCCAAAAGCAAGGGAAACAAAGGCAAAATGAACTGGTGGGACTTCATCAAGATAAGATACAGGCACCAGCCTGTATGCCCAGCAAAGGAAATACTAGACGAAACTAAAAGACAACCAACAGAATGGGAGAAGATATTTGCAAATGACATATCAGTATCCAAAATCTATCAAGAACTTACCAAACTTAACACCCAAAGAACAAATAATCCAATCATGAAATGGGCAGAAGACATGACAGACATTTCTGCAAAGAACACATCCAAATGGCCAATAGACTTGAAAAAACACTCAACATCTCTTGGCATCAGGAAAATACAAATCAAACCATGATGAGGGGTTGCCAGTTGGCTCAGCAGTTAAGCATCTGCTATTGGCTCAGGTCAAGATGAACCTTGCATTGGGCTCCCTGCTCAACCAGAAGCCTGCTTCTCCCTCTCCCACTCTTCCTGCTTGTGTTCCCTCTCTTGCTGTCTCTCTCTGTCAAATAAATAAATAAAATCTTTTTTTTTAAAAAAAACCCATGATGATATACCACCTCATACTAGTCAGAATGGCTAACATTAACAAGTCAGGAAATGACAGATGTTGGCAAGGATGAAGAGAAAGGGGATCCCTCTTACACTATTGGTAGGGGTAAAGGCTGGTGCAGTCACTGTGGAAAACAGTATGGAGGTTCCTCAAATAGTTGAAAATAGAGCTAACCTATGACCCAGCAGTTGCACTACTAAGGATTTACCACAAAGATATAAGAGTAGTGATTTGAAGGGGCACCTGCACCCCAATGTTATAGCAGCAATGTCCACAATAGCTAAACTATGGAAAGAACCCAGATGTCCATCGACACATGAATGGATAAAGTAGATGTGGTATATGTATACAATGGAATACTACTCAGCCATCAAAAATGGTATCTTGCTGTTTGCAATGACATGGATGGACCTAGAGAGTATTATGCCAAGCAAAATAAGTCAATCAGAGAAAGACAATCATCATATAATCGCATTTCATATGTGGAATTTAAGAAACAAAACAGAAGATCATAGGAGAAGAGAGGGAAAAATAAAACAAGATGAAACTAGAGAGGGAGACAAGCCATAAGAGACTCTTTTTTTTTTTTTTAAGATTTTATTTATTTATTTGACAGAGAGAGATCACAAGTAGATAGAGAGGCAGGCAGAGAGAGATGGGGAAGCAGGCTCCCCGTGGAGCAGAGAGACCGATGCAGGACTCGATCCCAGGACCCCGAGATCATGACCTGAGCTGAAGGCAGCAGCTTAACCCACTGAGCCACCCAGGCGCCCCATTAGAGACTCTTTTTTTTTTTTTTTTTTTTTTTTTAAAGATTTTAGTTATTTACTTGAGAGAGAGACAGTGAGAGAGAGCATGAACGAGGAGAAGGTCGAAGCAGACTCCCCATGGAGCTGGGAATCTGATGCGGGACTCGATGCCGGGACTCCAGGATCATGACCTGAGGCAAAGGCAGTCGTCCAACCAACTGAGCCACCCAGGCGTCCCAAGAGACTCTTAATCATAGGAAACAAACTGAGGGTTGCTGGAGGGGAGGGGCATTGGGGAATGGAGTAACTAGATGATGGACATTAAGGAGGGCACATGATGTAATTATATAAGACTGATGAATCACAGATCTGTACTCCTGAAACTAATAATACATTGTATGTTAACCAATTGAATTTAAATTTAAAAATTAAAAAATTGAGGACACCTGTCTGGCTCAGTGGGTGGAGCACATGACTCTTGATCTCAGGATTGTGAGTTCAAGCCCCAGTAATAGTGTAGTAATATAGTAAAAAAAAATACTAGTATTTTAGATAACAGAGATTACTTAAAAATAAAATATTAGAAAACATAGAGTTAAAATTTAGTCTAATAGCAGATTTGATAAATATTTTAGTATTGGAGAAGTTAGTATTTAAGTAATATTTTATTAAATTTGTTTTCCACATTTCCAAATTTCAAAATTGACCAGGTATCAGAGAACTGAGTACAAAATATCTATCTCATTTTATTAAATTCATACAGGGCATGTAAGAACCAGAAGCTTCCAGAAGGTGGTGCTAACGTGTGTCCTTTCTCCACTTTCCTCCTCATTCTTGTTTCGAGTCTGCACATTTCACTCTCAGAAAATTAAGTTTCTATGTCAGCACAGACCAACTCCAGTTAAGATGCACAACAAAACATTACCAGTAAAATGTTGAGGGGGAAGAAATAGCCCAAGAGCTGTAGCCTTGGTTGGTGTAACTAACAACGTCCAAGATTCTGAATTCTGATTCTGAATTTTTTATGGATTTTGTACCAATTTTGGTTTGAAGAAATATACCAATATACTAGCGAGGTCAGTCTCACTTCCTGTTTGCCACCTCCACCTCCCACTGCTCTCTTTGAAGCAACAAACCAGGAGTTTTGGTTAGTGTGATGTACTGGGACCCCACGACAGAATGAGACTCTAAACTCAGCATTAAAAGACCAGAAAGGATGAATACCCAAATTTTGTAGCAACATGGACGGGACTGGAAGAGATTATGCTGAGTGAAATAAGTCAAGCAGAGAGAGTCAATTATCATATGGTTTCACTTATTTGTGGAGCATAACAAATAGCATGGTGGACATGGGGAGTTAGAGAGGAGAAGGGAGTTGAGGGAAATTGGAAGGGGAGGTGAATCATGAGAGACTATGGACACTGAAAAACAACCTGAGGGGTTTGAAGTGGCAAGGGGGTGGGAGGTTGGGGTACCAGGTGGTGGGTATTATAGAGGGCACGGATTGCATGGAGCACTGGGTGTGGTGCAAAAATAATGAATACTGTTATGCTGAAAATAAATTAACAAAAAAAGACTGGAAATATAAACCTGGAGATTCTGAGCCCCCATGGCTGCTGCTTCTCTCTTTAGGGTCATGACTGTGTCCCAGGCCATGACAAAGACACAAGTCTTTATCGGGATTAAAGAAAGGGAAACCATCCAATTGACAGAATTGTCTCTATGTTTCTCCCAAGTCTGGGGAAAAGGACTATACAGGTGAGGAAATCAAAGAGAATGGGAAACTGAAATTGCAAAGCTAGGCTAAACATTTACGCCAAGCCTGAACATCTATTTCTTTAAAAAGATGTATATATTGGGGCGCCTGGGTGGCTCAGTGGGTTAAAACCTCTGCCTTCGGCTCAGGTCCTGATCTCAGGGTCCTGGGATCGAGCCCCACACACAGTGTTCAGCGGGGACCCTGCTTCCCCCTCTTTCTCTCTGCCTGCCTCTCTGCCTACTTGTGATCTCTGTCTGTCAAATAAATAAAATCTTAAAAAAAAAGATGTATATATTTATTTTAAAAAGAGAGAGAGAGAATGTGAGGGGGAGGGGTTGAGGGAGAGGGAGAGCGAGTCCTTAAACAGAATCTCTCCTGTGGGCAGAGCCCGGTACAGGGCTTGATCCCATGACCTGGAGATCATGACCTGAGCTGAAATCAAGGCAGATGCTTAACTGACTGAGCCACCCTGGTACCCTAAGCCTAAATATCTATTAATTACTGTCTAGGTATGTGGCATTGTGAAAACTGAAAAGAGATCTAGCCCTCAGGAATTAATAATTAGGTGGAAGGAAAGATTATCGTGCCCAGGAGTACATTAGATCCAGCTGGCACTTGTAAGTATTAATCATGGACATCTCTCATATCTATGCTCAGTAAGATCTCATCAGCAGCCTCAGATCAGCCCTGGTGGGAGTATTTACACTAGGGAAATCAGTAAGTGCTACAAATCAGGACTCCCCCTCCCTCAGAGTTGAGTGTTAACCATTCACCAGCACACAGATGATATGTCTCACAACACACACTCCTTCAATGAAAGGGACAGGACATTTCATGGCTGGGAAGCAATGGAGAGTGTTGCAGGTTTGCATTCAAGGTCAATTTCTCCCACATGGTGACCATCTGTCCCTAGGCTCAGTTTCCATCTTTCTTTAATGGGAATGAAATCCTATGCTCTAATGAGAGGGATTTATGTAAAATGCTACGTAAATCATAATGGATTTCATCACAGTGACAGGAGTAATCTGTAAAATTTGTAAAATGGTGATGTGTGTCTCATCCTGGTTTTATGAGGAATACGTAAGATAATACATCGTATGTATTTTCTCACGTATTCAATAATGTTTATTGAGATTTCCTATCTGCTAGACATTGTGTTAGCTGGGCAGTCATAAGACGTAAAAATACTTTTGTAGGCTTTTGTGCAAAAGTCCTTTATAAATTAGAAGTCGTCACACATTGTTATCTTTTTTCTCAACTTCCTGCATCCCTCCTAATCTGGACACACTCACATTTGCCCTGTGATACAACCTGCAACTCATTGCACTCTGATGCCTTCGTTTAAACGGTAATACATGGCAGCCATCACAAATGATGGGATGGAAACAAAACTGGGGCAAGAAAACACCCTCGAAATATTTCATGACTGGAAACATGTCATAACCAGATTTGTACAAAGTTATCTCCACATGTATATATGTGAATATGAGAGCATATACACTAAAATATTTGCAGTAGGTTTCTCTAGATGGTAAGATTGATGATTTTGATTTTTCTTGCTCAGATGTTATTTTTACTTTTTCTACAAATATTGCCTGTGTAAATTTAAGATTTCATAAAATAAATAAATAAATCTATTTATAATATTATTATTGTATAATATTGTAGCTACTATTTGTAATAGCTAAATCTATTTATTTTATGAAATCTTAAATTTAGATTTAGAAGGAGCTTATAGATCTTTACAATGAGGAAACAGTTCCAAAGAAATTAAGTACCTGAATTAGTTGGACTTCCAAATTCGACATTCTCTTTCCTCTTTCCAGGTGTGTTTGCAGAGCTCTTGATTATTAGTCTAAATCTATGTGCTCTGTAACTAGATTCTTATCTTTAAGAATCTTTCTGACTTTTTGATGTTATCTGATTACCCTAATATGCTAGTTTTTCTTTGACTTTCTCTCTCTTTCTCTTTCTCTTTTAATGTTCAAGTGGCTGCTTGGATTCTTTGACTTTTGTCTTTGAAAGACTCTTGAGGTAAATAAGCATTTTATCCCAATCAGTAGGCATCTTAATTATATTCTTCTCACACTTGCCCTTTGTCTCTACCAACTAATTTTCTCAGAAATCTCCAAGGGTGAATCATAATTCCTCAAACACCATTCCTGAAATCAGAATAGTTTTTTCCTTATTTGATGTCAGCTGAAGTAAGAGTTTTTCGTACAGAGTGTACAGTATTATCTAACACAGAGGCTTTGCTCTCTGGGGTTCAGTGTTTCTATCTGCTAAGTAGATGTTTGCTTAACTCACTAGATGACTGTTATCGAAAACATCATGAAAAATCTGAAGCCCTTCCAGCCGCGACCGATAGACCCTCGGCACGTTGGATCTCATGTGAGTGAATGAATCTGAGCCGGAGGCTGTGAGAGAAGCCAGACAATCGAGGCCACATCTCGGGACATGGAGCCTGGAATGGACATGCGGAAAGCCCAAAGGGCTAGAGTCAAATGTCAGAGCACGTGAATTTGACTTTTTTTCTTTTTCTTTTCTTTCTTTCTTTCTTTTTTTTTTTTTTTTAACTAAAGCCTCTTCTCTGACTGACATTCTGCCTGGCTTATCCTGCTCAGGGCGCCTATGACTATAGTTTGATTGTTGTCTTATCTGTGGCCATTCGTGAAACTTATATATACACACACACACACACAGAGTAAATGAATTGATGTAATCTTCCAGGTTTAATCTCTGCGTCCAGGGTAATCCTGTCAAGTAGAAATAATAATAATAATAATTTGAGCCACAAAGGTAGGCCACATATGTAATTTCAAGGTATTTTAACAGCTTCATTTTATTTTATTTTTAGTATTTTATTTGTTTGAGAGAAAGTGAGAGCGAGGGCCGGGGGGGGGGGGTGTTGGGTGTTGGGGAGGGTCAAAGGTGGGAGGGGAGCAAACTCCCAGGGCTTGATCCTGATCCTGGGACCCTGAGATCACGACCTGAGCTGGAGAAAGAGGCTCAACTGACTGAGCTGCCCAGGCGCCCCGAGCAGCCCTATTTTTAAAAAGTAAGAAAAATGTGACAGTAATTTTGTAATATAGTTTATTTAACCCAATATATTCTAAATATTATCATTTTCACATGTAATCCATAGTGAAAATCGTTACTGAGATATTTTACGTTCTTTTTTTCCTATCAATCTTTGAAATCCAGTGTTCATTCCACACTGAGGGTGTTTCAGTTCAGACATTTCAAGGGTTCAGTGGGCACATGTGGCCAGTGGCTACCATGGAGAGCACAGATCTAGGTGTATCTACACTGCCAAGGTTTGTAAGATGTATAAAATCATGCCGGAACTTGTAAGTGGATTGAACCTTATTAAAGTGGTCCCCTATACACAACTGGATACAGGAAATGAAATTTAACTATATACCTGGCATTATGAATATATGCAATTTTTTTTTGTATATAAATGAAAACTCCCAATAGCCTTATAACATGATAAAAGCATGCTCAGTTCACAGATGAGGGAAATGAAACTCAGGTAGTATAGATGGTTACCTAAGGGCTCCCCAGCAAGCAACTGGAGGAGGCAGGACGTAAACTCAGGTCTGTCTGTTTCCAGAGCCCAGGGGCTTCCCCTCCCCCAAACCCTCAATGTTGCCCTATTTTCCAACCACACAGATGCCCCGGATGTCTGGTAGGAGACAAGCAAGCATGGTAAGATTGCTCAAGGCCATTGTGGGGATACCAAGAAACAGCATCCAGCTCCGTCTGGGTTAGAAACAGCCCCTTGACGCCTCATGAGTCTGCTGATGGTAATGGAACCAAGAGAGAAGCTGCAGGAGGTGTCAAGGATGGCCCTTTAGGGACTGTGGATGGCTCTGGGTAGCTAGAACAGGGCCCGCGTGTACTGGGGCAGGTATGTGAGTTGAGAACAGAGGAGAAGTCGGTGATGGGCATAGAACCAAGGGTTTATACCCCAAAGGCTGTGGGATTTTAAGCAGGTGGTTGTTATGAAGGGATTTGATGGTATATGGCTCTACACCCTAGACACAGGATGGAGGATGAATGACCCAGCCTGGGTACAACCCCACCTGCACATTTCTTTTGTATATTTAAATTTCAAGTCTAACCAGAGAGGGTAACCCCAGAGGTTGGGACCTGCCCGGTCCACAGAATGAAGCAAGAACTCTGGGAGGTGCTTGGTGTTCATGCTGGGATTTGGGGTCAGACAAATCCAAGATCGAGTTCTGGCTTTGCTATTTTCTAGCTGTGCCAAGACTCAGCTTCTGCTTCTGTGGAGCGGAAACTATCCGGGACCGCCTGGATGGAGCTGTTGTGAGGAGTCAATGCAACAATACCAGCCAAGCGCTTAGCAGGGGAGCTGGTACCCGGCCAAGGCTCAATCAGGAATGCCCGACGGTGTCACCGTCACCGTCACCAAAGCCATGACATGGCTGAGTGTTCAGGACCATGAATGGATGGCAGCATACGGACTTCAAGTCACTTCCTGTGTCACATGCACATAGCCAGGTCCAGGATACCTGCCCCGTGACCGATTCATTCCCAACTATTCCAATGTTACACCCCAGGCCCTGGGAAGGGAAAGATGTCACTGCCTTCATGGAGCTTATAGCCTAACGGGGGGTGCAAGGGGCAGACAGAGGTCAGTTAAATAATACAACTGATACATAAAGTACAAATGTGACAAGTGTTTCAGGGGAGAGCTGTGCTCTAGTTAGAAGTGAAGAAAGAAAGTGGGGAAAAGTGCTCAGTGTGTAAGTTTGCCAGGGATGTAGTCTGGAGGCTGAAAATCTTAAATCCGGGTGTCCACAGCCACGTTCCTAAGGGAGGAACCATCTTTGCCTCTCCCAGCTTTTGGTGGTGGCAGGCGATCTAGCGTTCTCGGCCTGTAACACCACCTGGCAGGTGTGCATGTGCGCCCGGGCACTGGGGAGGCTCACACAGGCGGAGGGACGGGTGGTTGCAGGGCCTCTCTGTGCCCTGTTTGCACTTGGTTCTGACTTCTTTCCCTCTTCTGTAATATCACTCAATACGGAGTCAAAATATATTTTAAAGCATTTTTGCACTTGTTGGAAAAAAGATCATGTCCCCTTGTCAAACAGTCTGGTGCATGAAAACTGCGCTTAGTTTCCAGAAGTCCATGCTGATCCCTCCCTGCAACTCCCCAGGAGAGACCGAAACCCTGAAGCAGGAATTCCAGTCTGAGGACCTGCTCTAAAGATAAAGATGTGTTCACTGAGATGTCTGATACAGAAATATAGATTTTTTTAAGAAATGCATTTTATCTTACTTTCAAGGCAGCTTTGAGTTACAGCTGCCATGAAGTAGACTGCACATTCCTGTCCGATGAGTGAGAAAAACCGGGCTGCTTCCCAGCACATGCCACCTCCCAACCCAACCTTCAGGATGTTTTCGCCCAACCCCTCTTAAGGGATTGTGAATGGGTATCTCATCCCACATTTGACTCCTGTCCTAATGGTCAGATAGAGAAGCTAAGACTTTCTTCCTTCCCTCTTGGCCTTCTCCATTTTCTTCTCAACCCTTGCAATCTGGCTTCTGCCCATGGCTGCCCAGGAACTGGTGCCTGGGGCTGTCCACACGTCCTGGTGTCCCAGTGTCACGGGCTGCTACCTGGTCTTGTGTTACTCCTGGTCTGTAGGATTGGACAATCCTGTTTTTTTTTTTTTTTCCCTAATCTCTTCCAAAATTCCTATAATACCCTTCCTCCAGGGTTTCCTCTGACCTCTTGGATCTTTTCTTCTGGCTTCTCCTCATCCTGGCTCAGGAACTCCCCTCCCCTCCCAGAACCACCTGTCTGGTTACCCTGCTCTGGCCTGCCCTGCCAACCGGTATGATCTTTCTAACAGGGAAATTGGATCCTGCCTCGGGTCTACAAGCATGGCCTGAATTGACAGGATAAAGTCTAACCTCCTTAGTTAGGTATCAGATGTTCTTTCTGGCTCTCAGTGATCTCTAACACTATCCTCACTAGTCACCCTTTAAAGTCTGCAGTATAGAACTATTCGTAGTTCCAGTGTTGGAGAACAAAGCTGCTGGTTCATCTGCACACATGTAGTTGTTCTATTTTAATTTTTTTTTAAAGATTGTATTTATGTGACAGACAGAGATCACAAGGCAGAGAGGCAGGCAGAGAAAGGAGGAAGCAGGCTCCCTGCTGAGCAGAGAGCCTGATGTGGGGCTCCATCCCAGGACTCTGGGATCATGACCTGAGCTGAAGGCAGAGGCTTTAATCCACTGAGCCACCCAGGCGCCCTAGTTGTTCTATTTTAGAATATAATGTTGTAATTGTTTGTGTGGCTCCCTGTTTCCCACCACAAGGCAGTCTCCTGGAGGGCTGGGATCTATCTTGCTTGCTCTCTTTATATCTCTTAGAGCTGGACAATATTTTAATAAATGTAAGCAGCTCCAGAAAGTAGATTGATGTCTTGATGGAGATCTCAGAATCATTATGGGGTACAGTTAGGACTGAAAGCCAGACCCTCAAAAGTCCTGTCCCTTCCCACTGTAAATGTTCTCCCTACGGAGCGACCTGGGAGGTGCAGGGATAAGATGCTGATGGGAAATAGACGCAGTCCCTCTGCGGTCCTAGGAAAATGAAAAGAGTAAGGGTTACAGTCCTGGATGAGGGTGGACAGACATTTTACGAACAACCCAATTGAGGAATACAGCTGGTGTTATAGAGCCACGCCTCAATAATGAAGTTCGGCATCTGACGGGAGCGCCTCTCCTGCTTCCCCCTGTATGTCCTGGAAGAAGGGTCCGCAGTGCGTGGGCGGGAGTGGTGTTACTCTGTCCTTCTCCACGCCGGGAAGGGGCCTCTGCTCACCTCCAGACGACAGCACACAAGAGCTTGCTGGTTCAAACGAGCTCACACTAGGTCCAGCTGAAAGAGATCTTGTCTCATCAGGGCCCTTGAGTCCTGTTTTCCTCTAGGTCTGTCACTAATTGGCCGCATGATCTCATAATGCCCAAGAGCCTCCTTCATGTGTCAAAGGAAGGGGTATTTAGATCTGTTTCAACTCTGAAACTCAGAAAGAGGAAAATATTTGCAGTTAGAGGTTGTTCAACACTTTTAAGATTAAACTGGTCCACGTCTTCCGAGCTTCAAAGTGATGGCGGAAGCCTCTCCTGGGGCAGGTGGCCACAGGTTTTCTTCACATGCCCATCGCTATCCGTTGCTTCTTCAGTACTGTTGCTGATATAAATGCCCAATTTATTCAAAGTGCTTCTTGGGGCACCTGGGTGGCTCAGTGGGTTAAGTCTCTGCCTTCGGCTCAGTTCATGATCCCGGGGTCCTGGGATCAAGCCCCGCATCGGGCTCTCCACTCAGCAGAGAGCCTGCTTCCCTTCCTCTCTCTCTGCCTGCCTCTCTGCCTACTTGTGATCTCTGTCTGTCAAAGAAATAAATAAAAATCTTTAAAAAAAAGAAGGAACTTTAGTTGCACTCTTGGTTTAAACTATTTTCTTATGTCATGAGTTGGGGTAAATGATGTTTTTGATTCATCTGGATGGGACAGAACCTGCTCAGAGCTCTTGAAAGATGGCTCTACTGAATGAGAGGTCTGGCCAGAGCCAGAAAGAAAAATATAAAATAGCTGAAAACTTACTCAGATTAAGTTTAGGTACAAAGAAATTTTGAAAATAATCTCTAAAAGCATGGACATGCATGAAAAACCCACCTTGGCTAGATGCCAGAGGATTTAAAGGATAATAAATAGATCGAGGCCTGAAAAAGCAAATGTGAAACTCAAACATAAAATGGTTTTACCTAATTTTCTTCCCAACAGAATCCTACTCCCCTTCCTCTACCCTCCCTTTAGCCATTCCTCCTCCTTCCCCTACCCCCTCCAGTTACTTGAAACAGTTTTCCTCGTAGATGCTGTTCCACACTCTCCACGCAGAGGACCCTTTATAGCCGGTGAAACGCTCTGGGTTCAGCAACAGGTCTACCTACATACTGAGCAGCTGGAGATCGCTCAACTGAACAAGGAACAATTCATCAAAACAACCCATTGGTCACCAGTTATCTGAAATGTAACACTGTAATGCAAACATAACTACTAAAAGGTCAGAAAAAGGCTATGCTTTTCAAGTAATGTCCAATTTAAGTGAAAGAGTGGTTAGCACACTCACGACTGTACTTGACCCGGGATAACTTACACTCCTGAGAGGAAAAAACAACTCCTCCCTTTCCTTTCGATACTCAGTGCTCTCTTAAGGAACAGAACACCCCTCCCCTTCTGAAAGGCATTCATCATTCCTACGTTTTAACCAACTGGGATCAAAAAGACCTAACAGAATCATAACCTGTTCTACTACTTGATTTGATTTCTTCCCTATGCATACACTTAACTACACACAGGCTCAGAAACATTTTTTTAGCATATAGTATACTAAAAAGAGAGATTTTCCTGCTATTCTCTACTCTGGACTTAGGAAATAAATGGCTCAATAACTTCAGGATTCAAATTTGATCTTAGAATTACACAATGCTCTAGTTTAAACAAATACACATTATGGTTTGTTTCTATCACTGTTCATACAGAGTACTTTTGCCCTCTCAAGCCAATATACAACAGACACAACTTCAGGAAATTGTTAAGACATATAAATTAACCATTTTATTTTTTATTTTTTTAAGGATTTTATTTATTTGAGAGCGAGTGAGCAAGCGCACAAGCAGGGAGAGGCAAAGGCAGGGGAGAGGGAGCAAGAATCTGAAGTAGACTTGGCGTGGAGTGCAGAGCCCCATGCGGGGCCTCATGCCATGACCCCGAGATCACAACCTGAGCCAGAACCAAGAGTTGGACACTTCAACGACTAAGCACCCTGGGTGCCCCTAAATAACTATTTTCTGTGTTGAAATCCAAATGAGTTTTTACTAGTTCTTCATTATTTGGACTATCCTCTGAAGGATACAAAAGATAAAGAAAATGGTCTTAATTATCATGGCTCACATTCTGGATAGAAAAGGGAAATACATGCTTTCATACCTTTAGAAAATGTGTAATAATCATGCTTCACACATTGATGATCATAATATCATAATACATGGAAATGAAAGAACTATCTATGTTGACATAGAGGTACTCCTTTATTTGTATGCATCCTACCTTTTCATGTCATGAGATTAAATCAATAGTATGCAGACACCTGACTTAAAACAGGGCCAAATATGGCCATTAAAATATGGTCCCTCTTTTTTTCATTACTAATAGTGTATTTTCCTTTTAACCAACAATACTTATTGAGCATTCAGTGACCATAACTGAGATTATCCATAACTCTAAGAGGAAAATGGCATCCTGATCCATACCATCCAAGAACTACTTGGTACTTCTGTAGAAAGTAGGAAGAACACAAAGAAATGAGTTAGATCTAACTTACAGACAATAGAAACATGAACTGAAGTATACTGGCTCTATTTCTGCCCTAACATTATATAGATATTCCACTGTATAAGTTAAGGCACAGAAAATAGGTAATTTACAGATGGATTTACAGAAACTGTCCAAGGACATGGACTGGTTCAAGAGTTAAAAACAGTAATTTTTAAAAAAATCTTCCTTAAAAAAAAGAAAGATTCAAATTATGGAGTGTGGCTTTTAAAGTTCAAACGGAAGTTTTACAATTCACTAGCTTCTGTTATAGATTTTTAATTTCTCTGAGGTGGTCTTGATTAAGCTCATTTGCAAAACTGATCTGACTACTTACAAATACTAAATCTACCAGCAGCATATATATTCATTGAGATATGTGTATACACATGTATTAAGAATGTGTGTGTGCATGTAAGTTTACACATATGTGGGTTCAACTATGAATGTACACCTCAGGCTAATATCAACCCAACAAAAGCAACTAAACAACCACTAAGGAAAAACAAGATATTAAACTACATTTTAAATCATTATACCTTAAGGAAGTGAACATCACAAAAGTAAAATCCAGCATATCAATGTTTAACTTAAAACTTATATTCTCAATGTCCTTAATGTGTATTCCCTTACTTGAATCAAAAGTGCATTGCTGGTTTAAGTGGTTCTTAAAAATTTTAATACTTTTTCAAATCATGAAAGGCAGGTCTTGTTAATTTATAGAAGGGATTAGCAAACTATGATCCATAGTCCAAATGCGGTCTGTATACTTTTTGTAAAGAAAGTTTTATGGGAACATAAGCCACATTCATTCACTGCTTTCACACAATTATGGCACAGCTGAGTAGTTGCAAGAGAAACCGTACAGTCCACAAAGTCTAAAATTTTTACTATCTGTCCATTTACAGAAGAAAATGTTTCTCAAGCCCTGACCTACACTGACAAGAACTTCATGGCATCTAGATGAGGAAGTAGGGGTGAGGGAGCATCCACAGGTTGAGTTCCCCCCAAAAACACACCAATGCTGGTATTCCCATGCTTCCCCTGGGGCCACCTGTGACATGATTTTAATTAGCCTATTCAGAAACTACAACTTCTATTTGCACAGCGGTAGCACTCATTTGGAAAATGCTCTTTGGACCCCTAATATGTCTTCCTCCTCCCCAAAGCTTTCTCTTCTTGCTCCCTTTGTAAAGCTCTTCCCAAACTGTTCCATCTGACCATGCTAACCATTCCCAAAGGATTCGAAGAATGTCCACGGAATCAAAATACTTAATTCTGGGAATCCATCGATTTCAACTAGTGCTTTTTCTTCCTTTTCAAGTATACCTTTTTTCCCCAAATGAATTTTCTTTTCATGGTCACTTAATTGCATATTAGTGTTAGGAGGCTACACAGCATGTTCGAGGATGCGAGCCAGTCCTCCACACCTCCTAACCCAAATATCTCTTCAACATAGCACAGGTCAACTTAGCGTGCAGTCTTTTTGTTGATGGATAAAAAAATACTGCTGTAGACTCAGGATTGAGCCTCCCACCCTCCATCACCAACTCTAACTTTGACTGCTAGTAATGCATTATTAAAATGCATTATAAAATATTCAGGTGAGGAGAACCTATACTTCATAAAGCACCCAAATAATTCTGACACACAGCCAGATTTGGAAACTACTGTTTTAGACAATACTTTAAATTTATTAATGAATGGGGTGCCAGAGTGGCTCAGTGGGTTAAAGCCTCTGCCTTCGGCTCAGGTCATGATCTCAGGGTTCTGGGATCGGGCCCTGCATTGGGTTCTCTGCTTGGTGGAAGCCTGCTTCCCCCTCTCCCTCTGCCTGCCCCTCTGCCTACTTGTGATCGCAATCTGTCAAATTTAAAAAAAAATCTTTAAACAAATTATTAATGAACACCTTTTTTTTGAATTTTTAAAGGTTTTTATTTATTTGACACAGAGATAGAGTAGAAGTAGGCAGAGCAGCAGGCAGAGGGAGAGGGAGAAGCAGGTTCTCTACTGAGCAGGGAGTCTGGTGTGGAGCTCGATCCCAGGACCCCGAGATCATGACCTGAGCAGAAGGCAGCAGCTTAACTGGCTGAGCCACCCAGGCATCCCTAATTTTAAGGGAAAATATAAAAGTAAAAATCTGTCATACTATATAGGTTATTTATGAACCAACAACTTCATTCAGCAAACATTTATTGAACAAGTACCATGTCCAGGCACTGTTCTAGGCACTAGGGATAAAGCAGTGAACCTGAAAGACAAAGCCTCAGGCAGCTGACAATCTAGTTGGAGCAGATGGACAATGAACAGATTAACTAAATAACCTGCCCTGCACTCTCTGGTCATTCTTGGTACTCAGAGTGGGCAGCAGTGTCAACACTCACACTGAGGGTGGTTGCTGCTTTCTACAGGCAGGTGACAGCCGGTTTCTCTGATGAGGTGACATTTGAGCAGAAACCCAAAGGAGAAGAGGCCATGCATAGAGACAACAGCGACAACAACAAAACAGGAGTAGGGAAAGGAGCTTACCTTAAACTGCTAAATTACTTAAAAATCTACTATTTAATCTATAAGGGTCATCTTCTCTGCAAATAGAGACAGAACAAAAACAAAACAGAGAACAGGGGTGTAAAGAATATATACCAATAAACTGGGCTGAATATTCTTCAGATTGTTTTAATCAAAAGGTTTTACATAACTGAAATAACTAGACGATGACTCTAAAGCTACTCTGAAGTGTTTTTAAAAATTGTATATATAAATCATTGGGACATACACAAACATTACCACTCAGAGAAGTAGTGGTAATCCAACCAGTAAAATGGTTTATATGTTTCAGGACTACACATAATATAAAAATTACTAATTTTTAAATTATGAAATCCTAAATCCTTATAGGACATCTCTTCCATTTTTATAATATAAACAGCCAATGTTAAAAAATTAGTTAACACTATATTGATGAGAGGTGACTGATACATCATTGCTCTTACCAAGGGATCTCTGGAATGGAGTAGCATTTTTTGTTAAATACCTATAAAAGAAATATATACTGACATTATTTACTATAAGAAATATTCACAGAAATGATTTTTAATTTAAAAATATGTTAATTAAGCACTAAAAATGTTTTATTTTAATAAAAAAATAGGTAAAATGATAAGCTGGCAAGAAGTGACTGTGAGTGTTGAACACTAAGCATAATTAGAATGACAACCGTAGAACAAATTTAAGAGTAAGCAGTGATGTCAATCCTTAACCTAGGTACAACAGCTTGCTTTGATGAAACATTTGTCAATTCTAAATATCCTAACAGGAGTATTTTATTAATTTCCCATTATTCTATCCAGATACCCAAAGAAATTTTTTTCAGATCTCTTAAAAATATTCTTACTGGCGGCAGGTGCAGTGCCTGGGTGCCTCAGTTGGTTAGGCATCTACCTTCAGCTTAGGTCATGATCCCAGGGTCTGTCCTGTGACAGGCTCCATGCTCACCTGGGTGCAGGAGGGGGGTGGAGGTCTGCTCTCTTTCTCCCTCTGCTGCTCCCCCTGCTGTGCCCTCTCTGTCAACTAAAAAAAAAATCTAAAAATAATCCTTGCTGGGGTTGCCTATGTAGCTCAGTTGGTTGAGTGTGTGACTCTTAAAAAAAATTTTTTTTTTAAGATTTTATTTATTTGACAGACAGAAATCACAAGTAGGCAGAAAGGTAGGCAGAGAGAGTGGAAGAAGGCTCCCCATTGAGCAGAGAGCCCGAAACGGGGCTCGATCCCAGAACCCCAGGATCATGACCTGAGACAAAGGCAGAGGCTTTAACCCACTGAGGCACCCAGGTGCCCGAATGTGTGACTCTTGATTGAGGCTCAGGTCATGATCTTTGGGTGGTTAGATCAAGCCCTGAGTCAGGCTTCTTGCTCAGCCCGGAGACTGCTTGAGTTCTCGATTTCCCTCTCCCTTTGCCCCTCCTGGCTGCTCACATTGGATAGATAGATACATACATACATACATCGATAAAATCTTTGAAAAACAAAAAATGTCCTTGCTCAAACCTTATAAGCCATGGTGTTAACATTGCACCTCCTGGCAACCTCTCAATCTGCTGTGCTATTGTAGAAGCTCACTCTAACTTGCTGCACGGCAGACTGGAGGATGAGCACAATTCTACAGATGGATCCCCTAAAACCCTCTAGGAAGCTCTATGACTACTTGAGTGCTTTCCAAGTTCTGAGGAACTCCTGCTGCCTCCAGCCATGCATTCCTGAACCCCCAATTCTTCTCCACCAACTATGACATCAAGGTAAAAAGTGAAGAGAGGCCAAGTGAATGATTTAAGTTTACTCGGCACAGTTCTTGGGAATATTCTCCTTAGATCAAAATTTTTGAGTCACTTCAATTACCTTCTGAAGTAAGAGTCATGGTAGTTACTGCTGAACAGTGCCCTCTCTTCATACTATTCCAGGGGACTCTTGGGAAAAGGCTTGTGGGGAAGTCAAATTAGAGACCTCCCCAATATTGCAAGGTGTCTTTATGTTTGTTGGGACCTCCAGAAAATTCCAATGTGAACATGTTTATATGTTCATAGACCTAAACTGAGTGGCTTGAAATAAAGGTCCATAGGAGATGATGTGTCATGATGGGAAAAATATAGGTATGGGATCCAGTCAGATCTGGGATTGAATCCTGTCTCAGCCTCTTGTTACTGTGTGATCCTGGGCAAGCTACTCTTCTTGAGACTCAGTTTCCCAGGACATGAGATAATACAAAGTTATCAAGGTAACTATAAAAATTAGCAATAATGTAGTTAAGGCACTCAGCACATGGCTAGAACACAAGCTCTCAATAAATGCTATTATGAATAATAAGATCCACTCAGCAATACCCAGTGTATTCAAGGTATAACTGATTATATTTTCACTGATTTCCATTTCTTATAAAAGGATTAAGGTTAAAATAACTTCATTACAATAGTTTATTACCATCAAGTTCACAAAAATGATCCTGTGAATCATCATATCTCGCCCAGTCAATGAATGTTTCTTTGCTTTGATTAAGGAGAAAGAGGGAATAAAAAAGAAAAATGATTTAAATTGGGAATGGAAAATGTTACGCTGTATCTTATATAATTAAAACCAGATACTCTGAGATCATGTCTTTAATTTAGATAGTTTCATAAATTCAATTAGTGGTTACCTGAAGGAATGATAAACAAGTTACCTGAAAAATATACATATTAACTTCCATGAAGTATTTCTATTTAACTATACTAAAACTATGAGCCCTATTTTAATAATAATTTCCATTCAAAAATTATTTTACAGAAATATAGGAGATGTAGTTAAATACAAAAGTCAACCTAGCCTTTTCGACTGACTTAGAAATAGCAATCATTTTTTTCTAAAGTAGGAAATAAATTTACATTAATAATTCCTTTAACTTAAACTGCTTCTGTATTTATAGGACAAAAATACCAAAATCTGCATTTCTAGGAGCTACATGGTATTAGCTAATACCTACATGGTATTCACTGGTAGCACCAATGTCACTTTAATCATGGCATATCATTCACTTTCCATACTACCTCACATTTAATAAAATATAAGATCAAGATCTCTACTTGGAGATCTTGGAACAATTACAGTCATTCAAATAAATTCTGACCTATATTCACTTTAACCTATATTCAGACCATCTCTGTCTTAAATACATAACAGCAACATCTGTAAGAGAGCTAATCATCCTTCTTCTTTATTTACTATACAACAGGAAAAAAACAAGGTAATAAAGTTATTTGTGTACCAAGTACAAATCACGTAGTTCCTAAATATGTTACTATCATAGCCAAGAATTTATTTTGTATTTGAGAAACCGCTACATGACATAACCACTAGAAGTCCACATAAGGCTGGATGCACAAAATCCACTATCAATAAATGTTGCCGGGGTGCCTGGGTGGCTCAGTGGGTTAAAGCTTCTGCCTTCGGCTCAGGTCATGATCTTAGCATCCTGGGATCGAGCCCCGCAATGGACTCTGTGCTCAGCAGGGAGCCTCCTTCCTCCTCTCTCTCTGCCTGCCTCTCTGCCTACTTGTGATCCCTGTCTGTCAAATAAATAAATAAAATCTTTAAAAAAAAAAATAAACATTGCTAATTTAATTCACAGTGGGATTTTTTTTCCTCCTCTGGGAATATTCAATTAACTTAATAATACAAGTTAATGGAAATACTTGTACATAGTTGACTCAGCTGGAATACAGGATGTGATAAAGCAACAAGGCAAGTTCTAGTTACGGCTGAGATGGTAACTATAGTCATGTTACTTAATTAGAGAAGTCTTATCTTTGAAAATAGTCAAGATCAAAGCAATTGTGACATAAATTCCTATTTTCTTGTTAACAATACAATTTAGAGGAACTTTTATCCTTGAGGATTCTTATGTGGTGATGCTTTGCTGATCGTTTCATCCCAAACCCTGCCTGAAAGCCACAGCAGCAGAAAAGATGGCGAAGGCTAATCTAATGCTAACAGAGCTGGCTCGGTCTGGCTTATAAGTGGGTTGAAGGGAAGTAGTCCAGCTTTTCTAAAAGTCAGTTTGAAGATGGATGCCAAGCTACTTACGTCACAACTTCCTAGTCTTTACCAGGGACTTCCTGTCAAGATGGTGCTGGGTTAAAACCAGTGGCCTTTGAAGTGGGCAATGCAGGGGCAGGAAGAAAAGGACCAGAGCAATTTCCAAAGAGCAGGAGAAAACTTCTCAGGGTGGTAGACAAAATAACTATCTTGATTAAACTGATTTTCATGTGTACACACCTGTCAAAACACCAAGAAGCATATTTAAATAGGTACAGTATACTGCATGTCAATTATATTTCAGTAAGGCTATTTAAAAGTTATAGTACCAACTGCTGGAGAAGTTGTGGAATGAGGAACTCTCATACACTACCAGTAGCAATGTATTTTAGAAGTCATTTTGGAAAACGTCTCGGCAGTATTACTTAATTTCACCTCTAGGTATATTCTACATAGATGCATACCAAATGCAAACACCAAATGTCCGCCACTATATTTTTTGGAATGGCTGTGAAGTGGAAAATTCCAACTATCAATGATAGGATGGGAACATTTTGGTGCAGTTTTAACTATGGAAACCAATGAAAAAAGAATTAAATGCTACTACTAAGTCCAAGAACATGGGTGACTCTCACAACATGATACTTAATAAAATAAGTCAGACACAAATAATACATTCCATATTATTTTATAAAAATAGGCAAAAATAACTTCTGCTACTGTAATTCAAAATCATGGTTAACTTTGGACAGTGGTAATGACCAGAAAAGTACACACAGCAATCTTCAGGGCAGCAAGTACATTGTTTTGGATGGTTGTTGCAGAGCTGGGTTCACTTTGTAAAATTAAACTCACCTTTATGCTTAACATTTATATACTTTATTGCATTTCTGTTATACTTGGATTTAAAAATTTAAAAATAACTCTGTTCAACAAAATATCTATAAGCAAAATTAAAAGACAAGCCCTAATAATGCATATGGCCAAAGAATTGTGATCAGATTGCATGAGGAATGCCTACAAATAATATAGATTTTTTAATTCATTTGACAGAGAGAGAGAGATCACAAGTAGGCAGAGAGGCTGGCAGAGAGAAAGGGGGCAGCAGGCTCCCTGCTGAGCAGAGAGCCCAAAGCAGGGCTCGATCCCAGGACCTGAGATCATGACCTGAGGTGAAGGCAGAGGCTTAACCCACTGAGCCACTCAGGTGCCCACAAATTATAATATTTTAAAAGTACATACTATCCCACCTCCACACCCCATGCCAGCCCCATGTTTCACCATGGAGAAACAACAGCAAAGAATATTAAAAGGCACTTTACCTTAAAATTCTATAGTGACTTAAGTCCCAATCCCTGGATAACTTCTCTAGTTATATTCTTTCCTGGGTAATGTCATATGGTTTTAAAATGCCATATATTCACACATGACTCCCACATTTTATCTCTCCCCTGAAATTGAGACTTGTGGATCTAACTACCTGCTCGACATCTCCAACTGATGTCTCATAGGCAGTTCAAATGCAGCAAATCCAAGACTGAACTATAATTTTCCATCAAACTTGTTCCTCCTGCAAGGATCCCCAGTTCAGTAAACGGCAACTCCTAGTTTTCTAGTTCCAAATCTTTTTTCTTTTAACGTTTTTTGGAATTTATTGATTTGTATTTAAAATGAACTGTTGACACAGATTCCCTGGAAATCATCTGACTAAACCTGAGAAAACAGTTAATTCTACTAAGACAGTAAAATAATTCCAAGACATATGGTTTACCCAACAGAACAATACTGTAGAGATGCTGTCTCTGATACAAAAACTCACTGCTCCTTACTCTTCTAAACACACAGTGGTAGGAGTTAACAATATTCAATCACTTCTGTTCTTTCTTGAATATATAAAATAAAAATACCAATTAAAAAACTAATATATCTTCTCTTTAAATGTTTCTTACAGATACAATTTCAATATTTTCATTCAACAGTGGTGTGTTTTAAGAGATTATTATTCATTCACAAGTCAAACAATACTCCACACAAAGAGGAACAGTCTATAGGCTCATACTGTGAATAAAGACTTCAGGAATGCAGCAATGGATCTTTCTAAATTACAAAGTGGATAAAATTCTGAGAGGATACATGCAATAAAGCTCTACTAAGCAGATGGCCACAGACCTAGAACATTCTACTGATAACTTCAATGGGACTCCAGATGCTTCCAAACTCAACATGAACTCTCATCTTAGGCTTTGTACTTTCCTTTTCCAGTTTCACTAATGACACAAACATGATTCAAATACCTGAAGAAGTCATTATAGTCAAGGGCATATCCTACAATAAACTTGTCTGGATTTCAAATCCAACAAAGTCTGATTTATAACTAAAACATCAAGGGGTCCTTTTCACCAGCAAGCTTCCAACCTCGATGATCTTTGGATTATGCTCCTTGACCAATGAAAGCAAGGTTTGCATTGTTTTGCCAGTGTCAGTTTATCCTCAATAATCAAGACAGTCTTTCCAAAGTTGAGAGATCAGGACGCCTGGGTGGCTCAGTCGGTTAACCACTGCCTTTGGCTCAGGTCATGATTCCAGGATCCTGGGATCTTGTCCCGTGTTAGGTTCCTTGCTCAGCCAGGAGCCTGTTTCTCTATCTGCCTCTGCCAGCCACTCTACCTGCTTGTTTTCTCTCTCTCTCTCTCTTCCTTTCTCTAACAAATAAATAAATAAAAACTTAAAAAAAAAAAGTTGAGAGATCATCTCCATCATTTACTTTGATGTGCCCTGTTGACTGGTCATTACAATAGCTCTTCAGTCTGATGAAATCTACAGTAATAGGAATGGATCCATCACAATTTCTGTTCAGTGCTTTGATACCACCCTGCAGGTCAGCAAAGAATTTATAGCCTCCCTCGAGCAGACAGAGGTCTACGATGTGACGGTCTACGATGAAGACAGATGTCTTCATCACATCTTGAGTAAGCTGCTCGGTCCTGTCCATAATTCCATAAGGAATAAACACCTTTTCCAAATCCTCAGCATAATGATTGAGGTATACAGAATAAGTCTAGGTGATCACCTGGTTTATCATCACTCATCATGATGCTGGGGTTGCCACTGTGCAGCCCAGTGGGCGTATGGGTTAACCGCAGCCTGGAAAGGAGGAAGCCGGGGGCGTAGCAGAGGAGGTGGAGGCTCCACAGAAGGTGGCAACAAGTGGGAAAGCTGAGCGATGTGCTCGCTGTTGCTCTCTAGGCCGCTGCTGGAGCAGAGGCCTCTACTTCCCAATCCTGTAGTCATTTATAGCTCCTATCTTTTTCCATACCCCACATCAAATCCTTCAGCAAATCCTGTCAGCTCGCTCTTCAAAATCTGTCCAGAATCTGACCACTTCTCATCATTTCTACAGCTATCACAATTCTGTCTTACCTGGATTAGTACAATAACCACATAACATAGCACCCGGCTGCCTCAAAGCATTCACTCCAGTCCTCCAGCGACTTTTCATTCCACTCAGTTTAAAAGCAGCATTCGTAGCTGTCTTCAAGCCCTCCACCCCACCCCACCCCACCCCTGCCCCCATCCTAACATCTTCTGACTCAGTCTTCTACTATTTTGCCCTTGACCACTGTACTCCAGCCACACTGGGCTTCTTGGGAGGCTTCAAATCATCTAGGCACACTCCTGTCACAGGTCCTTTTTACTAACAATTATACATGCCTAGAATACTTCTCTCTCAGGCAGCCATATTATGACTTACGACTTGTGCCTTTATGGGCACTTTGTTCAAATGTCCCATTATTGCTGTGCCTTTCTCTCACCACCCAATCTAAAACAGTGCCACTTCCCCATCCCCATCCACAACACCCCTAGCCCTCTGTCATCCTTCTCTGCTTTATCTTTCTCCCAGGCACTCATCACCACTTTACACTTACTTCTTATATATTTTACTTTTTTACTGCAGATCTCCAAAGAGGATTAAGCTTCATGAGAAAAAGAATTTGTCATGTCCACCACTATATGCTTAATACTACTCTAGAACAGTGCCTGACATATATTGTATGCATTCATTAAGAAACACTAATATGCAATAAACAGATTAAAAATGCTCAAACTTACTAGTAATCAACAAAATACAAATTAAACAAAAATGAGATGCTATTTCATCTGCAAGCATTATTAATTTTTGGCAAGGATGTGGAGACCAATACCAGTTCTCAGCCCCAGAGGCAGTACACAGCCATACAAACACTATGGAAAGCCCTCAGGCAATATCAAGAACAGGTACACGGGGGCATCATAAGGTTCAGCAATCTCACTAGTGCATGCCAAATTTCCTACTGTATGCCAAAAAAATTTACAAGGCACTCAAGGTCACATAATTTGTAGAAGTAAGAAATCTGAATAATTCAAATGTCTATCAGTAGAGGAACAGATAAGTAAAATAGGTAATAGTCATCTAATAAAAACCATTCATCAGCTGAAATAATGAGACAAATCTCCCATGTTTTAACATAGATCTAGAAGGCAATATGTACAGTGTAAAAATAAATTTGGATGTTAAATTCAATATTATTTTATATAAGGAAAAAATAAAATCATATGTAAAATAACCATCATTTTATATATATAATAAAAACAAAACCATAGATGGATTCATGATAGTAGTTACCTCTAAGAAGGAAAGAGAACAGAATTGGGAAATAGGGCATAGGGGATTTCAAATTTATCTACATTTCTCTCTTTTTAAAAACATAGTAGAAAAAGTTAATATCTAGTCACTAAATAAATAAATAAATAAAATGAATTTATTTTATTATCTTATTATGTTATATTATCTTCTCTAGTTTTCTATATTAAGATTTTTCAATAAGTAATGACTGATAACTTTATTAAGTCTAACAATTATAGTACACAAATGCCAACCTAAGCAAATAGGAAATTAAAAAGATTAGTAATAATCCATTCCCTACTCTCAATTATAGATAAGTTCAGTCATTTCATAGTGCATAATCTGAGACCACTCACAAATTATGTTGGCCTTCACAAGCAGGTTTTACTTAGAGAAAATAAGGAAAAGTCAATAGGGAAAAAAAATCTATGAAACTTACTAGTCATGGTAATCAAAACTTTAACTGTTCAGAATGTAACACACAGACTGAATTACTATTTACAAAAGACTTAGAAGTTCAAGTTCCTTTTCCTATAATAACCAGGAAGAATGGATCCATAAGTCCTGTTAGCAGAACAATCTTCTGTATTTTTACATTTTGATAAGGTCACTATTGATGATATATTTTTGAAATTTAAATTTAAAAAATTAAATTTAAAAAATTGATATGTTTTTGAAATCCACTAAGAGGAGGAAGCAAAGCAATCATGAAATTTAGGATGAACAATAACTTCATAAGAATGACTTGAAAAAAAAAAAGAGAATGACTTGAAACTTTACTGTTTCATCAAAATCACAAGAAAAACAGAATATTTCTGATATAAATATACTAAATAAGAGAATATTTTTTAAACTTGCCTTAGCGTGCTGTTAATTGCTCCCAGTTTATTAGCTTGCTCACAGTCTTCTAATTCTTTGGTATCGTTTGCCACTTTTGAGTACTGAAAGGAAGTACATAGTAAGTTTAGTAATAACTATTAGCTTTCTCTCTATTTCAAGTTCCACTGGCAATCTGTCAGTGATGACACAGATACATCCTATTATCAAAACCTCTTACATATGTAAGAAATGGAAATCAAAATGAGTCACAAATTCCCACCAACGAAAGAAGACATTAAAAACAATTACCACTGGTATGCTGGTGATCATGTAAAATAAGAAAAGCCTCTTGGGAAAGTAATTTGACAATATTTATCTAGAGCTATAAAAATGAATAAACCCTTGAACCAACAGTCTTACAACTTAAACCATATCCAGAGCAACACTAAAAAAAAATAATAATAATAAAGTACAACCACTTTAGAAAGTATTTGGTACTATCTCATCATGCTAAGATAGGCATAATCAATGGCCCAGCAACCTTACTTCTAAATATCTACCTAAAGATCTACCTGTCTACTCTTACATGTGTACACAATGAGACAAAGGATGAAAATGCTAATACAACACTGTTCATAACAGCAAAAAACTCCAAACAATTGAAATGCCCATTAGCAGAGGAAGAGCTAACCAATGAGATACTCATACAATGGAGTACTACACAACTATTAAAATTAACAAAGCTACATATATCAACAGAGACAAAATTTCCAAAAGCATAATGAAGAATAAAAAATAACTGAAAAAATATTTTTAAAATAAAAAAATTTTTAATGCCATTTAAAAGTACTATGCCTCAAATACCTTGATAACTGTGTATCCTATACAATATAATCCTGAAGATGACCGGTTGACTAGTTGGAACTCAAGACTAAAAATACATGCATGATAAAAATATATGTATATAAAAAATATATGTTTATAAAAAATAAAAAATTTAAAAAAAAAATAAAAATAAAAATAAAAAAAAAATACATGCATGATAAAACACCTGTTGCACAGGGCATCTGATACTATAGTCATACTATGCTACTATAGTTCTTCTACAGAAGACAGAATTGATGTATCTCAAAAGAATCTATATAATTTAACTGTAAAATATTCAAGTTCTCTGCCTGTGGCAAGAATTAGAAAGGTGGGACTATGGAGCAAAATGTTCCCACTGCCAACTAATTCCAGAACAGTTCTCTTCTATCAAGCAGGAATTGGTAAGTTTCACAATGTAAAGCAAAAAATATTCAAGGAAGAAAAGTGACTCACCTTATTAGAACTCCCAGCTTTAATTCCGACTGGAATTTTGCTCTTAAAAGAATAAGAAAAATTTAGGAAGTTATCTTCATTTTTTCTTGAGATTTCTTCACAAATTAGTAATGCCACTGCTCAAATACAGAGACTATTTTATTCTATGATGAAAAAAATGAACATTCATTCAAACTGTTTTCATACTATCTAATAAAAAAACAATTTATGGACTTGTAAATCATAATTTAGCAAACTGATCGACATATACAAAATAACAGTGTCAAAATCAGCTAAAATCTTTTTAAAGATTTTATTTATTTTTTTGCCAAAGAGAGAGAGAGATCACAAGGAGAGAGGCAGGCAGAGAGAGAGAGAGGGAGAAGAAAGCTCCCCGCTGAGCAGAAAGCCCGATGTGGGGCTCCATCCCCAGACCCTAAATTCATGACCTGATCCGAAGGCAGAGGCTTAACCCACTGAGCCAACCAGGCATCCCCAAATCAGCTATAATTTAAAGTGTAATGCAGTATGGAATAGTTCACATAATTTTTAGGTTAAAAAAAAACTGACAAAAATCACTATTCCATAAACTTTCCTACCACAGAAAAAGATGCTTTAAAATTTTTCAAAGTTCTTTGAAAAATTTTATGCTCAATCTTAATTTCTGCTCTAAGCTGACATCTAAAGTGAAGGCAGTTTGGGATTAATACTGACAAAATCAGTTCCTTGGTGCACAGGATTCACCTTGGTTTACCAATCTAGGTAATCAGGGTTTACTAATAGAAAATCCCTATGTCTCCAGCTTTCTTTTCTACAAAGCCAGTAATTACTTTCAAGCTTTAATAAACAAACCTAGAAATCATTATAACTGGTTCATCAGACACAATTTTAAACAAAATATCGTATCTGAAAGCAGAAAATCACAGGTTGATCCTCTAATCAATCTAGGGGACTGATTTCCAGCATCGGAATCTATGGTATAGCAAAATACCTACTAAAATCTTTTCATGTGTCATGGTAAATTTTAGCTCAGGTAAATTTAACCAGATATTCAGAATAAATATCTTCCTGCCAGGTGGAAGAATATAAATAATGATTAGAGATATTTTCCTAATCAATAAAAAGATTAATAGATTAAAACATTACTTGTTGCTAGCATTTTATTATTTTAGCATTTTCTAGTACATCTAACAAACAGAAGGCAGAAGAGAGAAGACTATAAAACTTAAGTCAAATCTAATAGCCACGAACCTGAATTTAAAATGTGGAAGGAATACTAACCAAAAGTAACTGCTGGCTACAGTGTGTCCTCTGGTATAGTATAATATGCTAAAATCAAAACCTTTAGCAGCTTTTCTAAAGGTTTGATGCTAAATACAATAACTTGACTTATACAAATCTTAACAATAAACCTTTTAGACATACTGGGGTAGGCATCACAGATGATTGTTACGAATGACACATAACAATCACAGAAGAGAATTATTAGAAGTAATGAAAAATGTAAAACTAATAACTAAATCAAGAATTAAATAAACCAGCTGGTATTGAGGCTGGGAAAATGATGGGGTAGGAGGACCCTAGGCTCACCTTATCCTATGGATACAACTAGAAAACAAAACTTCACACAAATAATCTAGAAAACAACCCAAAGACTGGCAGAACAAACTCTGCAACTAAAGGCAGAGAAGAGGCCACATCAAATTGCGTAGGAAGGGTAGAGATGTAGTGGGGAACGAAACAGGCTTTGGCCATCTGCAGTCAAGAACTGGAGGTACAGGGAAGGGTGAGAAACAGACTATCCCACATACATGGGGAAGACCAATCCCCATAACTTTTGGTTTTGAAAGCCAGAGGCTCCAAATTTCAGGAGTTCCTACAACCAGTGGGAGTTGAGCTTGGATTTTTAAAAATCAGCACCTCCACTCTGGGAGAGCTGAAAGGCATTAGGAAGCAGAGTTCCTGCCCTTAAAACAGACAGGGGGGTGGGGGGGGGGGATAGGACAAACAGCCCAGGTAGCTAAAACATAGAAGCAGCAATTTGAAAAACAACTAGGGCATATGGGAGGGAGACTTACTAATCTCAGAGCATGTCTTAAAAGGCAGGGATCACAGGGAGACCCCTCCAGGAACAAAGGAGGCAGGCACCATTTCCCTCACCTCCACATCCCCACTCACAGCATAAACACATAGGCACCTGTGGGAACCAGCACTATGCAAGGCTTTCTAGCTAAATTTGCTACACTGAGCTCCACCCACCCACACCTAGTAAGGTCCCCTTTTCGACACATTTGTGTCAGTTCTGGTTTTGGATCCCTTCCCATGGAAGACCAGTGTAAACATCATCAGTGCAGCTTATTCTGACCCACACGTTTTGTAGGGCCTCAGTGTGGGCAGCTGTGGACCTTGCAGAAGCTCAAGGCACAGCCTGTTGTAACTGGTACCCCACCAACACAGCCCTCCATCCATCAGGGCAGGCAACAGATCTCTCACAAACAGACCAGCACACACCTTGTTAAAATGTGCAGCACTCCAGCGGGGGACCAAACACAGCTCACAACAAGCTAAGAGAGCCTCTTAGACAACTGGACTAAAGGAAAAGCTGGCCAGGACACAAGAGCAGAGCATATGCAACACACACAGGAGATAGTCCCTGATGTGCCAGGTCTGGGAGAATAGGGGACAACTCTACCACAGGGCACTACAGGACATCTTGTTCATAAGATTGTGAACTTCAAGAGGAGGACGCAGAGCTGATTTTGCTAACACACAGAAACAGACACAGAGAATCAGACAAAATGAGATAAGGAATATGTCCCAAATGAAAGAACAGGACAAAACCACAGCAACAGATCAAAGTGAAATGGATATAAGTAGTATGGCTGATAAAAATTTTTAAGTAATGATCATAAACATACTCACTGGGATTGAGAAAAGAATGGAGAACATGGGGCGCCTGGGTGGCTCAGTGGGTTAAAGCCTCTGCCTTCGGCTCAGGTCATGATCCCAGGGTCCTGGGATCGAGCCCTGCATCGGGCTCTCTGCTCAGTGGGGAGCCTGCTTCCTCCTCTCTCTGACTCCCTCTCTACCTACTTGTAATCTCTGTCTGTCAAATAAATAAATAAATAAAAATTAAAAAAAAAAAAAGAATGGAGAACATCAGTGAGACCCTTAACACAGAAATAAAAGGGAACACATCAGAGATGAAGAACACAATAAATGAAAATAAAAATACACTAAATGGAATAAATAGTAGGTTAGAGGAAACAGGCAAATTAATCAACAACCTGGAAGACAGAGTAAAGGAAAGTAATCAAGCCAAGCATGTGAGAGAAAAAAAAGTTATACAAAATGAGAATAGACTTACGGAACTCAGTGACTCCATTAAGTGTAATAACATTCAAATTACAGGGATCCTGGAAGAAGTAGAAAAAGAAGAGAACAGAAATTTAATTTGAAGAAATAATAGCTAAAACTTCCTGAATCTGGGGAAGGAAACAGATACTGAGATCCAGGAGGCAGAGATCCCCCAACAAAATCAACCCAAGGTGATCCACACCAAGACACATAGTAGTTAAAATGGCAAAAAGTAGTGATAAAGAAAAAAAAATTTAAAGCAGCAAGAGAAAAGAAAATCGTTATATACAAGGGGAAACCCCATAGAGCTATCAGCTGATTTTTTTTACCAGAAGATTTGTAGGCTAGAAGAGAGTGGCATGATAGATTTCAAGTGCTGAAAAGAAAAATCTGCAGCCAAGGATACTCTATCCAGCAAGCCTATCATTCAGAATAGAAGGAAAGATAATGGGTTTCCCAGACAAACAAAAACTAACGGAGTTTATGACTACTAACCCAGCCATACATTAAAGGGGACTCTTTGAATGTAAAGAAAAAACTGTAAGTAAGAGTAGGAAAAGTAGGACACATAAAAGCAGTAAAAATAAGTATATCTGTAAATATCAGTCAAGAGATTCACAAAGGATATAAAATATGACACCATATGTCCAAAATGTTAAGCAGAAAGGAATAAAGAATGGGTTTAAACTTAAATGACCATCAACTTAGCACAGACTGCTATATGCAAACGATGTTATATACAAACCTAATGGTAACCACAAATCAAAAACCAGCAATAACAAATAATATGGAGGACATGGGGAGATGGAGAGGAGACAGGACTTGAGGGAAATTGGAAGGGGAGATGAACCATGAGAGACTATGGACTATGAAAAACAATCAGAGGGTTTTGAAGGGGTGGGAGGTCGGGAGAGTCAGGTGGTGGGCATTATAGAGGGTACATATTGCATGGAGCACTGGGTGTGGTGCATAAACAATGAATTCTGTTACACTGAAAGAAATAAAAAAAAGCCAGCAATAGATATGCAATGGATAAAGAGAAAGGAATCCAAGTATATCACTAAGGAAAGCCAAAACACCACAAAAAAGAGCAAGAGAGAGATCAGAGAATAACTACAAAACAATCACAAAGCAAGTAATAACTTGGTAATAAATTTATATCTACCAATAACTACTTTGAATGTAAATGGACTAGACACTTCAATCCAAAGATATGGGCTGTCTTTGAATTACACAGAGTGGATAAAAAAACAAGAGCCATCTATAAGGCTGCTTACAAGAGACTCATCTCTGATGTAAAAACAACTGCCGACTGAAAGTAAGAGGATGAAGAAAGATTCGTCATCCAAATGGATGTCAAAAGAAAGCTGGAGTAGTAATACTTAAATCAAACAAAACAGACTTTAAAACAAAGACTGTAACAGGAGATAAAGAAGAACACTATATGATGATGAAGGGGAGACTCCAACAAGAAGATACACAATTATAAATATTTATGCACCCAACATGGGAGCACCCAAACACACAGTTAACAACATTAAAAAAAAAAAAACCTAATCGATAGGAATGCAATAATAATAGGAGACTATAACACCCCTCTTACATCAATGGACAGATTGTCCAAACAGAAAATCAACAAGGAAACAATGGCTCCATTCACCAGATCAGATGGATTTAAAAGATATTTTCAGAGCATTCCATCCTAAAACAGCAGATATATATTCTCCACAAGTGCACACAGAACATTTTCCAGAACAGTTCACAGATTAGCCCATAAAATAAGCCTGAACAAATTCAAGAAGATGGAAGTCATACCATGCATCTTTTCTGACCACACCACTATGAAAATGGAAGTCAACCACAGGAAAAAATCTGAAAAGAGCGCAAATTCATCAAGGTTAAATAACATGCTACTAAACAATGAATGAGTCATCCAAGACCTCAAAGAAATAAAAATTACATGGAAACAAATGAAAATGAAAACGCAATGGTCCAAACTCTTGCGGATGGAGCAAAAGCAGTTCTAAGCGGGAAGTTTAGGATCATACCAGCCTACCTCAGAAGTAGGAAATATCTCAAACAACCTAAATTTACATATAAAGGAGCTACAAAAAGAATAACAAAACCCAAAACCAACAGAAGGAAGGAAATAATAAAGATTAGAGCACAAATAAATGATACAGAAAATTCTTTAAAAACAAAATAGAAGAAATCTATGAAATCAGGAGCTAGTTCCTAGAAAAGATAAATAAAACTGATAAACCTCTAGCCAGGCTCATTAAAAAAAAGGGGGGGGGGTATATGAGAGAGGACCCAAACAAAATTGCAAATGAGAGAGAGTAACAATGGACTCCAAACCTGGACAACCTAGAGGAAATGGACAAATTCCTAGAAACATATGATCTATCAAAACAGCAACAGGAAGAAAGAACATTTAAACAGACTGATAATCAGCAATGAAATTGAATCAGTAATCAAAAAATTCCCAACATGGGGCGCCTAGGTGGCTCAGTGGGTTAAAGCCTCTGCCTTCAGCTCAGGTCATGATCCCAGGGTCCTGGGATCAAGCCCAGCATGGGGCTCTCATCTCAGCAGGGAGCCTGCTTCCCTCTCTCTCTCTGCCTGCCTCTCTGCCTACTTGTGATCTCTTTCTGTCAAATAAATAAACAAAATCTTAAAAAAAAAAAAAATTCCCAACAAACAAAACTCCAGGACCAGATGGCTTCATAGGCAAAATCTATCAAACATTCCAAGAAAAGTTAATACCTATTCTTCTCAAAATATTTCAAAAAAATGAAGAGGAAGGAAAATTTCCAAATTCATTTTCTGAGGCCAGTATCATCCTGATACTGAAGCCAGGTGAAGACCCCATTAAAAAACAGAACTACAGGGGCACCTGGGTAGCTCAGGGGGTTAAACCTCTGCCTTCAGCTCAGGTCATGATCCCCTGGTCCTGGGATTGAGCCCTGCCTTCCACTCTCTGCTCAGCAGGGAGCCAGCTTCCTTGCAACCAACACCGCCCCACTCCCTACTTATGATCTCTGTCAAATGTCAAATACATAAAATCTTTAAAAAAACTACAAAAAATTAAGATTTTTTTAATTAAAAACAAAACTACAGGCCAATAACTCTGATGAACATAGATGCAAAAATCCTCTACAAAATACTAGCAAACCAAGTCCAACAATCCTTTAAAAAAAAATCATTCACCCTGATCAACCTTTACTCCCAGGTTGCAAGGGTGGTTCAATATTTATAAATCAATCAGTGTGATACATCATATCAGTAAGAGAAAGGAAAAGAAGCTTCAGATTTCAACAGATACAGAAAAAGCATCCAATAAAATACAGCAACAATAACCCTCAACAAAGTAGGTTTGGAGGAAACATACCTCAACTATAATAAAGGCCTTATAGAGAAAATCCATTATACTTAATGGGGGGAAAACTGAGAGCATTTACCGTGAGGTCAGAAAAAGGACACGGATATCTACTCTAACCATTTTATTCAGCTTAGTACTGGATGTCCTAGCCACAGCCATCAGACAACAAAAAGGAATAAAAGGCAACCAAACTGGTTAAGGAAGAAATCAAAATTTCACTATTTGCGGAGGACATGATATTTTGTGTAGAAAACCCTAAAGACTCCACCAAAAAACTGCTACATCTAAAAATGAATCCAGTAAAGTTTCAGGACATAAAATCAATGTACAAAAATCTGCTGCATTTCGATACAGTAATAAGGAAGCAGTGGAAAGAGAGATTAAGAAAACAATCCCATTTACAACAGTCCCCAAAATAATAAACCAGCTATGAATAAATTTAGCAAAGAGGTGAAAAGACCTGATTGTGAAAACTTAAAATATTGATGAAAGAAGCTGAAGATGACACAAAGAAATGGAAAGACAGTCCATGCTCATGGATTACGAGAACAAATATTGTAAAAATTTCTGTACTACCCAAAGCAAGCTACACATTTAATGCAATCCCTATCAAAATATCAACAGCATTCTTCATAGAACTAGAAAAAAGACATCCTAAACTTTGTATGGAACCACAAAAGACTCTGAAGAGCCAAAGCAATCTTGAAAAAGAAAATCAAAACCGGAGGGAACACTATTGCAGATTTCAAATTATATTATCTGTAGTAATCAAAAAGGTATGGTACTGGCACAAAAATAGACACTTAGGTCAACAGAACAGCATACAAAGCACAGAAATAAACCCATGATGCTACTGTCAATCTTTGACAAAGGAGGCAAGAATATTTAATGGGAATAAGTCTCTTCAACAAAGGGTAACTGCATGGCTGCATACAGAAGAATGAAATGGGACTTCTTACACTGCACACAAAAACTCAAAATGGATTAGGGACCTAAATGTGAGACCTGACACCATAAAATTCCTAGAACAGAGCACAGGCAGTAATTTCTCTGATGTTGACCATAACAAGATCTTTCTAGGTATGTCTCCTGAGGCAAGTAAAACAAAAGCAAAATAAGCACTTGTGATTACACTAAAATAAAAAACTTCTGCCCAGCAAAGGAAACCACCAATAAAACTAAAAGACAACCTAACTAACTGGTAGAAGATATTTGCAATGACATATCCAACTAAGGATTATTACCCAAATTATATAAAGAATTTATATAGCTCGGGGTGCCTGGGTAGCTCAGTGCGTTAAAGCCTCTGCTTTCAGCTCAGGTCATGATCCCAGGATCGTGGGATCGAGCCCCGCATTGGGCTCTCTGCTCGTAGGGAGCCTGCTTCCTCCTCTCTCTCTGCCTGCCTCTCTGCCTACTTGGGATCTCTGCCTGTCAAATAAATAAATAAAATCTTAAAAAAAAAAAGAATTTAATATAGCTCAACACCAAAAATATCCTAAATAATCCAATTAAAAAATGGGCAGAAGATACGAACAGACATTTCTCCAAAGACAATATCTAAATGGCCAACAGATACATGAAAAGATGCTCAACATCATGCATCATCAGGGAAATGCAAATCAAAAACAAACTGAACTATCACCTAACATCTGTTAGAATGACTAAACTCAAAAACTCAAGAAACAAGTGCTGGTGAAGATGTAGAGAAAAAGTAACACTCATTTACTGTTGGTGGGAATGCAAACTGGTGCAGTAACTGTGGAAGATAACATACAGGTTCCTTGAAAAATTAAAAACAGAACTACCCTATGATCCAGCAATTATACTACTAGGTATTTACCCAAAGAATACAAAAACACTAATTCAAAGGGATATATACACTCCTATTTTTTTTCTAAAGATCTTATTTATTTGACAGAGAGAGATCACAAGTAGGCAGAGAGGCAGGCAGAGAGAGAGAGAGGAGGAAGCAGGCTCCCCGCCAAGCAGAGAGCCTGATGCAGGACTCAATCTCAGGACCCTGAGATCATGACCTGAGCTGTAGGCAGAGGCTTAACCCACTGAGCCACCTAGGCACACTACACTCCTATGTTTATAGTAACATTATTTACAATAGACAACCCATGGAAACAGCCCAAGTGTCGATCAATAGATGAACAGATAAAGAAGATGTGGTGTATACACATACAATGGAATATTACTCAGCCATTAAAAAGAATGAAGTCCTGCCATTTGCAAAACATGGATGGATTTAGAGAGTATAATGCTTAGGAAAACAAGCCAGTTAGAGAATAAGAATTACCACACTATTTCACTCACCCGTGGAATTTAAGAAGCAAAACAAACACAAGAACAAAAAAGAGACAAACCAAAACAAGAAACTCTTAACTCTAAAGAGAACAAAGAGATGGATACCAGAGAGGATATAAGGAGGGGGCAATGGCTGAAACCGGGGAAGTGGATTGAGAGTGCACTTATCTTGATCAGCACTGAATAGTATATGGAACTACTGAAGCACCATTTTGTACACATGAAGTGAATGTACACTATAAAACACTTTTTTTTTTTTAGCTATATAGCACATTAGTAAGTCATTCAGCAATATATGACTAAGGTCTATAGATTAGACATTTGTATTATAAAAATGTTAATTTCCTGATTTTGTTAGTTACATTGTAGTTACATAAGAGAATAATCTTGTTTTTAAGGAAACACAAGTAATTAGCAGTATTGTATCCCCTTGTTGGTAATTTACACCCAAATAGTTCAGAAAATAATATATACAAAGAGTAATAAAGCAAACGTGATAAAAATTCAGAGAATCTGAATAAAAATAAATGAGGACTGTTGGTATTATTCTCCCAATTTTTCTGTAGGTATGAAAAGGACATTGGTTAAGGTTTTTTCCCCATTTTTAAGGATAACAAACTAGATTAATTGGTTAGGTAAGAAAAGTAAAAAGTGAAATGAAAACACAGCTTATAATGAACTATTGTTTAAGAAGAATTAACTATGGTATATGTCTAAAACAAAAGTCTAAAATATAAGTATAGATGCTTTTTTTTTAATGTAACAAAGCCACCAAGTGAAGACCTCATACCAAGCCTGAAATTCCTCTGCTTTACAAAGCACTCTAATTCCCACTCTAAATGTAAAAGTTAAGGTCCACTAACATCACTTTTCTTATGAAATAAAAAGCATATTCAACAAAGCATGAAATAAGAGTTAGCCAATTGTAGATCCAGTCCTAGAACAGGCTGCCCAGGCTTCCACCTGGCTTAGAACCATACTATACTTCCACAACCAATCAATACTACTGGGTACAAGAGCTTCTTCAAACCCATTTTGGTGACAAGTATAAAATAAACCTTCAAGAATGTGGTTAAAAAGAGAGAGGTGACAGCATATGAATTTGAGGACAAGTCTAAATTCATTAATAGTGGCCTAAAATATAAATTCATGCTTATCTAAGAGCCCAAGAGGAAGCAATGTTTTCCTTATTATTATTTTTTAAATTTATTTTACCTCTGGACAGGGCTCCACATGGCAGTCTTTTATTGAACAATGGCCATCTTCTGCCCAGAAAGGACATGGTCGCTTCAGATTGACCTTGAGAGAAAGATTGGATAAACGTTAGCACACATATGGCACAGTTCTTCAACACTCTCTAGGTGTCCCTGTGCTGCACACCACTGATGTGGTGGTGGGAAGAAGAAAAAGTCCTACCCTGTGGCATCTATAGGGTTCAAAATTTGAAACTGCAGTTTTTCAGACACCCAGTTGTAATATTAATTAAAAAAAAAAACTGTTATTAGTCCTCTGACACTTCAAAAAAGAAATAAAGTCCAAGTACACTGCTCACCTGCAGACCCTGGGCAGCATTTTACTCTGATGTCTGTCAGCACCTTACCCGTTAGGGTTCTCCAGAGCGCCCACCTGCTTCAGTGTGCACTGAGCACCCACTGTCTGCACTGTGTAGGGTCTAGGGCAAAGAAGATATATAAAAAAGTACTTCACCCACCTGGAGTCTACTGGAAGGAATAGAAATTATAAATGCCTGTTTAATTACAAATTGTAGTAAGTGCTACAAAGAACATCCAGAGTTTCTTCATGGAAAATAATGGGGTTGGCGGACAGTGACCTTCTTGACTGCTCAGTGTAACTGGGGATTTTGTTTGTTATATCTTATTGTTTACATTTAGGAAGATATGGGATTTTGTATATTAAGTTTATAGCCTGCTATCTTAATGCATTTTTTATCATTTTTGTTCATTATTTAAGTTTTCTAGTATTATTTTGTCGTTTATAAATGGAGATAGTTTTACTTATTCTTCAAAAATGTTTATGCCTCTAGTTGCTCTCTCTTGTTTGGTATGCTAATTAATATCTCCAGCAGTAAACAACAGTGGGTACCCTGGGTCCCTCACCTAAGTGAGAATTCCTCGACTATTTCCCAACAAGCAAGATGGTGGCAATGCTAATGTTAGGATTAAAATGATCATGTTAAGGAAGTATCCATCATTCCTATTAAATTTTTTAAAAATCAGGGATGTGTGTTGAACTGTATTGAGGACCTAAAAGCCTTGTTCCTGCATTCTTAGAATAAGATTAACTTGGTCAGGATATATTTTTCTGTAATATGCTCAAAACTCCACATCATCTTCGATTTCACTTCTACTCTCACAGCATACATTCACCCCATCAGGTAAGTCTGTTGGTGTTACCTCTTATGTACGATCTTCGTTTGCTTACTTTTCACCTCTTCCAACTCTACTGCCCTATTCCAACTCCACTTTCCATCTGGTCTCATGCAAAAACCTACATGGTTTCTCTATTTCCTATTGCACACCCTGAGAGTCTGTTTTGTACAAATCTCCCCAAAAGCTCATTACACTTACACTAAAATTCAACATCCTTACATAAGATTTTCTCATCTGGCTCTTACTTTCCAACTCTCCATATCTCACTCACCTTGCTCCAGCCAGGCTGAACTTATTCCTCAAACACGCTCAACCTTTATGCCTGCACTCAAGATGTTTATACCTGTAGCTCTACTCTCCTTCCCTGGAATGTTCTCTCTCCACATCTTGTCACGGCTTTCACGTTATGTAGATCTTTACTCAAATGCCACAGCACGGATACCTTCCTTTCCTGATCATCTTCTTTAAAAGTAAAGCTACCTAACTTCCCCACCCCATTAATTTATTCTGTCTCCTACTTTATTCTTCTCCATAGCATTAACCTTAGTAAGCATATGACATTAAATTTCACTATTTATTGTTTGCCTTCCTAATCTGGATAAAGCTTCATGAAGTCAGAGTCTTTGTGTTATTCACTATTGTATCCACAGCACTTAGAATAGCACCTACCTGCCTGGGTGGCTCAGTCAGCTGAGCATCTGCCTTCAGCTTAGGTCATGATCCCAGGGTCCTGGGATCAAGCTCTGTGTCAGGCTCCCTGCTCAGCAGGGAACCTGCTTCTCCCTCTGCCTGCCACTTCCCCTGCTTGTGCTCTCTTTCTCTCTGACATGCAAACAAAATCTTTAAAAATAATAATAATAAAAATAGGAAAACTCTTTAAAAAAGAGTGCCTATTGGGCGCCTGGGTGGTTCAGTTGGTTGAACAACTGCCTTCGGCTCAGGTCACGGTCCTAGAGTCCCGGGATCGAGTCCCGCATCAGGCTCCCAGCTCCATGGGGAGTCTGCTTCTCCCTCTACCTTCTCGCCTCTCACGTTCTCTCTCACTGTCTCTCTCTCAAATAAATAAATAAAATGTTTAAAAAAAAAAAAGAACACCTACTGCTAAGTTGTTATTCAATAAATATTTGGTGAATAAAGAAATGGGATAGATAGTATAAGAAACTGTAAATACCAACTCAGCAGCCAACTGAGCAGTTGACAGGGGTAGACTGGCTTCCACCTAGATATCCTTGCTCAATCATAAGTATCTTTGCACATGTTTAAAATTAACCTATTCTCTTTGCTTTCTTTTTCTGCCACTAGTGTATGAAAAGTATACTGATGGTGGTTAAATGTCCTTTTTGTTTAATTTGTAGGTTGGCAGAACTAGAGAAAGGAATAATCATCATCAGAATATCCTTGACTTGGAGACAAATGCATTAACTAGATCACTGCATTACCCTCCCTTGGGAAGTAAGTGGATATTTCCAGTACATATGGAATAATTTCATCACATTGATTAGAATGTTTTCTTAGAACACTGTTATGTTTGCCTATCCAACTTCCATTTTTCCTCCTCCTGTAAACCCTAACATTCTGTTGAGAAACAATCACTCTCCCTTATATTTATGTAAATAGGATTGTTAACCAAAGTGTCTTTCCCTCTTTTGGTCAATTAGAAACCTGTGTAAGTGTTTTTCCAGAAATTAGGGAGGAATTTCTTCCAGAAATTTGATATAGAGTGTTGCAAAAACAAGGGAAATGGCTATTGCATTTCTTGCTAGGCACACGACATAATAAAATTTTTTGTCACCTTCAAAAAAAAAAGGGCAATGACTAATGGTGCCAAAATTTTGGTGGTGACATAAAAATAATGGCTATTAGTTCTGCTCTAATTTCTTTTTTTATCCTCAGAAATATTTAAAGACTAAGATAGCTATATAGAATCAGAATAAAAAAGAAAATCATGCTCAATTTTTAAAATAAACTAAAAATGAGTATCAAAGAAATTAAAAACCCAATCGAATACTGAGAGCAAGAGCAAAACAAAGCATAACAGCAGCTTTTAAAATACTGTTCTTCGATTTAAAATACTGCTTTTGAATATTGCTTATTGTTGCTACCTTTAAACTAGCATTGGTTATTCTGTAAAGGTCTAGAGCAGAGCGCTCAATTTAAGAATCAGTTCCTCAGTATTACTACAAAGGCTGTTCTGCTTGTGCCCTCAGCCTGGTTCAGCAGCCCTTCCAGTGAGCTCCCCAGGAACCATGTGCTGCTGTGGTACTTACACTGAGAAAAGCACTAACACAGGACAGGGCCCAGCAGCACAACACAGAGCCTGGGAGGGGTGTAGAAGGTGGAGCCTAAGTTACAGTGAAAGCTGACAGATAAGTAAGTCTGTGGCACTTTCAGCTTCTGTGGAAGTAGTCTCTGTCCCAAAACTGAAAGATGAGGGATTTCCCAAACACAGGAAGAGGGTTCAGGTTCTCAGTGTTCAAAAAGACAATCAGGTTTTACTACATACTTAATATATTCCAGTGATTTAAAAAAAAAAAAAAAAAACACACACAGAGTGTTCTGAGAAGTCAAAATGGGTTTTCAAAAGGGTCATAAAAGTCACATCTGTAGAGAGCTATGTAAATATTTTGCTCCTAAAGGAATCAAAAATTATAACTCTACCTTGTAATAAAGGAAGTAGTCTCACTCTTGCAATTTTTTTTATTTTGGGGAAGATTTTGAAGGTGTTAAAGTTATCAATGCTATCGATGTCGCACAGGCAATCATCCAGGACTCCGGTTACCTGGGGGTGGGGAATATATACATATAAAATTTTAAATATGTTAATTATAGATATTTCAACCTTAGCAAATCTGTACTATTGTATAAAAAGATAGTTTATTCATTTGAGGTAACTAGTCTTTGTTAAGATACGTAACATTAAAGGGGTGCCTTGGTGGCTCAGTTGGTTAAGTCGATTAAGTTGTTTTAAGACGGTTAAGCCTCTGCCTTCAGCTCTAGTAGAGATCCCAAGGTCCTGGGATCAAGAGCCCTGCTCAATAGGGAGCCTGTTTTTCCCTCTCCCTCTGCCACTCGCCCATTCATTCCTTTCCTCTCTCAAATAAAGTCCTTTAAAAAAAGATACATAACATTAAAACAATAATTTACTTTTTTTTTTTTTTTTTTTTTTTTAAAGATTTTATTAATTTATTTGACAGAGAGAAAGATCACAAGTAGGCGGAGAGTCAGGCAGAGAGAGAGGAGGAAGCAGGCTCCCGCTGAGCAAAGAGCCCGATGCGGGGCTCGATCCCAGGACACTGAGATCATGACCTGAGCCGAAGGCAGCGGCTTAATCCACTGAGCCACCCAGGCGCCCCAATAATTTACTTTTTATATGGCCAATTAGGTAAAGAACAACAGAAGGATTAAATAGATATACCTATTCTGAAGAACTAAGCATTAGTGGCTAGAGAAATATATTGAATGTTCCTCCCTTCCCCAAACATACATAAAATCCAAATGTAGTAGGAATGCTAAAGCATTTCTTCCAAGACTAACCTAAAAGTCACAGACTATAATAATACTGCTGTAGTAACCCCATCTTATTTTTCTACTGTCATTTATGGAACACTTATGTGATAGGCACAGTGCTAAGAACATTACATGTTTTCTCATTTATTCTTTAAATATTCTATGAAATAGGTATTATTATCCTCATTTTACACATAAGAAAATTAAGTCTTAGCATAGTTAAAATAATTTTTCCAAAGTAAAAATGAGACTTAGTCCCAAATAATCACACTTAAAAATACATGCTTTATCTACTACTCAAAGTATACATTAACTGAACAGAAAATGATATTTACAAAATGAGTTCAGAATCCAAAATTTCCATAAAACATTCTTCAGCTAAATTTAAAAATGGGACTCACAGACATCCACATATCAGATGAATCTTCAGGGAATCAGGTTGAGTGAAAAAAAGCCAACCTCAAAATGTTACTTATTATGTGATTTCATTTATACAACATTTTTTTTTAAGATTTTATTTATTTGACAGAGATAACAAGTAGGCAGAGAGGCAGAGAGAAAGAGAGAGAGGAGGAAGCAGGCTCCTCGCTGAGCAGAGAGCCCGATACCAGGACCCTGAGATCATGACCTGAGCCGAAGGCAGAGGCTTAACCCACTGAGCCACCGAGGCACCCCTACAACATTTTTCAAATGGAGAAAAGTTTTTTGGTTACCAGGGCTTAAGGACTGGAGTAGGGAGAGGAACTGGAGTCAGGGAGAAGGGTAGAAAGGAGGGAGAGTGGTTATAAAAGGGCAAGAAGAGAGGTGCCTGAGTGGCTCAGTCAGTTGAGCTTTTGACTCTTGGTTTCAGCTCAGGTCACAATCTCAGGGTCATGAGACTGAGACTCGCAATGGGCACATGCTCAGTGGGCAGTCTGCTTGAGATTCTCTCTCTCCCTCCTCTGACCCTCTCCAATCCCTCTCTAAAAAAAATTAAATCATTTTTATAAGGGCAAGAGGAAGGATCCTTGTGGTAATGAAATCGTTCGGCATCTTGACTACGGTGGTGTACACGTAAAAGTGGACAGAAAATGTACAGATGGAGGGAGACTAGGAGGGATCTGAGTAAGATCAGCGGGTGCGTCAGTGTCAATGTCCTGGTGATAATACCGCACTGTATGTTTGCCAAATGGTACCAGTGGGTAAAACTAGATACAGTGTAGGTGGCATTTCTTTGTATTATTTCTTACAACTGCATGGAACCTGCACTTACCTCGATTAAAATTTTTATAAAAAGGGGGGGGTACCCAGGTGGTTAAAGATCATTTGTATGATCCATTGGAGGAATCTATGCACAGATGATCAGAAAATGGAAACCAGAAATTCCCAGTTGTTTCTTTCTCTCCCTCTGGAAATGCAAATGTGTCCCCAAACTCCCTACAACACAAAGAGTCAGAGGTATATTATCTTTAAAGAGCAAAGGATCATTCACAACAATTTTGGCTCTAGAATTCCAGATGCTTTACTATCCTAGTTACTAAGATCCTATCACTAACTATTGAATTTTATTCCATTTCTCTAGCTTACTATTTGTAAAACTTCAAATTCTAAGTAATTGTGGAGAGTGGGGGGGTAGAAATACCAACTGACAACTTTCTAGGTTTAAAAAATACTTTATCAAGTGACTGCTCTTTCTTACAAATATTTCAAGGAGAGTAAGTGATGAACTGTGGGGAAAAACTGCTGTCTATAGGTAAAGCTAAGGTTTAAAAACTCACTATTGGCTTTAACAAGAAAGACACTACAGACCTTGCCAAGAGAAGTTTCGGAGGAGCTGGAGTGGGTTGAAGAGAGAACCAGCATGGAAGGAGTAAGGATAATTCCTTTGATGAGGTTTTTTGATAGAGAACAGAAAAATGGAGCAGAGCCAGGAGAGTTGGGCAGGTTGAGAGGGAACTGTAAACTAGAATTAACACCATGTTTTAGAATGCCAGTAACAGTCCATCAGAGAAGGAAAAACTAATGATCCAGGAGAGAAAGGGAAGAGTTGTTGAGCCATGTGCTTGAAAGAGGGAATGGGACCTAATGCAGACGAGGCAGGGATTGACCTTTGATAAGAGTTCACAGTTCAAAAAAAAAAAAAAAGTTTACAGTTCATCTATGATATTCCATTGGAAGTCATGACGTGTGGATTCAAAAGCTAATAGGTAAACATGTAAGGATTACACTGATTACTCCAATTTTGTTAGTGAAATACAAAGATAAGAAAAGGGTAAGTGTTGGAGGATTAAGTAGAAAAAGACATAAAATGGTAGCATGATTCAGTAATCCTTTCTTCTGCTGGATATAATCAGCTATCTAATCCACCCATTGAGTTTTTAATTTCAGCTCTAGAAACTGCAGGTCTTTTTCCATAGTCTATATTTCTAATACCTAATTCATGGTGCCTAGTGTTTGGTGATTTTGCCTATTAGCTGCTTATTCTCCTTGACACTGTATCTTCAAGAATTCTTTACGGCCTGGGTTGAAAATAAATTCTTCCAGAGGAAATGAATATTTGCTTTTACCAGTAAACTAGCCCCACTTCTGGGAGACAGATCCAATAAAATGAGATAATATATACTGAAACACATTGGAGATTAAATACTATCTATAATACGCTCCAATACTGTATTAGAAAATACCACTGGAAACAAAAGCCAAATGTATCCACTTTTGAGGACTGTTTCACAAAATGTTCCTTTGAATATGCACAAATACTTAATTTTTGAACTATATGTATTCATTTGGACATGATAAAATGATACGTATTCATTTGGATATAATAAAAGTAAACGTGCAACTATAAAACAGTAACACATGTAATTAGTAGATGAGAAAAACCTGAAGTGAAGTTTCCAGATTGATGACAAAGTATACAATTAACATAGGCTATAGAAAGAAAAAAAAAGAGAAAAGTCTCCTTTAAGAAAAATATCTAAATGTATGCCCCAAAACTATCACCGCTAGAAGATAATTTTGCTAAAGACAATTTGGAAAATTTACTTTTTAGAAGATTTCCAATTTCCATTAGTTCAGTGTTTTCTAAGCGGGGCTCACAAGGTAGTTCAGAGGATAACTGCGTTGCAGTTACTTACAAACAAGGCCTGTTTTAAATTGCTGATCGCTGGGTCCCATCCAGAGCCACTAAATCAGCAACAGGTGGCAACGGGGCCAGAGAATCTGCATTTTTAACACGCTCACCAATAACGCAACCGAAAGTCTGCCCCTTAGATTTTTACCAAATCATTCATTTAAAAAATACCCACACAAATATAATGCTCGTGCTTTCTGGGATTGTGTGCACACACCATAACGCCAGGAGGAAAGTGTGTGAACAAAGTCAGAAAAGCATGATTACACGGTTGCACGCAGGGCTTCAGCCGTCCTCAGCCGGGATCACCAACCGCTTCAAATGCGCATCTCCGCTCCCCGTCGAGCCACCGAGACACCTGCCCTCCCAGCGGCTCCGCCGCCTCGCAGCAGGGGCAACCGGGCACAGCCACACCTGCTGCTGCAGGAAAGCAGCGAACGGGGCTCTCGGGGCAAAGGCTCTGGCTTTCCACACCCTCGACCTCCAGCGCACTCTGTCCTGCAGGTGTCACAGGGCGCCCCTCGGGCCGGCCCACTCTCCCCACGTCACCCGTCACCGACCGGCCGTGTCCGCGAGCTTTCCCCTCGGGACCCCCGGACCCCGCGGACTGGCTCAGCCGGCGAAAACTCCCCCGAGAACGAGGGACGGCAGAGCCGGGGCGCAGCAGGGGGCTCTCCAGCCCAAGAGCTCCAGGACTCGGGGTCTGGCGTCCCTCCCTGCCCGCGGCACTCCTGAGGGACGCGGGGGAGCCCCCGGTGAGGGGCGGGCTTCCCGGTCCGCGCGTCCCTCCCCACACAGCGGACGGCGTCCCTACTCCCGCCCGGGCTCCAGCACACGCCCCGCCGCCCCACACTCCAGAAGGAAAAGCGGAAACGCCTCTAGGAACCGTCACCGCCGCCCTCATCCTGCCGCGGCCTCCACGAGAGTCGCCTCGCCGCACTCACGGCGCGCATCTCGCAGGCGCCCCGGGACGCGGCGGTTCGGGTCACGGACCCCCGCCCGCGCGGTCCCCAAAGCCCCTGCGGGTCCGGCCTGGCCCTGCCCGCACCCCCGCGGCGGCCCCGCGTCCTCCCACCCCCGCCGGCCCTCGGCTCACCTGGGCCTAGACGATGCGCGGGAGGAAGCTCAGGGTGACCAGCAGCTGCACTGCGGCCGCCCCCCCCCGGCGCCGGACTGCTGGGTTTCCCGGCTCATGCTGACCTCTCCCCACAGCGCGACCGGCCGGGCCCCTCGGGACCGAGGAACGACGGGCGGCCCGGGCGACGACCCAAGGAGACGGCTCCCGGCGGCTGCGAGGCTCCAGGGTCAGAGGTCCGCGCCGTGCGACCCGGGGGACACCCTCCCCGGCTCCCGGCAGCGGCGAGTGAGGCCGGAGAGCCGGGCGCCCCCACTTCATCTCCCAGACTGCCCCGCCCCCGGCTTCCCCTACCCCCCCGGCCACGCCCCCCCTCCGAGCGCAGGGCCTTGTGGGAGTTGTGGTCCCCTACTGCTGGGGGGCGGGGCCGACGGCGGAGGGAACCCGGGAGCAGCGGCGGCGGCGGCAACTCCGTCTCCCCCAAGGCGGCCAATAGGGCAGAACCACGCGAGCCTCCAAAACAAGAGGCGCTGCGGGCTGGGCTCCGCTAACTGCGGCCGGGCGCCGCGCCGCCTCCTCTCCCCCGCGGTGGCTCCTGGAATCCCGACCAGGGGTCAGGCCTGGGTGGCCGGTCCCCGACGCCGCACAGCCGGGGTACTCGGGACGCGCCCCGGGGGGCCTTCGAATGCGAGCCGGGGCGCGCTCTGCGTCTCCTGCGGCGGCCCCGGCCTCCGGCGCCTGGCGGGGCCCCGCCAAGCATCGGCCACTCGGCGAGGTGGCCCCGGCTCCTTTTCGACTTCACGGCCCGCAGGCGTGGACGCCGCCCTTCCTCGGTCCGCTCCCACTCCCTGCGGCGGAGCAGACTGCGCGCGGAAGAAGGGTCGAGCCCCGGAATTGACCATAACTTGTGGGGTGGGGACGAGGGCTTGGACGACCTGGAAGGGCTGCCGCCTGGCTCTGGCCCCTGCCTCCGAAATACCGCAGTTTCTCACGGGGCTTCAGAAGGACCGAGGTTCCTTAACCTCTGCGAGCCTCAGTCTGTTCGTCTGTGAATAATAACCGACCCAAACCCTGTTTTAGGATTGCATTAGACCTTACCTAAAGGGCTTAGGATGGCGCCAGAACAAAAGAAGTTCAACGATAGCTGCTATTCGTTTTATTAATAGCCTTGATTTTTAGAGAACTAGCAATAAGGCGGCTTACACATATGCGGTGTGTATTAGACTTCCATTGCTTCGGTAACGACCATACATTTAGTGGTGTAAACAAGACATTTACTATCTTAGAGTTCTGAAAATCAGAAGTCCGAATTAGATCAGCAGGGCTGCATCTCCTAAAGGCTTTAGGGGACAGTATGTTTCCTTGCCTTTCCCAGCTTCTAGAAGCCACTTGCGTTCCTAACAGCTCATAACTGTACACCACACTGTCACATCTTCACTCTCTAGGCTTCCATTGTTACATTCCTTGTCTTGCTGACCCTGACTCTACTGCCTCCCTCTCATAAAGACCCCTGTGATTACACAGGGTCCACTCAGATAATCCAGGATAATCTACCCACCTCAAAAAATTTTTTTTCAATTTTTCAGGAGACAGAGCTTGTTTATTGGGTAGGTAGGTGGGCACCAGACCCCAAAATTCTTAATCACATCTGCAAAGTCCTTTTTGCCACATAGGGTAACAAACGCACATTTTGGGAATTAGGGTATACACATGTTTGGGGGACATTGATCAGCCAACACACAGTGTGTTACACCTTTCTGAGCACTTTCATTATTTGAGGGGCCTGTGCAAAATGAAAATTCAGGGTCCTGGTTTAAAAGATGGTAAGAATTTCAACCAGGGACAACAGAGCATTCAACCAGGTGCAGGGCCCTTCTGAGCCACGTCAGTCCTCTTCCTCTTCAGCAGCTTGGAATTTTTGTTGGACTCTTCCAGCTACTTTTTCACGCTTCCTCTTTTCTTTGCCAAACTTCTATTTTCTATCCTCCCGTTTCCTTTTGTCCCTTATATAAATACGATCTCTCTCCCCATTCTGCTAAAGCTTTTCTCTTGTCCAATCCAATGGAGTTTTTTTTTTTTTTTCAAGATTCCTCATCTCTGCACCACATTTGATTTTATTGCTAACACATACATTGTGGGATTATGTTATTTAAAAAAATCCTGGGAATTTTTTGTTCTGGTTTAAAAAAAAAGGGAAAAAAAGTTTAGATTATACAATTTCTTATTACAAAATCTCAGGTGCTCTAGTGGACCTTTCATCTCATGTCCTCTAGTGCTTTTGCAATCAAGGACAGCAACCATGGTCTGTAGTTAGAGTCCTTCTAGATTTGTTCAGTTTGAGTGGTCAGTGGCTGGAAGGAGTTAAGGGGTCACAGAACTCCAGTGCAGGGGGTCCAATAGCTATTGTCTTCCTGGTTATCAAACCCAGGAAGTAACAAGCAAGTGAAATTAGAATGTGTTGGTATTTTGCACGAGATATGGTGCACCCAAATGCATGCCTAATGACGTCTACTGAGATCTGTCTTACCGTTAATTGGTACGAGTGTGAGGAGGGGGGGTTGTTCTTTTGTGAACAGACTGCTCCATTTGTCCTCTCCCCCTGCCTCTTTGTGTACCTTTGCTTTCCCTAAAATCAACAACAGTGAAACCAGCATTGTACAAGGTACCGGTGATGTCATCCTTGCTTCCAGCAGAGTTCCACGGTGACACTCAGTTTGAACTTTGCCACTTTGAACGCTGTGGCTAGAAGTTGTGACAGAGGAGAGAAAGTGCCAACACTAATTCTCAATGGTTGAAAGAAAAATCAGCTCCTGCTAAACTTTTCAAGAAAAAGTAGCAAATGACAAAAATGTAGAAGTGCTTATAGTACCAAGTGCTTCATGCTTCCAGGAAGGCAAGTTAGTGAGGACAGCATTCAGGGGCACTAAACAGAGTCTTTCCCAGGGCACTGCCATTGGACCCATCAATGCCAATTGCTTTTAGTCCTTTGTCCTTCCTATCAAAATTCAAATTCCTTCTAGAATTTAGCTTGGAGGGAGGGAACAAGCGCATTGACTGACAACCCTGAAAGTCTACAGGGAATGAGCAAAATGTTGCACAAATCAACAGTGAGTGCTACTACCTTCAATTCTTAGTCGAAAGGGAAGGGGTGGGGGAGACACCTGGGTGGCTCAGTCAATGGAGCTCCAACTCTCGATTTCGACTCAGATCATGATGTGAGGGCCATGAGATTCAGCCCTGCCTTGGCTCTGCACTGAATGTGGAGCCTTGAGATTTTCTCTTTCCCTTTCCCTCTGCCCCTCCCACTGCTCATGCATGTGCTCGTTCCAAGTAAACAAATCTAAAGGAAGAAAGAAAATGGAAGAGATGCTGGTCAGACATGACCCTTTCCTTCAGGAAGACATGGTTGTATTCAGATACTGGAAATAGCAACAATTTGCCAGCCACATCTGGATTGGATGGACCTAATTTTCTGGAACTAAGGTATCTTAAAAGTGACATCATTTTGCAAACTGAAGAATTTATGGGCCTCCCAGATCTATTAATCTGAGAAAGGGCAGGGCCAGCTATGAAACTAATCAGTACAAAGCCCTCATTACAAACAATGAGAATTTGTCATTGATTTGGTTGGGTCAGATTATGGGAGGGGGTTATCCTGGAGGGACAATCTTAGTGTAGATGTAATTCCACTAGGGCTAGCCATGACTCTTTTCCCCATGATTCTTAATGTAGCCAAACAGAATCAACCTATGTGTCTCGAGGATGACCCGTGTGGTTTAGGTTTTAAATGAACAGTGTCAAAATGTGCTTAAGGTTAATCTTACTCATTTTTGAAATATAGACACACTGTCGGCATGCACAAAACCAAACTAATATTTGTTGCAGTATCTCTCCATTTAGCTCTCAAATACAAATGATTCCCCATCCCTTTCTATCCCTTTGTTTCCCTTCCCCTCCTTCCTACCCCACACCTCTGCCTTCTCTGAGAGGATGGCCCATCTCATCCCGTGATCTGGAGCGAGTTTTCTAGAGTCCTGTGCTGTTCCCACCTGTGATACTCATTTAGCATGAACAATCTGCTATTCTGTATCAAGAGTTAGCTTTTGCTGCATATACATGTATTATAGACATCTGGACGGTAAAGTTTCAGAAGACTCTGTCTTCTTGTACTGTATTCTCTTTAGTGGCTATCTCAGTTCCCATGAACAATAGTTGATGAACGTTTGTCTATTGATTACTATTTCTTACAATCTCAATTTCTCTTAGAAGGTATCTGTCTCAGAACCAATCCTGGATTGGGTACCTCTGAACGTTTCCTGTGGACAACTGGGAAATAGGGTCATTGGACAGGAACATTCCTGGAGAAGGCAGTAAGAAGAAGCTGAAGGCTTTTCATTAAGGCAAGGGATTCCAGGTCCTTAAGCAGAGGTGTATTTGGGAACTATCAAAAAGATTGAGGACAGTAACAGACTTGTCAGAGGTTGGTTGGAAATTCATTACTTTAAGCATTTTGTTTTTTTCCTCAAACACTATTTGAAATGTCTACACCCAAGGTTGTTGAAGCAATGGTGTGAGAATGGTCTCGAGCAGATTACTATAATGCTTAAGAGACTTTGCACTGGGTGTTTAGGTTTCCAAGATACCATCAAGTGTATTGTGTTTTTTTTGATGATTTTTTGGCTTGGTGAACTCGTGACTTCTAGTGAAGGAAATCATTGATGTGTGGTTCCAAATGAAAGTCAAGGTAATGGGGTGGAAATTTAATAACATCAGTAATTTTCACTCCTGATAGCAAGCTGAACTGTGATTAATGAGCCTGCTGAGTAGAGGCAATCTGTTGTGTTTAAACAAGTGTATTTGCAGATAGTACTGCTGTGTTAAGAACCTGCCAATGGCAATTTTTTAAAAAGTGAATTTCCACCTGTAACTTAGTTATGAAGGGAATTTTGGCTTGGTGATAGGATTTCTTGAATTTTACTGAGGACATCTCTTCTTCTGTTCTTTTGACAAGGGATAGGGATTAAAAGAAATTAAAATGAAAGACCTTGGCTGGCCTGTGGCTTGCTCTTAGTTATCTATATAAAGCATTCACTGTTTTTCTTTAATATTTACTCAGCTGTGACATGCTCAAGTATTTTCACTTAACAGCATTAAAGCTGATAAACTTGAGCCCATTAGAATTATTTCCATTTCTAAAAGAGTTTACCTGGAGATATGCAGTTTGCACAAAACTTTCTTTTATGTAACAAACACATGGCATTATGTTAGAAGTTAATATATAATGTGATCACAGGGGTAATCTATTAAATGTAATAACTGGGAAAATGAGAATCATTATTTTGCCAATTTCACTCTCCCACCTAATGTCTATAATGCAAAAGACTTCACATAACCCCAAAGTTCTATGGCACTGACTTGCACATTGAGACTATCTGACTTTGGTCCAGCTCTCACTGCAGGCCACTCTGCATAGGATCCTGGGCACAGTGTGTGAGGGCGACCGCTGCAGATGTTCTTACAATGTGAAGATGAACGTTACAGGAAGTAGAGAGGGCCAAGGTCATGGAGACAGTGAGGTCAGAGAGGCAAAGGCAGGGAAGGCCGTTGATAGCCATCGGTGATGGCTGGAGGTGTTTCTCTGTTGGCCCCAACTGAGTTCCCTCCTGTCAGTGCGTTCCCATGCAGTCATTGGAATCTCAAGAAGTTTCATTTTTTTCCAGATCCAGTTGTTTTTTCCCCAAGTTCAGTCTCATATGTATATTGAGTCCAGCCAGTCGCCTCGTCCTTGCTCGGTGTTGCTGCTTGTTTTCCGAGACTCACATTCACGCTTGCCCCCAGACTGCTGCCCTACGTCTCCTCTTCCCCATTCCCTCCAGCCCTAGAGTCTGGTTTCTATTGTGTAGGCTCTCTACCTCCTGTGCCTTAACTTCTCTCACTGGCCAACATCTTGATTCAGATTTGGATTCCATTTGGCCTTAACAGAATCACATACTTGCTGGCTTCCATTTTGTGTTATTTTCTTTCTCCTGTTTAGGAATTTCTGACGATCTCCTGACGATCTCTCATAGATACAGACTTTAAGGATCTTCTCCTTCTACTTGAGCAGGATGTGCATCTTGCATTTACAATCTTACATAAAACCTCATGCTCTTCTCTGAGAAAAAAAAAAAAAAAAGAGGAGCATAGCATATACTCCTCAAGGCACTATAAGTGCCTTTTACGTGATTCCTCTTAGGGTTGGAATCCCAGTGGGATTCTCATTGTTTGTGACTATCCACAGTCCCCCACAGAAGCAGGATGACCCACCACATTATATGACATCCTTGGGATTCTTCTAATCCCCCAAGAATGAAATGGGTCATTTATGTCTCTCCTTTCTTCCATGATCCCAAGGATTCACTATATTGCTATATAATAAAATCAACAGGGATACCTGGGTGGCTCAGTTAAGCATCTGACTCTTGATTTCAGCTCAGGTCATGATCTGAGGGTCCTGGAATGGAGCCTCCAATTACACTCTGTGCTCAGCATGGAGTCTGCTTGGGGTTCTCTCTCCCTCTCCCTCTGCCCCCCCAATAAACAAATAAATCTTTAAAAAAATGGAATCAATTACAATTTCATAGAAAATAATACCAATTTTTACAAGGCTGCAATTGCCACTGGGTTATAAAACAGTCAGAAAACACAGAGAAAATATTCAGTTATTTTAAAGATAACTTTACAATTACTTGAGACAATCTTTTCCCCAATTTTCAGGTTATGTTTTTAAAATGTCTTACAATCTCATGCTCCTAGTCTGTGGTGTTTTTTCCCAGACATCCCTAGGCTTATCATACCACTAAATTAGTGTGATTCTTCGCTGTACAAAATTATTTATCAAAGAAGTCCTCTTTTCAAATGCCTTCATTGTACTATTTTAATTGCCATGTATAGAAATTTACGAATTTATCAAGAATGGCTCTAAGGTTTTTAATGACAAGAGAACACTTTGGAAATGAGAGGTTCTAGTTCTTCAAAAACCTATGTTTGTATCTGAAACGTTTGCAGAATTATTTTTTTTTAAAGATTTTATTTATTTATTTGACAGAGAGAGAGATCACAAGCAGGCAGAGAGGCAGGCAGAGAGAGAAGAGGAAGCAGGCTCCCCGCTGAGCAGAGAGCCTAATGCAGGGCTTGATCCCAGGACCCTGAGATCATGACCTGAGCCAAAGGCAGAGGCTTAACCCACTGAGCCACCCAGGCGCCCCTGCAGAATTATTTTTTAATAGAGTAGTTTTAGGGTCACAACACAATGGAGTGGAAAATACAATTCCCCTACACCCCTCCCATCAACCTGCACGGCCTCCTGAATAATCAACATCCCCCACTAGAATGGTGTATTTGTTATAATCAGTGATCCAACATTGATACATCATTAACACCCAAAGCCCATAGTTGATATTAGGGTTTGTTTTTTGTATGTTATACATCTGATGAGTTTTGACAAATGTGTAATCACAAGTATCCACCCTTGTCCTATTAGATGGAATAGTTTCGCCGCCTCAAAAATCCTGTGCTCGATTTGGGTCTCTCTCCTCAGTGAAATCGTTTTTTCATCAACTTTCCTACCCCGAGGTTCATGTCATAAATGGAAAAATCTATATCAGTTGGAATTAATTCTAACCATGTAGAATAAAACAAAGCAAAACATCAAATTCAACTAAACTGAAATAAGGTTTCTCTTCACTCTACATGATGTGATTTCAAGAAAAAAAAAAGATGTGTAGTGGTGTCCAGTTATCTTACTAAATGTTAATGATCATCAGTCCAATCTTCTGACCACAATTATGACACAGGAGGGTGGGATTTTGAATGTAGCAATACGGATATCTTGTACTAAGGCAGAGACAAGAGAAGTATCTATAGCACTGTCAAGGTTATGGAAGAAATTGAAGGTATAGGGCTCCTGGGTGGCTCATTCAGTTAAGCATCTTCCTTCAGCTTAGGTATGATCCCAGAGTCCCAGGATGGAGTCCCACATGGGGTTAGTTTCTACTTGGTGGGGAGTCTGCTTCTCCCTCTACCACTGCCTGTCCCTCCCCCTGTTGTGCACACACACACACACACACACACACACACACACACTCTCTCTCTCTCTCCCTCTCTCGTCAAATAAACAAGTAAAATCTTTAAAAAAAGAAAGAAAGAAAATGAAGATAGCCTTCCTTTGGGATAGCACCCTACAGCTCAGACTCCGTAGACCCTTGTGTACACTCACCTATGAAAGGACTAGTACTTCATACCAGGATTAGCTGAGGATTCTCTGCACCTCCCCCTACTCTGCAAGATATGTATGCCAGCTGCACATCCCATTTTGTATCTACATAAAAAAGCCTAATTCTGATTTATGTTTTTTGAGTAACAAATGGAAAATCTCTTGATTGCTCCAAAAAATAATTTTGAATAGAAAGCTACTAATGTGTTTTTGTTGATGAATTTCTATGATGTAGAGGAATAAAGTAGTCACTTCCCTGCTGCTGGAGCTAAAGACAAACCACCACTCAGCAGGTGGGGGGTGGGGGGATTATAAGGGAGCATAAGCATCAAATTAATGATGAGACCAGGTGATTTTTTAGAGTTTTTCAATCCTGACTTTCAGTGATTCCACTTAAAAAAAACAGAACACTCTACTTGGACCTTTTTTTTTTTTTTCATCCAATGATCAAACAAAAAGCCTTTTCCTAACATTGTTTAAACATTTTAGAATTATCCTTTCCCATTTGCAGTATGAGCATCAGTATTTGCAACTCAGCAAATGGCCTGTTATCCCGTGTTCCCACTTTAATAGCTTGAACTGGAAAGTAGCTATAGATTGCAAATTGAATGACTGGAGCAATCAATAGCCATATATTACCAACTTTTGAAATAGACTAGACTACACATACTAATGCCCAGGACACAGGAATGTAACACACTTTGAGAAAAAAGAGATAGCAAGAAAAACTTTCTGACTCAAAGATCTAAACTAACAACTGGCTGATGTTTAGATAAAAAGAACTAATTATTGTGGGGTTATTTTAATAACTTTAAGAAAAACACTTTAAAATGTCCGTATAACAGTGTCAGAAAGAATTATTTAGGAGAAAAGCCACTGGGCTGTCTTGGAATATTAGTACACCATTGTCTCACTGTTCATGGTGACCTCATTAGCAATGTGCAGACTTTTCAGATTATAAAGATACTCTTTTCATCCCAGGGTCAATACCTCTGCCATGGCTATCTTTGTATTTAAAAAAGAAGTACATTAACCAGAAATTGTATTTCATTTCCAAAAAGCATATAGAAACCAAAGTATAGCCATGTCTCCCACTCCCTCACCTACCCACTGACCTGCATCTGCCTTTTCTCCTGTGCCTCCACCCTCCACTCAGCTCTGCTCCCTTTGCCAACCAAAAGGCATTTCTCTAACAATTCTCTCATTGTGTTCTGCATGATGGATTTCCCACTCTGCTGATGGATTCCATTAGTATTAAAAACATGTTGAAAGAACTCCCACCTTTTAAAAACACTTCTTGGCCCTATTTCTGCCTTGTCTTTTTTTTTTTTTTTTAAGATTTTATTTATTTGTCAGAGAGAGAGAGGGAGAGAGAGGGAGCACAGGCAGACAGAATGGCAGGCAGAGGCAGAGGGAGAAGCAGGCTCCCTGCTGAGCAAGGAGCCCGATGTGGGACTCGATCCCAGAAGGCTGGGATCATGACCTAAGCCGAAGGCACTCGCTTAACCAACTGAGCCACCCAGGCGCCCCTTTTCTTTCTTTTTTACAGAACCCTCCTTAAACTAGTTATCTATATTTGCTGTGTTCAGTTTTGCTCCTCTTGTTCTCTCATTAACCTCCTTAAATTAAATGTTTGCCCCCACTGCCCCACCAAAACTTCTCTTGAGTAAGCTCCCTACTGACTTCTTTATTGCTATAACCAACGCCAGTTCTCAGGACTCATTGATTTGACCTAAAGCAGCATTTCGCACTGCTGAACACCTTCTCCCTGAAATACTTTCTTCACATGACTTCCCTGGTCTTGCTCCTATACCCTAGTTTTTCTTTCCTCTCAGTCCTTTTGCTGGTTTGTCCTCAATTCCATGACCTCTAAATAAAGCCTCCTTGGGACACCTGGTTGGTGCAGTCAGTTAAGACTCCAACTCTCAGGGTGCCTGGATGGCTCAGTCAGTTAAGCACTTGCCTTTGGCTCAGGTCCTGATCCTGGGCCCTGGGATTGAGACTCATGACAGGCTCCTTGCTCAGAGGGAAGCCTGCTTCTCCCTGTCCCTATGCTCCCTGCTCCCCCTGCTTGCACTCTCTGTCTCTCTGTGTCAGATAAATAAGTGAAATCTTAAAGAGAGAGAGAGAGAGAGAGAGAACTCCAACTCTTGATTTCAGCTCAGGTCATGATCTCTGCACTCAGTGGGGAACCTGACATTTCTCATAAAGTGTCATTATGTCAGGTTGGTGGGTCCCCCAGGAGAAGTTTGTTCTTCAAGCTTACTGCTGTCAGACCTCTGCCTCCCTCCTCCCCACTCTGTGGTTGGTATAGACGCTAGTCAAAGATGGGGCTGGAACTAATGGTGGCCCCATTTCCCTGGACCACTCTGGGACAACGGTCTCATCCTTCTCAAGACCAGGCATCCCAGCACCTCTGCTCCAGGTGAAAGGAAGCACAGCTCGTCCTCAGCAGTGAACTCTGCCTTGGTGAAAAGACTTCCAGATGGGGTGCCCAGGTCAGTCCTTAAGCGTCTGCCTTCAATGAAGGGTCCTGGGATCAAGCCCCACAACTATGGGGCTTGCAGTTCAGTGGGGAGCCTGCTCCCTCTCCCTCTGCCTCTAACCCCTTGGGAGTCTGCTCACTCTCTTTCTCTCTCTCTCTCAAATAAATAAATAAAATATATTTTTTAAAGATTTTATTTATTTATTTTATAGGCAGAGATCTCAAGTAGACAGAGAGAGGAGGAAGCAGGCCCCCTGCTGAGCAGAGAGCCAGATGCGGGGCTCAATCACAGGACCCTGAGATCATGATCTGAGCCGAAGGCAGAGGCTTTAACCCACTGAGCCACCCAGGCGCCCCAATAAAATATTTTTTAAAAACGTTCTGGGATCCCATCTTGTATAAGTGTAGACAGTCATACCAGATGAGAGAGGAGAAATCAGGGCACTTGGGTACTGGATGTGGCTGCCATGAAGACCTCAAATCCTATAGTTCCAGAAATCGGGAATTATGGACAGACCAAGATCACAGAAACAGAGGGTAAGATGGTGCTTCTTAATGTATAGCACAGAACCTCTCAGGGTGCAATTGGCACCAGTGTTCTATTCTGAAGGGGGCAGGATCAAACCGTTTTATTGAGGGGCTTCAGGGAAAGGTCAAAGGGCTAGGAGCACAATGAGATCCAGTATCCTCAGCCTGGCCAGGATCTCCTCAGTGTCACAGTTTCCAAAAAAAAGTCCAAATGTCCTCTTAAGGCCCACATTCTAAAATGTCTTTTTGGGGGGCTCCTGGGTGGCCCAATGGGTTAAAACCTCTGCCTTTGGCTCAGGTCATGATCCCAGGGTCCTGGGATCAAGCCCTGCATTCAGCCTTACATCAGGCTCTCTGCTCAGCAGGAAGCCTGCTTCCTCCTCTCTCTCTGCCTGCCTCTCTGCCTACTTGTGATCTCTGTCTGTCAAATAAATAAATAAAAATTTTAAAAATAAATAAATAAATAAAATGTCTTTTTGGCATTTGGCCTGCTGGTAACTATTCACTTGAGAACCACCACATGGTGCCAACAAGGACTTGGCTTCCCATAGCATAGGACTCCCAAACTTCTTTACCCTGTGCGCCACCTTCCCAGCTCTCCTTGCCTAAAATTCACATCTTCCAAACCAAAAAACAACAAGACAGACTTTCTAGTTTTTAGTTGGGGGAAAGCAACCTATCTCAGATCTCAGGCCAGAGAAGGCTGTGGCATACGGCAGGGGGACGCCCAGCACTGGCTGGAGGGCTGGATTCAGCCACCTCAGTCACCCCACTTGCCAGTGTTTTTTTCTCCATCATAGTGGGGCCACCATGCTACGTTCTAGGTGCCTGCCCTGAAGTCAGGAAATCGTTCCTAGACAGAACGCTAGGCAATTGTAGGAACCACTCCTTAGTGTTCCTTCTCTCAGGAGCTATAGTCTGTGTCACTTTGGCATGGTGTCTAGAAACTCTGTATCATGTATTTTGTCCGTTTTAATAGAATTTCCTCTTTATGGCAAGACAAAATGGAATTCCTAAAAAGGAAAATACTACGTTTTTAAAATCTTGGTGAGACTAAGGGCCCCTGGGTGGCTCAGTCAGTCAAGTGGCTGCCTTCAGCTCAGGTCATGATTTCAGGGTCCTGGGATTGAACCCCACATCAGGCTCCCTGCTCAGCATGAGGGTGGGGGAGTCTGCTTCTCCCTCTCCCTTTCCTGCGCCCCCTGCTGTGCCCTCTCTCTCTCTGTCAAATAAATAAATAAAATCTTTTTAAAAAATCAGATACGTAACCAACTGACTCACCCAAGCACCCAAAGCACATTTCACTTTTATGTGCTTCAAAGATTCACGATCAATAACATGGTAGGATCAAAACTAATAATTCATTTTATCAGCATTCAGAGATTTTTATTTGAAGGGTTGTTGTTACCAAAAACTTTGAGGAAAGATAGATGATCCTTCTGTTGCTAGTTTAAGTAACAGTTGCGAACTAGAAAAGAATATTCTCTGAGGTCATCTGAAGCCTACATTTGTATCTACAAGATGACTTAAAAGAAATCAATTCTTTATATATTTGACAGCACAAAGTATCTTTTTTGCCTAGCAGTTTCTCTTTAAAAAAGTAATGTCTAATATGTTGTACATTTTTATTTGACATTCCTGTAATATATGCCGGATTACTTCTCAGGTATGAAGAGACATTAAAAATGCCAAATTCTGGGGCGCCTGGGTGGCTCAGTGGGTTAAGCCGCTGCCTTCGGCTCAGGTCATGATCTCAGGGTCCTGGGATCGAGTCTCACATCGGGCTCTCTGCTCAGCAGGGAGCCTGCTTCACTCTCTCTCTCTCTCTCTCTCTGCCAGTCTCTCTACCTACCTGTGATCTCTCTCTGTCAAATAAATAAATAAAAAATCTTAAAAAAAATGCCAAATTCTTTGACACATCCAATCACCCCTATCATCGCCATGACATAAAGATGGGGAAAGAGAACTCCAAGGCTTCATGTCTCACTTGGAGCCAGGCAGTAGCCTGGGACTGGTCCGCCTTCAGGCTCGAGCGCCTCCACCCCACCCTCCGTGGTGTGGAGACTAGGATCTCAAGTTACCAGTGACTCTCAAGTCAGGTTTGTTAATAACCAGCACTCACTTACCTCTGAGGAAAAACCAGCATCGTGAAAGAGAGATGACACCCTCTATAAACAGGTCATCTTTTAACCCTGAATGGAGCTATAAAATACCTATAGGTAATCTCTTTACTGGCTAAGAGACAATAGCATGTGCAGAAAATAGAGGAGGGAGAACCTAGGCTTAGGGTTAGTGGCTCTGGGCATGGCTGCACTGATCTGAAAGCACTGTGGCAAGGCTTACAGGGGCCTGACTTGAGAGCATGGTTCAGGGTCAGTGTCAGTGTCAGGTTCCAGGTCTGTGTCCAGGGGACTGCTGAATGTGGGCCTCTCAGGACAGAAACCTCAGAACAGAACCCAGGGTTAGGGTAAGGGCCTAGGGGCCTAGCAGGTCTGGGACGGCATGCTCTGTCCATGTTTATGGGGGGCTGTTTTGAGGGCATGGTTCAGGGGGAGTGTCAGGTTCCAGTTTGTGTTCAGTGGCCCGCTGAATGTGCGGTGGCTAGAGTTGAGCATGCAATTTTCTCCTCCACCGAATCCTTCCCAGAGTTCCAAATGGCACGGTTTCCCTCCGGGTGGCAGGCTCAGCCATCTGGTCTTGCTCAGGTACTCCCAATCCCTTGGGTTCTGTAGCCAGGCCCTTGGGGATGGACCTCTCTGTATCCAAACTGGGGTGAGGCTTAAGGCCTAGGGGCATGGCAGGACTGATCTGAAAGTGCTTTGGAGAGCCTCCCAGGTGGCTGAGATGAGGGCATGGGTCAGGGTCAGTGTCTGGCTCTGGGTTGGTGTCCAGGGGTCTACTCATATGGGCGTGGCCTCAGGTGGGCGTGCAGATTCACGGTGGGTTCTGCAGATTCAGAACAGATTCTGCTGTTCATTCTTTCTGTACTTCCAAATGGCACTGTTTCTTGCTGGGGGGAATTCTGAGCCCTCTAGGATTGCTCTGGTCTCCTCAGTCTAGACAGCTTATGTCCCAGGCCTCTGGGGACAGAAGCCTCAGAACTGAACCTACAATCCAGTCAGGATTATAACCTAGTGGCATGACAGGTGTGGACTGCCAGTGCTCATTGCATCTTGATGGGAGGCTGAGTTGAGGGTCTAGCTCAGGTTGGGTGTCAAGCTCCAGGTTTGTGTCCAGGGGCCCCCTGAATGTCAGGGTGACCAGATGTGGGCATGCAGATTTCTATTATTCAGAATGCTTTCAAGAGTTCCAGATGGAATGGTTTCCTTGTGGATGGCAGGCTGAGGCCACTAGTATTCCTCAAGTGTCTCCAATCCTTGGGTCTTTGGATCCAGGCTCTTGGGGGATGGAGGCCTCAGAACCCAACCTAGGGTACGGGTTAGGGACTAGGGGTATGGCTAGCCTAATCTGCCAGCTTTGATTTGACCTTTCTAGAGGGAAGATTTGATGGCTTGCTTAAGAATGAGTGTCAGGCTCTGCATTGTTGTCCATGGGGCTGCTGAATGTTGGGGTGGCCTCAGGGAGATTTCCACATTTCTCCTACTTGGAATCCTTTCCATAGTTCCAAAGACCACAGTTTCTTTCTTGGTGGCAGACTGAGTCCTCTGGTGTTGCTCAAGGGTCTTTGGATCCAGGCTTTTGGAGTTGGACCCCTCAGAACCCAATATGGGGTTAGGGTTAGGGCCTGGGGCATGGCAGGACCAAGCTGAAGGTACAATGGAGAATTTCCTGGGGGGGACTGAGATGAGATCAGGGCCAGGGTGAGTTTCAGACTCCAGGTTTCTACTAAGGAACACTGAATGTGGGGGCGGCGTCAGGTTGGCATGAAGATTTCTCCTGCCATTAATCCTTTCTGGAGATCCAAATGGCATTGTTTCCTTCTGAGTCCTCTGACAATGCCCCAGTTCCTTCTCTTTGTTCCACATCACGGGGATGGGCTTCTCAGATGCCAAATATGGTTATGGTTAGGGCCTAGGGGCATGGCAGACGGCATCTCCTAGTGGTGTTTTGATGTTTTCAGAGGGCTAAATTGAGAGGGTGGGTCAGGGTGAGTTTCAGAATCTGGGATTATGTCCAGCTGGCCACTGAAATTTGGATGGCCTCATATGGGCATGCAGATTTCTCCTATTCTGAGTCCTTTCTGGAGTTTGAAATGGCACAGTTTTCTACAGCTGGCAACCATTTGGAACTCCAGAATGGATAGTCAGTAGAAATCTCCATGCCCATCAGAGGATATGACCAAATTTAGTGCACCCTTGGACACAAACCCAGAACCTGAAATTAACCTTGAAGCACACACTCATAGGAGACCCCTGTGAAGTTTGCCACATCACTGCCAGGCCAAGCCTGCCATGCCACTAGACCTGAATGCTAACCCTAAGTTGTGTTCCTTAGAGGTCTGTCCCCCGAAGAGCCAGCCTCCAAAGCCCCAGAGACTGGGGACAGCTGAGCAATACCAGAGGGCTCTGCCTGTCACCCAGAAGGAAACTGTGCCATGTCAAACTCTGGAAAGGCTTCAGAGTAGGAGAAATCTGCATGCCAACAGGGGCAACCCCCAATTTCTGTGGTCCGTTGGACATGAACTCAGAGTCTGACACTCATGCTGACACAGGCCCTCAACTCAGCATCCTGGGAAGCTCACGTCAAAGACTGCAGATTGGGTCTGCTATGCCCCCAGGTCCTACACAAAGTGATGGGTTTAGCTTTGAGTCTTCCGTCCCCAGAAGCCTGGCTCCCAAGCCCTACACACTGGGGACAACCTCTGCAAACCCAGAGAACTCCACCTGCCACCCAAAAAGAAACTCAAACCAAGAGCATGACACACACCCTGACCCAAGCCCTCAATTTAGCCGCAAGGAGTTGGCCTCAGCTGTGGCTGATCAGGTTTGCCATGCCCTTCGGTCCTACCCAAACCCTTGGTGAGACATTGAGAATTATGTCCCCAGAGGCCTTGCAGCCCAGCTCTACACACTGGGCCATCAGACATCAGGGATATCTGAAAAATACCAAGGACCCCACCAGGCACCCACAAAGAAATCATGGCATTTGCAACTCCCGAGAGGATTCAGAGCAGGAGAACTCTGCATGTCCACCTGAACCAACCCCCCCTTCAGAGGCTTGCTGCTACAAACCACAGAATCTGACACTCAACCTGACCATGCCCTCAACTCAGCTCCAAAGGAAGCTGGACTCAGTGCCAGCAGATCAGGCATTTCATGCCCTTAGGCCCTAAACATAACCTTTAATTGGGCTTTGAGTGTTTGTCACCAGAGCCCTGGCACCCAAGCCTTACACATTGGGGATACCTGAGCAATACCTGAGGACTCCCCTAGCCTCCCAGAAGGAATCCCTGCCATTTGGAACTCCAGAAAGGCTGCAGAGGAGGACCAATCTGCATTCCCACTGGAATTCACCCCACACTCAGGGGCTCCCATTCACAACAGCAGCCTGACTGTCCCCTGACCCAGGGCCTCAACTCAGCCCCCGGAAGCAACAAGACCTGCAGATCTCTGCCATGCCATAGCTGTAGCTTTGAGTCTTCTGTTCTCAGGGACCTGGCTCCCAAGCTTTAGGGACTGCAGAGACCTGAGCAATCCAAGAGGACTCCACCTGCCACACAGAAGGAAACCCAGCAAGTTGGAACTCCGGAAAGGATTCAGAACAAGAGAAATCTGCATGTCCACATGAGACCATTCCCAATGACCATGGCCCCCCGGACACAAACTTGGATTCTAACACTCCCCTGACCCAGGCCCTCGACTCCACACCCCAGGAAGCTCACCTCACCTCCTGTTGAATGAACCTGCCATGCCTCTAGGCCCTTACCCTAACCTGAGGTTGGACTTTGAGGCTTCTGTCCCCTGAGGCCTGGTTCCCAATCCCTACAGACTGGCGACATCAGAGCAAAGCCAGAGAACTTTGTCTACCCCCGACAAGGAAATCATGCCATTTTGAACTCTAGAAAGAATTCAGAGAAGTTGAAATCTGCATGCCAACCTGAGTCCACCCCAATATACAGTAGCCCCTGGAACTTGAACCAGAAGCCTGCCCCTCACTCTGACCCAAGCCCTCAACTCAGCTACCAAGAAATTTGCCTCAGCTCTGGTATATTTGGTATGCTATGCCCCTAGGCCCTATCCCTAACCCTCAGTTGGACTTTGAGGCTTATGTCCCCAGTGGTCTTGCAGCCAAGCTCTACACATTGGGGATATCTGAAAAATACCACAGGACTCTGCCTGTTACCAGAAGGAATCCCTGCCATTTGGAACTCCAGAAAGGACACAGAGCAGGACACATCTGCATTCCCACTTGAATCCACCCCACCTTTAGGGGCCCCTGGACACAACAGGGAGCCTGACATTCCCCTTAACCATGCCCTCAACTTGGGCCCCAGGGAAGCATGCTTCAGGGTCTCCTGACCTCTGCCATGACCCTAGGCCCTAACCCTAACAATTCGTTTAGTTTTGAGTCTTCTGTCCCAGAAGACTGGCTCCCAAGCCCAAAGACCGGGCACACCTGAGCAAACCCAGAGAACTTTGCCTGCCACGCAGAAGGAAATTGTGCCACTTGGAACTCTGGAAAGGATTCAGAGCAAGAGAAATCTGTAGGCCCAAATGAGGCCACTCCCAATCACCACAGCCCCAGGACACAAACTTGGAGTCTGACACTCCCCTGACCCCGGCCCTCGACTCCGCACCCCGGGAAGCCTCTGAGGCTTCACCTCACCCCCCACAGATCAGGCCTACAATGCATCTAGGCCCTTACCCTAACCTGAGGTTGGACTTTGAGGCCTCTGTACCCCAAAGCACAGATCCCAAGCCCTACAGACGGGGGACACCTGAGCAAAGCCAGAGAACTCCACCGGCTACCCACAAGGAAACTTTGGAAAGGATTCAGAACAGGAGAAATCTGCATGCCAACCTGAGGCCACCTCCCCATATTTGGTGGCCCTGTGCACTAGAACCAGAAGTCTGCCCCTCACCCAGACCCAAGCCCTCAACTCAGCCCCCAGGAGTTTTCCTCAGTTCTGGCTGATCATATCTGCCATGACCCTAGGTCCTAACCTTAACCTTTGGTTGGACATTGAGGCTTCTGTCCCTAGAAGCCTGGAAGTCAGCTGTACACTTTGGGGATACCTGAGCAATACTACAGGACTCTGCCTGCCACCCACATAGAAACCATGCCATTTGGAAATCTGGAAAAGATTCAGAGCAGTTGAATGAACTGCTGAGACCAACCTGAGACCACCTCCATGTTCAGTGGTCCTCTGCACTCGAACCAGGAAATGGCCACTCTCCCTGACCCAAGCCCTCAACTCAGCCCCCAGGAAGTTCACCTCAGCTCTGGCTTATTGAATATGCTATGCCCCTAGGCCTTAGCCCTAACCCTTGTTTGGACTATGAGGCTTTGGTCCCCAGAGACCTGGCAGCCATATCTGAAAAATACCAGAGGACTCTGCCTGGCACCCAGAAAGAAACTGTGGCATTTGGACTCATGGAAAGGATTCAGAGCAGGAGAAATTTGCGGGCCCACCTGAACCCACCCCACCTTCAGAGGACCCCATCTGATGAGGCAACAGAAGGCAGTCTGAGGACAATGCAGAAGCCGGCAAGCTTTAATAGCCCCCATCTTGGGATATGTGACAGTCCTCAGGCATTCCTGCTACCCTAAAGGAAAAACAAATAGCTAACTGGTAGAGATCACAATTCTACCAGACCTGCGTCTCCCTCAGTGTACAAATGTCCTAATGATTTACAAGGAAGAATTCTTTTCTTTTGTTTTTTTAAAGATTTTTATTTATTTATTTGATAGACAGAGAGAGATCACAAGTAGGCAGAGAGGCAGGCAGAGAGAGAGGGAAGCAGGCTCCCCGCTGAGCAGAGAGCCCAATGTGGGGCTCGATCCCAGGACCCTGAGATCATGACCTGAGCCGAAGGCAGAGGCGTAAACCACTGAGCCACCCAGGCACCACTACAAGGAAGAATTCTTATCAATAGCTTAACTTCCAAAGACACATAACTCAGTTCTTGAAGCCCTAACACTATCTTTCCCTCCCTAAAATTGAGGGAGGCTGAGGCAGAGGGAAATGTAAATAAAGTTAAATTTCTTCTAAACCTAAAGCTCATTGATAAGAATGTGTGACAGCAGGAATGTGCCATTCCTCCAGGAAGCTCCCAAGTCTTTTACTGTTAATGTCTTACTAAAAGGAAAAACACCTTAACCTGACAATGGCAGGGCCTCTGATATCTTACAGTCCTCTTTAGCGTATGAAAGTTCTTTTGAAACTTCCCTTTTCCTTACCTCCCCAACATCACAGTCTATAATCAACCACCTCCACAACCCAAGTGCGAGAGCTCTTTCTGCCCACGGGTCTTGTTGTTTGAATAAAATCATTTTTTATTTTTTTTTTATTTATTATTTTTTAAAAGATTTTATTTATTTATCAGGGTGTGGGGAGAGCGAGCGAGCACAGGCAGACAGAATGGCAGGCAGAGGCAGAGGGAGAAGCAGGCTCCCTGCCGAGCAAGGAGCCTGATGTGGGACTCGATCCCAGGACGCTGGGATCATGACCTGAGCCAAAGGCAGCCGCTTAACCAACTGAGCCACCCAGGCGTCCCGAATAAAATCATTTTTAAAAATTTATTTTCAGCATAACAGTATTCATTATTTTTGCACCACACCCAGTGCTCCATGCAATCCATGCCCTCTATAATACCCACCACCTGGTTCCCCCAACCTCCCACCTCCGACCCCTTCAAAACCCTCAGATTGTTTTTCAGAGTCCATAGTCTCTCATGGTTCACCTCCCCTTCCAATTTCCCTCACTCCCTTCTCCTCTCCTTCTCCCCTTGTCCTCCATGCTATTTGTTATGCTCCACAAATAAGTGAAACCATATGATGATTGACTCTCTCTGCTTGGCTTATTTCACTCAGCATATTCTCTTCCAGTCCTGTCCATGTTGATACAAAAGTTGGTTATTCATTCTTTCTGAGGGAGGCATAATACTCCACAGTGTCTATGGACCACATCTTCCTCATCCATTCGTCCGTTGAAGGGCATCTTGGTTCTTTCCACAGTTTGGTGACTGTGGCCATTGCTGTTATGAACACTGGGGTATGGATGGCCCTTCATTTCATGCATCTGTATCTTTGGGGTAAATACCCAGTAGTGCAATTGCAAGGTCATAGGGAAGCTCTATTTTTAATTTCTTAATGAATCTCCACACTGTTTTCCAAAGTGTCAGCACCAGCTTGCATTCCCACCAAGAGTGTAAGAGGGTTCCCCTTTCTCCACATCCTCTCCAACACATGTTGTTTACTGTCTTGTTCATTTTGACCCTTCTAACTGGTGTCAGGTGGTATCTCAATGTGGTTTTGATTTGAATAGCTCTGATCACTAGTGATGATGAACATTTTTTCATGTGTCTGTTAGCCATTTGTATGTCTTCATTGGAGAAATGTCTGTTCATGTCTTCTGCCCATTTTTTGACATGATTATCTGTTTTTTGTGTGTTGAGTTTGAGGAGTACCTTATAGATCCTGGATATCAGCCCTTTGTCTGTATTGTCATTTGCTAATATCTTCTCCCATTCTGTGGATTGCCTCTTTGTTCTGTTGATTGTTTCCTTTATTGTACAGAAGGTTTTGATCTTGGTGATGTCCCAAAAAATCGGTTTTGCTTTTGCTTCCTTGAGAAGTATTTATTTAAATCACATGATGAGTATTTTTTTACCACCTAGGTTTTTGTTAGAACAAATTTACAATATTCCTAAAGAATTATGGAATGTGTTTACTTGGAAAATAGATAAAACAAGGTAATATTGTATTTCTGGAAAGGCTACAGTACTTCCCACTTGGTTAGATAGACTTATTTAAAATCCTTGAAGTGTGTTGCGGTGCAGATCCTCTTGGCAAACATAGAGACTGCTTTTTACCTAGTGTGTCATCCTACTACTTTGGCAATTTCACATTTGTTACCATAGCAAAATCTCCAATTACATTTTGTTCTACCTAAATCGCAGTACATAAATTAAAAAAAAAAAATCATAGACTGTTTTGCCTAAAACTTAGAGGTAACTTGAAGTAGTGACTTTCTGTTTAAAAGAAAATACATTTTACCAGTACTAAAATTCAATTTTCTTTAATCATCTCTCCCCAGTGCATTGTCTTTCTATTGCTAATGTATTTCCCACTTGTAACTATTGACAAACTTTTGCAATTCATGACTGAAATTACTTTCAGGGACCACAACAAATTTAACTTTGTGTTTGCTTCATTTATTACTGAAAATAAATTTCATTAAACATTTAAAAATGTTCTTATATGATATCACAATCTACATGGAAAAGGTATAATCCTGAGGCCAAATGGTTTATTAACTAGATCGAAAAGTCAGGTAATAGAAATGGAAGAAATTCACTAAGGTTTATTCCTCTGGGTTATAAAATCATAAAAGTAGGTACATCTTGGTTACAGATTATTGTATAATTCCCTTCAGATTGCAGAGGTCTTACTAAATTTAGCAGGTACTTTGTAACTTTTGTTCAGTGAGTGACTTAATTGGCAATCATTGGAAAGGCAGGTTAGAAAAGAGAGATAAGGGTTTGCAAGGCCTGAAGATGTTGATTAAAAAATAAGCAAAATTGGGGGTCCCTGGGTGGTGATGTCTTGGTTTTGGCTGAGGTCATGATCTCAGGGTCATGAGATGGAGCCTTGTGTCAGGCTCCACACTCAGTGGGTGTCTGCTTAGGACTTTTTCTTCCTCTCCCTCTCTTTCTGCCCCCCCCACCTCTTTCTCTCTCTCCTTCTCTCAAATAAATAAATAAATGTTAAAAGAAAATAAGCACAACTGATTTGGTCTGAGAAATAAGGAGCTTAGAAATTGTCACTCCATCCCAACAACTAAAAAGCTGAATAAACTGAAAAATAAGCAATTCTCTTTAGATATTTCAGAGAGTGAGTTCATGGACAATCACTGCTTCTAAAACTGGAGAGACAGACAGGCAGACACGGAGAATTACAACTTTCCAGAGCAGAAACTTCCCCAGAAACCAGTCCTGGGTTTGGGAAACCTGAGCTGTAATTAGTGAATTGCTTGGAGGGTTAGTGTGGATATGACTCATAAGAACTCTAAGTGGGGACAAGCCCCGCAAAATAAAAACAAATTCCAAGGGGACCCAGCCATAGGGGGCCTCTATACATTTGTGAGTTTTACCTCCAGGGTTTCTACCAGGTCCTCATAGTTAATAGTGGAGAAAAATTTCCTCATGCCTCTAGCAGGAGAAAGGGAAACATAACCATTTATCTATATAAGAACAACTCAAGATGCTGATGGAAAGTAACGATGAGCAAAAGAATGGGAGAAAGTCTCCTTATTCATGCATAAAAAGATTCAATATGGTCAAGATGCAGGTTCTTCACAAATTGGTCTGTAGATCCAAGACAATCCCAGTCAAAATACCATCAAGTTAATTTATGGATATCAGCAAACTGATTCTAAATTTACTTGAAAGAAGAAGACCAACAATAGTCAACATCATATTAAAGGAGAGGAACAAAGTCCGAACACAGATAATACTCTTTGTTTTTTTTTTTTTTTAATACTTTTTTAATTTTTTATAAACATATATTTTTATCCCCAGGGGTACAGGTCTGTGAAAGAAGAAGACCAACAATAGTCAACATCATATTAAAGGAGAGGAACAAAGTCCGAACACAGATAATACTCTTTGTATGAAAGAAAAGGCGTTCAGGAACCGGTAGTTGGGAAGATGAAATAGCCTGGAGATGACCTCTTTTCTCTTTCAAAGATAAGTTTATGGATATAAAAAATAATAGATAAATGAACAGAGATATCATAATGAGACATTTTTGTTCCCGAGGGTGCAAAATATAAGGAGTCACTCACTTACAGAGTCACTCACTTACAGACTTACAGAATCTGTTTACAGAAAACAAAATCTGGACACAGATGGCCAGTTTTGTCATGACAAATTTGCAACCATTTGTACAGCAAATCAATTTTTATTTTGTACTTATAGCTTGCCAGTTAAATTTCCAAACTCTGTTACAATTTCACTTTCCTCATTTACATTGTTTATTCATCCAAATGTGTTTATTGAGTTCCTACCTAATGTGTCATGGGCTAGGCGATTGATTATATATTGGTGAAGAAAACAAAAACTGACTGCCCTTTTGGAGTTAGTGATAAGTGAGAGATCAAGAGACATTTAACATGTATATAACTAAGTTAATAAGGACTCATTGTGGTAAGGACAATAAAAGAAACAAACATGATGCAGGATTGTCTATTATTACAGGTTCATGTTAGAGAAAATAATGATCATCTCCAAGACCTAATTTATGGTGGGGGATCAACCATATAGAAAAACTTTGGGGATGCAGTGTGGTTGAGGAAAATTCCTGCCTGAAGTCCCAAAATATTTCTTTGAATGTTAAATATTAAAGTTAAAAATGAAATAGAAAATAGGAAGATATTTTTTCAAGCATATAGAATAAAAACAAACTACATTTGGTCATACCACAAAGATACTACTAATGAAGTTATTTCTTTCTTTCTAGTTTTGTCCCATGCCAGCTTTAGTAAAATTCATACCACTCCTTGACTACTCTTCTTCTGTTCTTGTCTTTCTTCTTTCTCTTCCTTCTCCTACTCTTCCTTTTTATTCTTACATATTTAAGATTGATCTAATTTTAATTTCTTCTCATTTAAAGCTACTCTTGAAGGGGCATCTGGGTGGCTCAGTTGTTGAGTTTCAGCTCAGGTCATGATCTTTTCATTCCTGGGATCCAGCCCAGAATTGGGCTCTGTGCTCAGCAGGGAGTCTGCTTGAAAATTCTCTGCCTCTGCCCATCCCCCCCTTTCTCTCTCTCTGTCTCTCTATCTCTCTCTGTCTCTCTCTCACACACACACACTTTTTATTTCTAAAATAAACAAATATTTAAAAAAATAAAGCTACTCTTGAATATTTTTCAAGTTTTTGTTGCTGTTGTGAATGAGGTCTGGTCTCTCTGTTCCTTTTCATAATCTACGTAGTCTTGATGTTTCACTGTAGAGAAATTTTAAACATAGAAAAAATTCTAAGGAGTAAATAAAAATATCTCACAGTATGTTATCTGGTTAATATTTGCAGCATATTTCAGGTTTATGTTTATATTTATAAAATCAAGCATTTTTTGTTGGTCATATGTAATGATTACATTTTGTAACTATCATTTACTTATGTAAAAGAAATTATTGAGTTTTTCTATATGTAGCTTGCATATGCCATTATCCATTGTATCTAATTACTAACACTTTTAACCAAATGCTTTATCTTCATCTATTGAAATAATTGTTATTTTCATATTTCACCAATTGATGAATAAGAGTAGATTTATATATATTTTTTGGAACAGGAATGCCCTGTGTTCCTGGAACAGAATTTATCTATTCATGGTATGTTACTTCTATTTATTTTGTGTCAATTTACATACATACAATACAAAATTTACTACAACGGCTCATTCCATATGCCTTATATATCAAAATTCTTCCTCTACTTAAGAGAATATCCTCTGGTAGAAAATAATAATTCTTCCATTTTCATCACTTTCTTTCAAGGATTGTTATTTCTTTGACTTTTTCATATCTCACTCTGAAGTCCACTTACATGACATTTAAAACATAATTTTATACTTTTAGCCATTTTAATAACAGAATTGTATAGAATTCACTATTATGAAGAGTGGTGTGATAGAAAATGTTTATCTGTTGATTGTTCAGAACAACAAAAAGTAGCCTTAATTTGTAACATTCGTTTGCTTCCATGGGGATGGGAGGAACCCCAGGCAGTAGGGCAGCAACAGTGGGGGGGTGGGCGTGGTGGGGGGGGTGGGCGTGGTGGGGGGGGTGGGCGTGGTGGGCGGGACCATCGTGGGCGCTAAGGGGGCAGGGCAGCGAAACGCCGCAGAGGCCTGGGGCACAGGGCCGCATCCGATCTGCGGCCGCTAAGGTAAGGGGGGCAGGGTGAGGGACACAGCAGGGTGGCAGGGTGCATGTGGGCTGTAGCAATGTGGAGGAAGCACTGGGAGGGGGGGTGGATATTCAGGGCAGAAGTAGCGGTAACATGCCTGGCAGCGGGGAGGCAAAGGAGCAGGGGGGAGGGGGAAGCCGTCAGGCAGTAGTGGGGGGTTGGGGGCGGGACAAGCCGGGCATTAGCGAGTCGTCAAGGTCAGGGCGTGGTGGGCTGGGCTGCATGAGCCTGAGGGGTTTGCAGCCGGGAGAGAACACTGAGGTAGGGGGACGGGATCACGGAGGAGGGAGCAGGGGTCACCAGAGGCGTGGAAGGGGGCAGGCAGTAGTCGTACTGGGAGGGGGTGGGAGCTGCGTGGCACCCGAGCGGGGAAGCCATGCGGCACCTCTGGGGGATGGGTAGAATCTAGGCAGCAGAGGGGTGAGGGGATGGGAGGAGCACCAGGCAGCAGCGCAGCAACGGCGGGGGTGGGGGGCCGGCGTGGTGGGCGGGACCATCCTGCGCGCCAAGGGTGCAGGGCAGCGAAACGCCGCAGAGGCCTGAGGCACAGGGCCGCAGCGTATCGGCGGCAGCTGAGGTAAGGAGGGCAGGGTGAGGGACACAGCAGGGTGGCAGGATGCATGTTGTTGTAGCAATGTGGAGGAGGCGCGGGGAGGGGGGCGGATATCCAGAGCGGAACTAGCGGTAACGCCTGGCAGCGGGGCGGCAACGGAGCCGGGGGGAGGGGGAAGCCGTCAGGCAGTAGTGGGGGGTTGGGGGCGGGACAAGCCGGGCGTTAGCGGTCAACAACGTCAGAGCATGGTGGCCTGGGCTGCATGAGCCTGAGGGGTTTGCAGCCGGAGAGAACACTGAGGTAGGGGGACGGGATCACGGAGGAGGGAGCAGGGGTCACCAGAGGTGGGGAAGGGGGCAGGCAGTAGTCGTACAGGGAGGGGGTGGGAGCTGCGTGGCACCCGAGCAGGGCAGCCATGTGGCACCTCTGGGGGATGGGTAGAATCTAGGCAGCAGAGGGGTGAGGGGATGGGAGGAGCCCCAGGCAGCAGTGCAGCAACGGCAGGGGCGGGTGTGGTGGGCGAGACCATCGTGCACGCCAAGGGGGCAGGGCAACGAAACGCCGCAGAGGCCTGGGGCACAGGGCCGCTTCCAATCGGCGGCAGCTAAGGTAAGGGGGGCAGGGTGAGGCGCACAGCAGGGTGGCAGGGTGCATGTGAGCTGTAGCAATGTGGCGGAAGCGCTGGGAGGGGGGTGGATATTCAGGGCAGAAGTAGCGGTAATGCCTGGCAGCGGGGAGGCAACGGAGCAGGGGGGAGGGGGAAGCCGTCAGGCAGTAGTGGGGGGTTGGGGGCGGGACAAGCTGGGCGTTAGCGGGTGGACAACGTCAGGGCATGGTGGGCTGGGCTGCATGAGCCTGAGGGGTTTGCAACTGGGAGGCAATACTGAGGTTCATGGCCGGGATCCTGGAGGAGGGAGCAGGGCTCACCAGAGGCCGGGAAGGGAACATACAGTAGTGGCACAGGGAGGGGTGGGAGCTGCGTGGCTTCTGTGGGGGTGGTCGGAATCTAGGCGGCAGCAGAGGGGGTGAGGGGGTGAGGGGGTGGGAGGGTGCGAGCAGCCCCAGGCTGCAGGGCAGCAACAGTTAGGAGGGGGTGGTGGGCGGTCCCATCGTGCGCGTCAAGGGGGCGGGGAGGTGAAGCGCTGAAGAGGTCTGGGGCACAGGGCCGCAGTGGAGCGGCAGCAGCTGAGGTAAGGGGGACAGGGGTGTATGTGGGCGGTTGCATTGTGGTGGAAGCACGGGGAGGTGGTGGATAGGGTGCTAGTAGCACAGTAATGTGGCTGGCAGTGGGGAGACCACGGAGACAGGGGTGAGGGAAGCAGCTAGGCGGTGGTGGTGGGTGGAGGGGAGGGACCAGCCTGGCATCATCGGGAGGCCAGTGTTTGGCGTGGTGGGCAGGGTAACAGGGCTGCAAGGGTGCCAGGAGGTGTCAGAGGTGAAAACGCTCACGTATGGGGGCGGGATCAGTGGGGGAGAGAGCTGGGGTCACCAGAGTCGGGGGAGGGGGCAACCAGTCAGTAGTGGGGCAAGGAGGAGTAGCGGCTGTGGGTCGGGAGCTGTGTGCCATCTGAGGGGGTCAGCAGTGTGGCACCTGGAGGAGGTGGGGAGATTAGAGGTGGCAGGGCAGTATAGGGAGGGTGGGACCAGCCCTGAGGCAGCAGCACAGAGACAGCTTGGCTGGCTTGCTGGGCCTGCTCATAGTGCATGCCAACGAGGTGGGGAAGCGAAGCGCAGCAGAGGCCGGGGCACAGGACAGAGGCTGCCCGGCAGTGAGGGGGCCTGTGGGGGGGCACCGCAGGGTGGCAGGGGTACATTTTTGGGGGCAGCAAGCTGGTAGCCACACGGGGGGGGGTGGTGGTGGATGTGCTGGGCAGACACACACTTGGCAGCCAGGAGGCATCAGAGTGGGGGGAGGGGAGTAGCTAGGCGGTAGTGTCCTTGGGGGTGGGCAGGACTAGCCGGGTATGAGTGGGGTCTCAATGTCATGGTGTGGTGGGTCAGGCAGCAAAGCAAAGGGCCTGGCTTTGCTGGTCTTGGTGCATGTCTACAGGGCGGGACCACTGTTAGCAGCAGCAGCGTGGACCCAGGGTAGCAGTGGAGAGGCAATGGTGGTTGTAAGTGGGGGCTCTGTGGGCGGTGGTGCAGCGTGGTGGGAGTGGCTCATGTTGTGGGGGCAGCCTGGTGGTACCAGTGCGGGGAAGGTGGAGTAGGACTCATGGGGCGGCAGCAGTGCGGCAACAGGGCTAGGAAATCGGGAAGGCTCTGGAGTGGGGGACAGGGGTAGCATCTAGGTGGTAGCTGCAGGGAGGGGTGGGCAGGAACAGCAGAGGGGTAGCGTGGTAGGTGGGGCAGTCATGCAAGTCAACAGGGCAGGGCTATGAAGACCAGCAGTTGCAGAACACAGGGGAGCAGCAGGACATGGGGTAAGAGTGGGACCCAGGGTGGCAGCAGATCAGAAGCAGGGTAGTGGTAAGGGGGCAGTGACGGCGAGGGGCAGGGTATTGGTAGTGGGGGTGTGGAGAGAGCAGATGGGGGTGGTATCAGCAATGTGGTGGGGCATCAGGACAGGAATGGTGGTGGGCAGGGTGGGACAGCACGGCTGCACAGGTGCATGTGGGGTGGCAGGCGGTTGGTGGTGGCATGCAGAGAAGGGGGGACAGAACCATCTGGGAGGCAGCGGCACAGCAACTGCACAGGTAGGGCACGAAGGGCAGGGTAGGGCCTTAGTGCCTGTCAATGGGGCTGGACAGTGAAGGTCAGTAGTGGCCTCGGGCACAGGGCAGCAGCTTAGCTGCAGCAGTGGTGGTAAGGTGGACAGTATGAGGGGTGTGCTGCGGAGGGCAGGGTCACGAGGCGGGGGTACCCAGGCAGTAGCAGCATTGGGAGAAGGCTGGGATGCGTGGGGCAGCAGGGAATCTGGAGGCACTGGAGCAGGGGTGGGGGGCCGACAGGCGGGAGAAGTTCGGGGGTGTTTGGTGGGACCTGCAGGGCAAGAGCATCAGGTTAATAGCTGTGTGGGCAGGGCAGGGGCTCTGCACAGCCGCAGCAGCAAGGGGAGAGTATGCAGTGAAGAAATGGCGGGGGGAGGGCAGTGAGGCAGCAGTGATTAGAGGAAAGCAGTGACTTGAGATGGCAGCAGATGGGGAGGCAAAGCAGGGAGGCGAAGCAGGGAGGGATTGGCCTGGATGTGGTTGGGAGGGACTAGTGGCGCAGCAGCCACATGGCAATGGCACAGCATGGCTTGGGGGCTGGGTGGGGCAGTGGAGATGGGCAGGAGCAGGGTGACCATGGTAGCAGTGGTGGTGCTGTTGGAAACACAGGCACCAGGGCAGTAGAAGCGCTGGAGGGTGGTGCAGCAGGGTGGCAGAGTCCTGGGGGGTGCACAAGGGAGTGGTAAGGGCACTGGGGGTGGCACAGCTGGGCATCAGTTGCAACGGCAGGGCAGCAGAGCAGCTGTGGTGAGGGTTAGCTGTTGTGGAAAAAAGGGCACTGCTGTGGAGTAGCAGGGTGGAGGGTGGCAGCGCTGGTGGCAGCAGCATGTCAGGAATGGGGGGGTGGAAGTGACAGCGGTGGGTGTGTGGGGTGCAGCAGGGTGGCAGTGGGGGATGGCACAGTGGGGTGGCAGTGGTACAGGGTGTGGGGACCAGCCAGGCGGCAGAAGAACAGGTCGGGGTGGCAGTGATTTGGTAGCGGCACTATCAAATGCTTTTTCTGCATCTGTTGACATTGTCCTATGATGTTGATCCTTTGTTTTGTGAATGCGGCCCATTAGTTTGATTTGTGGATGTTGAACCACCATTGCATCCCTGAAATACATCTTACTGGATCATACCTCTTCCCGTATTGTAGAATTTGGTTTGCAGATATTTGGGTGAGGATTTTTATGTTTATGTTCATCACAGATACTTGAGAGGTCTCGATAAGGGCCGTGCTGGCCTCATAAAATGAGGTGGGGAGCGTTTCTTCCTCTTGTTTGTCTGTCAGAGTTGGAGAAGGATTGGTATTCATTTTTTTCTGTGGATGATTCGTAGAATTCACAGGTGAAACCATGGGGTCCTGGACTTTTGCTTATTGGAAGTTTTTGATTTCTTATTTAATCTCTCTACTGGTCATTAGTAGACAGCTGAACAGTCAGATGTCTGTTTCTTTAGAATTCAATCTTAGTAGGTTGTATGTTTCTGGAAATGTATCCTTTTCTTTTGGATTATCCAGCTTGTTGGGGTGTAATTGTTCATAGTACATTCTTAAGAGCCTTTGCATATCAGTGGTTTCAGGGAACATCTCTCTCATTTCTGATGATGAGTCCTCTTTCTTTGAATCTGGCTGAGACTCTGTCAGCTTTGTTCTTTTCAAAGAACCAGCTCTTTGCTGATCTGTTATTCTTGTTGGTGTTTTTTAAAAAATATATATCTTTCTGTTGTCTTTTTAGTTTGTATTTCATTTATTTAAGTTCTGATGTGTTCCTTCTACTAACTTTGGACTTTATTTATTCTTTTCTGTTTCCTTGAGGTATCAAGTTAGGTTGCTTATTTGAGACGTTTCTTGTTTCTTGAGTTAGGCCTGTATCACTATAAACTTCCTTCTTAGAACAACTTTTTTTTTTTTTTTTAAAGTTGGCTCTAAGGGCTGCCTGTGTGGCTTGGTCTGTTAGGTGTTGGCCTTTGGCTCAAGTCATGAATTTAGGGTCCTGGAATTGAGCCCTGCATGAGGTCCCTGGTCAGCACGGGGAGCCCCTTTCTCTCTCTTCTACTGCCTGCTGCTCCTTCCACTTTGCTCAGTCTGTCTGTCTCTCTCCCCAGCTCTGTGTCAAATAAATAAATGGCATCTTTAAAAAAATAAAGTGAGCTCTATGCCCAGTGTGGGGTTGAAACTCAAAACCACAAGATCAGGAGTCACAGAGCTCCACTGACTAATCGACTAGACTAATCGACTAATCGGGTGCCCCATTTTAGAACCTGTTTTACTGCATTCTGTGAATTTTGTTTCATTGTATTAATTTTTCATTTACCTCAAAGTATTTCTGTGTTCCTATTTTGGTTTGCCCATGAACCCAATTGGTTGTTCAGTAGCATGTTGTTTAGTCTCTGTGTTTATGAATTTCCAGTTTTCTTCTTGTAATTGATTTCTAGTTCTATACCACTGTGGTTGGAAAAGATGGTTGATTTGATTTCAGTCCTCATTTGGGAAAATTCTAGGCTTCTGGAATTTATTGACTTGTCTTGTGGCCTTACATATGACCTAAGGTGGAGAACGTTCTAGGGGCACTTGAGAGGAGTATATTCCTTTTGCTGCTTTTGGATGGAGGGTTCTGTGTGTATCTGTCAAGTCCATCCAAGTAAGGGGTTGTCTGAGGCTGATGTTTCCGTTGTGATCTTCTGTCTGGATGGGGGATCATTGAGAGAAGTGTGAGGTATTAAAGTTCCCTATGGTATTGGTGCTGATTGCTTCTCTTAGGTTTGTTCATATATGCTCTACATATTTAGTTGCTCCATGCTGGGGTGGTAAATATTTATAAATGTTGGATAATTGTACTGCATTAATTCCATTATCAGTTGTAGTGCCCTTCATTGGCTCTTGTTACAGTGTTTGGATTTTTTCTTGTTCTGCTCCATTGGGCTGAAAATAAGAAGATCATCTGTTAGTTCTGCAGCCATGAACAAAGCACACCCCTGCTCTAAGTCTGGTTTTCTTTTTTTTTCCTCTGTAAATAAACACAATAAATTCTTCTCCAATGACCATATCCTGACTCCAATACGAGGATGTGTATAAAAGTGCTTTATAAACTAGGAGATACTGCCCAATTATGAAAATGATTGTGCAACCACCAAATGTTCAGGATAAGATTTTTAAAGACATATGTATTTATTGTAGAGACAGAAAGAGAGTGCACAAGCATATGCTAGAGAAGGGAGGGTCAGAGGGAGAGAGGGTATCCTCCAGCAGCATCCCCGCTGAGTGTGGAGCCTGGTGCAGGGCTCTCTCCCAGGAGCTTGGGTTCTTGATTTGAGCCAAAATCAAGAGTCAGCTGCCTAACTGACTGTGCCACCCAGGTACCCCCAGAATAAGATTTTTTACAACATTTTTTGAGGGCTTACTCTCATAGGTACTATTCTAAGTGATCTCCATTTCACTCAATTCTAAAAACTATTTTTAAATTTAAATAGAAGCGGTTCTAAAAGCAAATATTCATAATATACTCCGAGGTGGGCAAACAGGCAGAAAAGAGGTTAAGTAGGGGCATTGGGATGGTTCAGTCATTGAAGCTTCTGCCTTTGGCTCAGGACATAATCCCAGGTTCCTGGGATCGAACCCCAGGTCAGGCTCCCTGCTCAGTGGGGAGTCATCTTCTCCCTCTGTCCCTCCCCCTGCTTATGTCTCCCCCTGTTTATGTCCCCCCTGACTCTCAAATAAATAATGAAATTAAAAAGGTAAGTTACTTGCTCAGTGTCATGATAAATGTTAGAACTAGATATAGTCCTGAGTGTGTGACCCTGAAGAATGTGTTCTTTACTTTGTACATTTACCAAAAAATACGTAGCCCTCAAAATACCATAGATTAAATTAGTTTCCCCTTTCTCCATACATTGAGTATCGGAAGATGCTACAATTCCAGGACCCTGGCTGCCTGGGTCGGTGGAGTGTCTGACTCTTGATCTCCGGGTTATGAGTTTAAGCCATGTTGGGGGTACAGATTACTTAACTGGAAAAAAAAAAAAAGATGCTATATTTGGGCTTGTTTTCTTTTTCCTTCTGACCCCTTCACCCATTTCTCCCACCTCCAACCCCAAACTTCTGCCACCCTCCATCTGTTCTGTCTGTGAGCTCATATTTTTGTTTTTGTTTTGTTTAAGGTTCTACATGTGATTTCTAGTATTTGTCTTTCTGTCTGGCCTGTATTACTATAGCATAATGCCTTCAAGGGCCACCATGTTGTAAATCGAAAGATTTCATCTTTTTTTATGGATGAGTAGAATTCCACTGTTTATGGACCACAGTTTCCTTATTCATTCATCCACTGATGGCATTTAGGTTGTTTCTTTATTTTCACTGTTGTTATTTTCCTGCAGTGTACACAGGGGTGAATATACCTTTGTGAGTTAGTGTTTTCATTTCCTTCAGATAAATACTCAGAACAGAAATTGCTGGCTCCTTTGGTTGTTCTGTTTCTCATTTTTTGGAGGAACTTCTGTACTGTTTTCCATAGTGGCTGCACCCTTTTATACTCCTAGTAATGGTGCACTAGAGTTTTCCTCTACTCCACATCTTCACCAAAATTTGCTATTTCTTGTGTTTTTGGTAATGGCCCTTCTGACAGGTGTGAAGTGGTGCCTCATTCTGGTTTGATTTGCATTTCCCTGATGATTAATGATGTTGAGCATCTTTTCGTGTTCGTGTAGACCATCTGTATTTCTTCTTCAGGAAAATGTCTATTTGGATCTGCTGCTGTTACATTAGATTACTTGTGGAGTTTTTGGTGTTTTTTTTTTTTTTTTGTTTTGCTGTTGAGTTGCATGAGTTCTTTATATTTTAAACATTAACCCCTTACTGGATATATAATTTACAAATGTTTTACCTTAGGTTACCGTTTTATTTTGTTGATGGTTTCCTTTGTTGTTTTGACGTTTTATAGTTTGATGTAGGCCCACACTTTGCTTCTTTGATTGTTTTTACTTTGGTATCAGCTTAAAAGCACCACTACCAAGACCTGTGTCAAGGGCCTTTCCAAATCCTGTGTTTTCTGCTATAAGTTTTATAGTTCCAGGACTTATATTCAAGTATTTGACACATTTTGAGTTAAATTTTGTGTATGGTGTACGAAAATGGTGCAGTTTTGTTCTTTTGCATGTGGCTCTCCAGTGTTCCCAGCACCATTGATGACAGAGACTGTTTTTTCCCCCTTGTTTATTCTTGGCTCCTTTGTCATAAAGGTCCCGGACCATAGATGTGTGTTTCACTTCTGGGCTCTCTCCTGTCTTCTGGTGATGTGTGTGTCTGTTTTTATGACAATGTTAGATTGTTTTGATTCTCAAGCTTTGTCATTAGTCTGAAAAGTGCAAGCGCAATGCCTTTAGTGTGGTTCTTCTTTCTATAGATTGCTCTGGTATTCAGAGTCTTTTGTGGCATCATACAAATTTTTAGATCCTTCTGTTCTCTTTCTGTGAAAAATGTCCTTGGAATTTTGATAGTAATTACAAAGTAGATGGTTTAGGGAAGTATGGACATTTTACCACTATTAATTCTTTTCACCCATGAATATGTGATATGGTTTATGTGTGTTGCCTTCAGTTTCTTTCCTTACTGTCTTGTAGTTTTCAATTATACAAGATTTTACCTCTTGGTGAAGTGTATTCCTGGGTATTTTATTCTTTTTGATGCAACTTAAGCTGGGATGATCTTCCTAATTTATTTTCTGATGATTCATTATTAGTGTATAGAAATGCAGTAGGTTTTGGGGTAGTAATATTGTATCCTGTCCCTTTACTGAATTTAGTCATAGTTTGAACAAGTTTTCATTGGCTTCTTTGAGGTTTTCCTTATATTCTGTATCATCTGCAAATAGTGACCATTTTACTTTTTTATTTCCAGTTTTGATGCCTTCTGATTATCTTCTTGCATAATTGTTCTGCCTTGGATTTTTAATACTGTGTTCAGTAAAAGTGGCAAGGAAAAAGTGACAGTGTTCCTAACTTCGGCGATCTTAGAGGAAATAGAAACAGCTAAAACTTTTCAGTATGGGATGTGACGTAATCTGTGTGGTTGTCGCATAAGGTCTTTAAAAAAAAAGATTTTATTTATTTATTTGAGAGAGAGAGAGATCACTAGTAGGCAGAGAGGCAGAGTGGGGGAAGCAGGCTCCCTGCTGAGCAGAGAGCCCGATGTAGGGCTCGATCCCAGGACCCTGGGATAATGACCTGAGCTTAAGGCAGAGGCTTTAACTCACTGAGCCACCCAGGTGGCCCATATATGGCCTTTTTGGTGTTGAGGTATGTTCCTGGTCTACGTGCTCTGTTGAGAATTTTGATTGCAAATGGATATTAAAGTTTGTCAAATGCTTTCCTGCTTCTCAAGATGATCACATCATTTTTATTCTTTATTTTGTTAATGTCCTATATCACTTTGATCGATGTGCTCCTGTAAACCATCGTTGCATTCCTGCAAGATCCCACTTGATCATAGTATATGATCATATCAGCATATTGGTGAACATGGGTTTTTAGTATTTTGTTGGACATTTTTACATCTATAGTTATCAGGGATATTGGACTATAAGATTCTTTTCTTGGGGTGTCCACGTTTATTTTTGTATCAGGGTAATGTTGGCCTCAGCAAGTGGCTTTAGAAGCTTTCTCTTCTGTTTTTTGGAAAAGCGGGCAAAGGACTGGTTTGAATCCTTCCCTGAATGGTAGAATTTACCATAAAAGACATCTGGTTCTGAAACATGGTTTTTTTTTTGAGGTTTTAAATGGCTGATATGGTGAGTACTGGTGTTTTATGTAAGAATTGAATCACTAGAGATGAAACTGTTTCCATATCTTGGTGGTGGGATGGATGAAGGGGAACGAGAGTCATGGGGGCCCAGCACTCAGAGGCTCCATCTGCCACTGCGGCTGTGTCATTCCTCTCAGATGCTGGCAGAGGATGAAGGACGTGGTGGAAACATGGCAGAGTGGTGGTGGCAGAAAGTTGGGGTCCGAGCGGGGTGATGAGACTGATGCGTGGCCCTCCTGTCCCACCCATAGGGTATCAGATTGCCTACTGCCTGGCCAACAGCAACTCCAGCACGTTCACCACAGTGGAGATGGGAGCTATGGTGAGGCAATTCATGGCCACCGAGCTGGACCCAGAGTCAGCGTACATCTTCAGGCTGATGATCAAGATGAGGCAGGGCTGGGGGAGCCCCTAGAGGCCACCATCATCACCACTGAGAAGCGAGGTAAGGCCAGAGGCCCAGGTCCATTGTCCTGGTGATGTGGGAAGACAGCTGGGCCCAAGGCTTCCTGGGGCAGGGCTTGCAGGGTAGTGCGTCTACATAGCCGGATATTTACCAGATAGGCAGGAATGTCCCTGGAGAGGAGGTTGTGTAACTGGATCAGTGTGGCTCTGAGTCACCATGTTGGAGGGAGGCTCCCTGAAGCCAGGTGCTTTTTCTCTGATGTTCAAGACCACATGATCAGCTGAGCCAGGGGTTCCAAAACAGGTTTTCTACCAAGCAATCCTAGGGAGATATGTCTTCCTGGATGGCGCTTCTGTTCCAAGCCCTGGTGAGGTGCTTATTGTTCATTGTCTTGGTTTATCCTTAACCAAATTCTGGGGGACAAAGTGCTGTGAGGTCCAGTTCTACAGAAGACATGGGGCACAGACAGATTCAGTCATTTGCCAGGGACACAGCTGTTGAGGCAGTGATGTGGACACCTTCCACAGACACTGGGCTCCCTGTTCCCACAGCAATCTGCTGTGGGTTCCCATCTCAGTGAGCCCCTGATATGCCATCCAGCCTCATCCCGGGATCTGCCTCAGGAGGTTCCCTTCCCAGGGGCACCCCAACTACTATAGACCCTTTTTATGCCACCTGAACTTGGAGGGACCACAAGGGTTCCAGCTTAGGTCTGAGTCAGGACAGAGCAGGGGCAATCGAGTGCAGAGCAGGCACTGGACCCCCACTCTGAGGCTGCCAGGATCCTGCGTGGCTCTCAGGGCAGCGTGGTGCCTGCCAGTTTCTGTGCTACCACCAGCCCACATGCATAATTCCCTTAGAGTTCTGGCTTCAGAATGTGTGGCTCAGAGACTGCATCCCTGTTCTCTCCACATCCAGGGAGCAGGCTGTGCTTTGGCCCTGCTGAGGCCACAGGGTAGCACATGGGTGGTAGCTTGACTTGGCTTGTCCCAGGAGTCTTGCTCATCAGTGTCAGAGCAGGGCTCTTACTGGAGCACAGGTAGACTGACAACCAGGCCTATCTGGAAATGTAGCCGCCCTGGGAGAAACACATTTGCTCACTACTCAAGCGTTATTTGTGCTGTTATGCTGAATCCTCCTCTGACCCACCTGCGTACCATGAGAGGCTGAGTGAAATGCAGTGCCTGGAGTGTAGATTATGTTGGCTTCTCTATACATCTGTCCCTAGGGGTTATTCTGCTGGTGGGAAGGGGGTTAGGGAGCAGGTATTTGGGGCTGACATGCCTTGCTTCTGAAGAGCCCCCTGTGTTTGAGCAGGAAGGCGGGGGGCTGCAGTCTGATCTGGCACCTGGGCCCACATTGGTTACCACGGTGGTTGGGTTGAGAGGAGCACAGGGCCTGCCAGCCAGAGTCTGTGGTTCCTCAACTGCCTGTTGACAGCCTGCACCCAGGGCTCGGGGCACTGGAGCAGAGCCAGAGCCCCAGGGCCCAGGAAGATGCTCATAGGAAAGGACTGGAGCCAGGGAGGGAGGGAGGCAGGCAGGCCCATGCCTCCACGGAAGCCAGCCAGGTCACTGGGGGGCTGAAGCCCGGCTCTGTGCTTTCTTCTGCATTGGAGGGTTGGCATGTCTCAGGACAAAAAGCACACAGTGGGAAGCCTGCCATCACCACAACCCTGAAGTAGACGGTGTGATGTGGCATGAACTCAGGCACCTGGGTGCAAAGGTTATGTCTCCTCATCCAGTCTCCTTTCAGATGTCTAGGTCAGCACCTGGGCGTTGGACAGAGAGCAGCTAGCTAGGGTGCGGGAGTTCTTTCTGAGGAGGCTGGCAGGTGGAATGCTGTCCCGTGGCTAAGGTGGGCGGTGGGGGTAGAGACCAAAATAGCCTGCTAAGTGCTAAGGCTCAGGTTTTGTGCAAGGGGATTCTTGGAGGCGCCACAAAAGAAGAACCCCATCTCCATGTCCCTGCAGAATCTTTGGTTGGGTGCAAGGAGGGAGAAAGGGGGGAAGGAGTATATTTGCTCTTTCCACCACTATGCGGGTTACCTTCTTCCAAAGAGATCCATTGAGGACATGGAACACAGAGGCCGAGCGACCTGGTGGACACCAGGAGAGGGTGTGCTGTGCAACCGGGGGAGAAAGGGCTAGACTTGCCTGACCATGGTGGATGCAAAGGGGGCACTGAACAGGTTTGTGGGCCTTGGGCAAGGCGGTGAGCTGCAGGGCTTCGCCATTATCCAGGATGCCTCCGTAAACGCTGTTGCAAATCCTTTACAACCTCTTTGGTTTTCTCCTTGGGAGAAAATTCTAGAAGCAGAAACCTTAGCTCAGAAGACATGAGCGTATTTGGCTGGAGATACAGAAACTCATGGACACGCCATGTCCTGGTGACCAGGATGCAGGTCTTGTGGCCTCTCTGCTTCCATGTTGATGTCTTGTCTTCTATGTTAGGTGAAAATATATTTCATTAAGTGTGTGTCCACAGGCCTTTTATCCCTACTTTTCATTAAATGCCTGTGACTATACACGGTGATGTGTCTTGTGGGGTCTTAGTGTCTGATCGTGAAAATTCTCAAACTCAACTGGGTAAGGATTTGCAGAACTCATGGAAAAGCTGCATTCAAGCTAATCAAGAATTCGTAAAGGAGAACTTAGTGAGTTGAGGAACATGAGCCTACCTTTGTGACTCTTGTTTGAAATGTTGCTGGTTCTTTAATATTTCTTTTTCCAGATTTAGGGAAACTGTATCTGAAAATATCCATGATCTACAGAAATGTGATGAAATATTTCTGTGTGAACAAATGGGAAAATTTAACTTCTCTCCCTTCCTGAACCCTCCATCATTCTCAGGGAGAATTCTTTCTTCCAAGGTACTTAGTATTATTGGCACAAGTTCAGCACAAGCGCTTTTTTCCTGTAACAGGACACCGCTAGAAACATTGGTTATTTTACTAAGGGATTGAGTGAAATGTCCAATTTGACAGTAATGTGTATAGACTCAGATAATGACCAGACAATTTTCAGGAATTAAGGGTGACTTTGTGGAGCCCCTTGGCAATAGCGGCTTCACGCCTCGATGACACAGTGCTCAGGAGCCTTGCCAGATGAGTAGGGAATGTTACCTGTTGGCAGGTATAGGAACCTCAGGATATTTGGGGGACCTCGAGAAGAGGAATCCACCCAAATCGACAGGTATTGCAGTCAAGTCTGATGGGAGTATTGTGCTTGGCTTTGGCCTGGACACACTACTGAAAGTTCACTCTAGCGATTCCTCATGAGAAGTTCCCGCACAGCAGGGTTTCAAAATCTGTATGGAACGGTCTGTCACTATGCCTGCCAGGCTTAGTTAGAATAGATGCTAAGAAACCTAGTGTGCTTGTGGCTGCATTCTTGCATCTAAGAAACCATCCCAAATCTCTTGAGCTGAAAGCCATCACCCATGTGGACTGGCACATGCTGCCACCACTGCCAGGCATTTCTGTGCCTCACAATGGGTCCCGTGAAGCTCTGAATCTGTTTAGTTCACAATCAGGTTTGGGGACCTCACTTTGTAGGGTGGCAGTGTTTTCGGATTGGGAAAATCCTATCAGAACTATACCCCAAATTGTCCCAGAATCCTCTAGAAGCTGGTTGTTGGAGGGCTTGCCCTTTAGGTCAGTAGCATAGTCTCTGGTTAGAGTGAAGCAACTTTAATCTCCAAGGTATAGGTTACATTCATATTGGGTGGTGATTAGTTGTTGGTTTTTTATTTCTTTTTTTGAGTTCAAGGGTCCATGAAAGGCATGTCTTAGAAAGGAAAGACCAGAGGCTCATTTCAGCCAAATAGAGTTTTGAGGAAAGAAAGGAAGCAAGACTAACAGAGTCACTCACATAGAGTAGAAAAGACATTGAGGAGGTAGAGTATATGCATATCTCCAGTGGGAGTACTGTGTCATTGAAGTTACAGGGTAGAGGAATGAGAATGCATGTTAAAGGTGAACGAAGATTCAAGGAGAAGTAAGCAACCCTAGGACGGTCATGCAAAATGCAGTTGAAATAGGGTTTATCCAGATCTTCTGTTCGGTTTATGGGAGAAGCAGAAACTTTATTTAGACTCCTGTCACATGGTGATTGACCTCTGGGCCATTTCCTGGCCCACATCCTCCTGCTTGGGTCTGGCAAAGATATCCTGGAAATCCCGGTAGCCCGCTGACCGTGCATGTATGATTTGAAGTTCTGCCAGCAGCAGTGCTAAATCTTTAAATTTCAGGATTCTGTGGTCTTAGCCTCTTTGAGCTTGTGCTCTCTGCTTTAAGGGAGGGGCATGCTTTCAGTTCTGTGTGACATTGTGTCTTCCCCAGTGCGGTTCCTGAGACCTCAACTAAAAGCTCTCCCTGTTTTTACAGGTGGTGCTTTGAACCTCAGGTGACTGGACCTCGTTGGCAGCATCCATCGCGTCTGGCCTCTGTCTCTTCAGTGCAAATTCAAGTGCAAAATATACAGGAATGTGACCTCTGTCATCTCCCTGGTGGATGTATATCACAGTCGTAAGTTGTCATGGTTCTGAACCTCCTGCCAGGGCTGAGGTTTAGGCCTTGACTTGGGTATCTTTTTTGCCGGCTTCTGTCTTTCTTCTGGAGGGAAAAATACCCTCTTCTTGTCGATTAACTTGGAGATGTACCCTGAACCAGAATGTTTAGAGTTGGCTGCTTGTGGAAGATGACTTAGTGGCACATGTGGAGAAGGTTCTGCAAGTCCCTGCCCCACAAAAAACTTCTGAACTCCAGGTTGCCTCCTGAGTTATTGCAGCCTGACCTTGTATAGACATTCTCTTGACGATCAACTATCTGCCCACACTTGCTTCATTGGGCCATACATCTAGAGCAAAGAATCCTGGGCATCTTTACAAATGGATGTCTGAGTGGACTTCCGCACACGTGTTCTCTCTCTCTTTCTCTCTATCTCTATGTTTCTTTTTGTGGGCAGAGTGGGAGTTGCAGAGGATGAGAGAGACACTTCAGCAGGATCCACATGCCTTCCATAGCCTGACACAGGCTCAATCCCATAACCCTGATGTCATTACCTGAGCCAAAGCCAAAAGTTGGTCCCTTAAGTGAAAGAACCATGGAGGCATTCCTGGACAGTCTTTGTGTTTATGGAAGGGACCATAAGAACCCCCTTCTGTTCTACAATCTACCGAATCGGGGAGTATTTCCACATCTGCTGTGGTCATACACCCTCTCAGGCCCAGGGATACATAGCTGTTCTTGGTGGTGGAGAAAAGCCCTTGGCTCCCATGTTCTCATAGTTGGGGAGGAAGCCCTCACTGCCTGATGCTGAACTGTCGAGGTTTTCCTGCCCTGATCCCAACAGGTCTTCCAGAAGAGCTTCTTTGTAAAAGATGAAATTAATTTGCCAACCCCTGGTTGGCACAGTTGGGTAAGCATCTGCCCTTGGCTCAGGTAGGATACCTGAATGCTGGATATCAAGCCCTGTATTGAGCACCCTTCTCCATCTTCCTTGCTGAGTGACCCTGACTGTTTTGCACTCTCTCTAGCTCTGTCATTCTCCAATATGTGAAGTAAATAGAAATATTTCTAACCATGTAATTAATTTGTAAATCCTTTGCATTTTGTAAGGACAATATTAGTAGAATTAAGGACACATGAGAGGTAGATCACAAACCATGTGTTGAATCTTGTGGCCATTCATCCTTGCACGATATACATATGTCGATAGGTTAAGGTTTTCTTGAACATACATCGAGGGTGCACTTGAGATGGCTTTGCTGGCAGGATGTGATTTTATTAAAGCACAGGATACGACCCTTGGGTAGAAAGGGCTGCTTGCTAGGGTCGTGACGGGAGGCTGACTCTCTGGGATAGCATTGGGGGAGGTCAGGCAAAAGGGAGGTTTTGCAAGAACGTGGCAGGAGGACAGAGGACACCCAGGATTCGTGAGGCTTTGCTCTTGTGAAGGAAGGTGGTTTTTCCTGCTAGGAAGGCATGAATTGAAAGATGGCGCGGAGCTTCCTGGAGGAATGTTACCTTCCTCCTCTCACAGGTCCTTCCCAAGGGACTGCAGGTTTGAAAAGAAACTCTGTGCTACGGAAATTTCCTTCAGCCTCAGCCTCCCTCAGTGTCATGGAGGGGAGGGAGATGTCAGGGCTTCAGGAAACGGAGATCCGGGCCTCTGGCAGGTCGCTAGCCTCTCGTTAAATGAGCCTCTTCCTGCAGAATCAGGAGGACTTTTCAAAACCGAGGGAGACTCCGGTCTTGCCGGGTTTTGATCTCCCATCTGTGGAGAACCTGTTTTTTCCTTTCCTCAGCTTGAGGGCAGTCAAAGCGCCTGAGGGATGTCCCCTGTATCACAGGTTGGGGGGCGGTGTGGCGTGCCAGCGCCTGCTTGGTGCTCAGCTAGCCTTCCCCTCCCTCCTCGTGTGCCCCTGACCAGTGCAGAGCCTTGCGTGGTTAAGGTTGTTGAAGGAAGACAGTCTCATCTTCTGTAGCTTCTTCCTGCTGAATAGGGGCGTAGAGCTGTCCCTCCGTGTGGGTCATTGCTGGTCAGGTGGGGGAGGCCCAGCTGGGGGAGGCCTCTTCTGTCAGAGTCGTAAAAGGAAGAGGTCGCTGAGTGCAGGGGAGAACTTGTGACTGGATCTTCCTGAGTGGAAAGGACCATTTGTCCTCTGGAAGTTACTGCAGTGAAGGGTTCCTGGCACCACCTGCAGAGACCGGGCAGGGGGTGGGAAACAACACAACGGGGTTAGAAGAAGAAAGGGAAGGAGAATCCCCATGAAGAGTCCTCTGATAGTGGGTGAGAACCCTTCCCCAGGCCAGGAGTTGAGCCAGTCCTTAAGGAGAGGAATCCTTGGAAGTGGGGATTTGAGCAGTGGTGTCTGGTAGAAACCCAGAGTTCTCTTTGAGATCATGGGGAATGTATGCACAGCATTGTGTCTTTCGATGGGCACAGGCTCCACCTTGTGCAGCAGTTACCACCTCTGAAGCCTTTGTGTTCTGTAGAACTGCTTTATGCGTTGGGATCATTCCCGTATTTCACTGAGAAATCCTGTTTGGGGTGACACGGTGGGCCTTGACTGTGTACTCAGTAAGGACTTCCCCATGCCCCACGACATCCTCCATTCCCAAAGAGGGGCAACGATGGATGCCAGGTGGCCACGTCAGTGGAACAGAGCACCCGTGCACCATTGCTTAAAATGGGGAAGGTCGGCTGGGTCGGTGATGGTTTTCATGATGCGCCCATGCATTTGGCCCAGGCCAAATGTCTGGTGGCCTCTGGAGCTTGGGGAAGCCATGGGCCCAGGTTAGAGCTTCATGGCCATTGCGTCCCAGCTAGGGACCCTTATCGAATCCCCAGTCTCCTTGAACCGCAGTCAGGCTTTCAAGGGCTCCTTGGGTTGGGAGGGCCATTCTTGGAACGTGCAAGCATTTCAGGCCCATATCGGGTTGGCGGGTTCTGGCTTGGGAAGAAGAGCCTTTTCTGTCAATTGCTTCATGGGCGACAAGGATGAGGAAGGCCTGTCAGAGTCCGGATAAATGCTTGTATGATTTGTTGCCAATGAGAACCAACAGGTGGGCACTAGGATCTCTGCTTTGGGGGCAGACATGTTTGCTGACAGGCTTTAGCCTCAGCAGTCCGAGTTCGACTGATGACAGCACTCCTGGTTCTTCTTACCGCCTTTCCCTGAAACTGTTGCCATTGCTAAAGCACCTGTCCTCCATGTTTTCGTAGGGGCCTCTGCAGTGTGGTGGACTTCAGAACCTTTCCAGAGTTAGGAGCCATGGGCGTAGAGCAGTCGGGTCCAGGCCTAAGGATCGCTGGGTTTCCAGTTGGCCATCATCTTTAGGGCTTTCAGAACTTAGATGCAGCTGTAACCACTGGCATCCTGTTAAAATGCAGGCATATCTGGAAGTGTAAGGTGGTACTTGGTAATATCATGGGCCTGCTGTCATGGTTTGGTGGCCTTTGTTCTCTGGGACACTCTGGAGCTGATGCCAGGCTCACCAGCCATAGCGAAGGAAATTCTGTCATCACCCCTCCCTGAACATCCCAGGTAAGCTTTTTGTTTGTTTATTTCCATTTTGTTTCAAAATAAGTATTCTAAAATTTGAAAGGATTCATATTTTTAAAACAAAAAAATAGAGGGGCTCCTGGGTGGCTCAGTGGGTGAAAGCCCCTGCCTTTGGCTCAGGTCATGATCCCAGGGTCCTGGGATCGAGCTCCACATGGAGCTCTCTGCTCAGCAGGGAGCCTGCTTCCCTCTCTCTCTGTGCCTACCTCTCTGCCTACTTGTGATTTCTGTCTGTCAAATAAATAAAATCTTAAAAAAAACCCGAAAAGATAGAAATAGGCAAGAATTACTTGAAGGGAAGTGTATCAAGTATATCAAGCAAATTCAAAGAACAGTTGGTAGAATGAGAAGCAGGACTCTTAATTTCACAGAGTTGTGCAAGTTGTAAAACTTCCTTTGATTTTTCTAATAACAACACTGAAATTGCCTATAATCATTTCTGATAGACACAGCATTGTACTAGAAGTGTATGGATGCTTTTCAGGGGACCGAACAATGAGGTCTGAGTGGACAGCCCTCTCATGATCCTGTTTGATCCAGGAATAGGATTTTGAAGATCTGGTGGAATGGAGGGACCACGCGTCCTCCAGATGACTCTCCCTAAGGGTTTGTGTCCGCTTGTTCACATCTCTAGCTTGAATAGCCGCCTGTTCCGGCTTTGGTTTCTGCATTTCTCATTCATACTTCAACTTCATGAATGCATTCTTGCTTCTTCGACATTCAGCTGAGTCAGCTCTGGAAAAGGCTACCAAATTGTCACATCCAGTTTTTGGCTTTAGTCTTACTTGACCATCCTGCAGCATAACCCTCAGTCTCTGTTGTTTCTGACACCTGCCTGCTAGCTTTCCTTTCTTAACTCTGATACATCCCCTTACTGTTCCTCACAAAGTTGTCTTTCCCTTTTGCCCCAGACGTTGCCTCTCCTTGGGTTTGTTGCCCAACCATCCTTGGCTCACTGCTTTTCTTCAGTCTGTGTTTTTTCCTGACTGGTCTTCTCTTTCTCTCTCTCTCTCTTTTTAATAAAATACTTCTGAATTAGTAATAACATGGTTAAAGGTTAAGTGATGTTCCCTCTAGGAAGGGTGACATTTTTCATCTCAACTGAGACACTTCCACTGAGAATGAAGGAGGTTCCATAAAGTTATGATGGGACATCTGGCTATATTGGGACAGTCCCAGACAAACTGGAGTTATGGTCCTCCTGCTGTAGATATGTCTGTCTGTCTTGTTTGTCCTACCAGTGCTGCTTTTTTTAGGTAAAAGATACTCTTGTATGCCCCCTACTGTTATTTAGAAGGGAATCCATCATCTTTAGGGCTTTCAGAACTTAGATGCAGCTGTATACCACTGGTATCCTGTTAAAATGCAGATGCTGATTTAGTAGATCTGGTGGGGGCCCTGGGTTTTGCATTTCTAAAAAGCTCCCAGGTGAAGCTGACTCTGCTGCTCAGGGAACCACACTTTGAGTAAGGAGTCTATACATGATTTTCTGTTCTTTCTTTGATTTTTTGTCACTTCTTAAAAGCCTGTATCTAAACGGAACATTTATTGTTTCTTTGTTATAACTGCACAGTAATTCAAGCATGGACGTTCCATAGTTAGTTAACTGGTTATTATTAGTTATGCACTATTTCAAACCTTTTGTTATTACAAACCATGTTCTAGTGAATGACCTTGTACATATAGGTTTTTTCTATCCGGTAAATTCCTAGAAGTGTGCTGCCAGGTCAACGGGTGCATAGAATTGATAACTCGATCATTCAGGATTTTGGTATCATTTTGTGTCACTCCCATCAACACCACCTGAGTGCTTGGTTGTCCACGCTTCTCCCATAGAACATGTGGTTCAACTTCTGGAATTTTGGCTGTGGAAAGAGAAACGTGGTATTTTATGAAGTTTATCTCTGCAAGCTTCTTATCTATGAGTGAGGTTAAGTATTTTTTCATGTATCTGAAAGGTGTATTTACGTTTCTGTGAACCCTCTGTTCATATCTTTTGCCCATTTTGCTCTTAGGTTTGGCTTTTTTTGTTTTTCTTCTTCTTCAGTGTCTAGCTCTTTATAGATTAGGGATACTAGTGCTTGTCCATTTTATGGATTGCAAACTCTTATTTTATGGGATGTGATTTGTCTTTTGATAGTTGACCCTGGTGTTCTCTCCCCCATGCAGGTATTCTGTTTCAGAATGCCACCTTTCACTTAGTCATTTCTTTAGGCTCCCCTTGGCTGTGACAATTTCTCAGACTTCCCTGGTTTTTGATAACCTGGGCAGTTTTGAGGAGTACAGTTAGGTGTTTTGTAGAATGTCCCTCAACTGGGAATTGTCTGCTGTTGTTTTCATGATTAGACTGAGGTTATGGGTTTCTTGGAGGAAGACCACAGAGATAAAATGTCCTTTGGTCTTATCATATCAAGGGTTAGTGCTCTGGACATGACTTATTACTTTGTTTTCTCTGTCCTCATACTGTACTCCTTGGAAGGAAGTGGGCAATTACACTATACCACTTACACTATACCTCCTTCCTGTTGGAGTAGCTACATGATTATGTACATAAATTATCAGGAATTCTGCGTAGGAGATTTTTCTGTTCTCTCCTATTTACTAATCCATTTATATCAGCATGAATTCGTGGCTAGTTATTTTATATTTTGGTTCTAGTACAATGATACCTTGTTCCTTTTGTTGCTCAAGTTGTCCCAGGTTGGTTAGTAAAAGCATCTTCTAGTGGTACCTGGGTCGCTGAGTTGGTTGACTCTTGATTTTAGCTCAGGTCATGATCTCAGGGTCCTGGGATCCAGCCCCACCTTGGGCTCTTTGCTGAGTGTGGGGCCTGCTTGAAATTCTCTCTCTCAGGGTGCCTGGGTGGCTCAGTGGGTGAAAACCTCTGCCTTCGGCTCAGGTCGTGGTCCCGGGGTCGTGGGATCGAGCCCCACATCGGCCTCTCAGCTCAGCAGGGAGCCTTCTTCACCCTCTCTTTCTGCCTGCCTCTCTGCCTACTTGTGATCTCTGCCTGTGAAATAAGTAAGTAAGTAAATAAATAAATAAATAGAAATTCTCTCTCTCTCCCTGTGCTCCTCCCTGCTGCTTATGCTTTCTCTCCTTTTTCTACTTTCTCAAAAACAAGTAAATAAATTTTTAAAAAAAGCACCTTCTGTCGCTTCCTGTGTCTATTGACATACCCTGTTATTGTTTGAATATTTCTACCTTACTCTGTGGCAGTAGATTTTCCAGGTTCATCTTATGTCTTTCCTGCCCTAGAATTAGCCATATTCCCCCCCTAAGTAGTTCTGGTTCTTTTCATTGGAACATAGTATGAGAAACCAAGATTGGGGGACTAGGTGTGTCTGTTGTGACTTTTAAGTCATTGCTCAAAGACCCACTCAGCTAACTGAACAGGGAGTTTGTGTATACTCACTCATGTATATACATGTGTCTAAAAATATTTGAGTATGTCACCATCTTTATCTATAGTAAGCTAAGTATTCCCACTGTTGTCTCCTGTTGTAAGCATTACCAGATGGAACATTCTAACCTTCTCGCCTTGCTTGTCTGTAATCTCCTGCACTAACAGTGAGAATCCAGCTAACATCAGGATTTCATTTATTTGATAGTTCAATTCCAGAATACACATACATGATTTCAGAGTTGCATACATGATTTCAGAGTGGTTAACCCATGGATGCTTGATTCTCCCAGTTTGGGACCATTTGAATTAAGGTGCTAGAAATATTCACATGTAGGTTTTAAAACACAAGTTTTCAAAAACATAGGATGTGAAATTGCTGTGTTTGGTATGTATGTATGTATGTATGTATGTATGTTTAGCTTCGGAAGAAATTGCCAAACTATTTCTACAAAGTTGCTGTATCAGTTTTTGTTCCTACCAACTATGAATCAGAATCTTGTTGTTCTGATTCTGGACCTGAAATTGGCACTGTCATTATTTTTGATGTAACCATTCCAGTACCTGTGTCATGTTGTCTGCATATTCCCACTGAGGTGATGTGGAGCATCTATCTGTTTGTGTATTTATTTGCTACCCTTATATCTTTGGTGAAGAGTTTGTTCAAATCTTTTGCATATTTTTCATGTGGTCATTTCTTTTCTTATTATTGAATCATTAAGAGCTCTTTTGTGATGTTGGACACAAAGCCTTGATTAGATATCTGTGTTCCAAATATTTTCTCCCTGTCTGTGCCTTATCCTTTCATTTTCTTAAAAATGTCTTTCACAGAGCAGAAGACTTTATTTTTAATAATATCCAACGCATGCTTTTCCCCGTGGAATATGCTTTTGCTGTTGAATCTAAAAACCCATCCCCCAAACCAGTGTCCCTAGAGATTTTTCTCCTGTATTCTTTATTCTTGTATTTTTATATTTATATCTCTGATTCATTTTTAGTTAATACTTGTGTAAGGTCTGTGTCTAGTTTCATTTCTTTTGCATGAGTGTTTGGTTGTTCGAGCACCATTTGTTGAAAGACTATCTTTTCTCCTTTTATTCCTTTTGTGCCTTTGTCAAAAAATGTTTGACTTTATTTTGGTAGATCTATTCCTGGTCCTTGTAATCTGTTCTGTTGATCTGTGTGTCTGTCTCAGCACTAACACACTGTCTTGGTGGCTAGTAGCTTTATAGTAAGTCTCAAGACCAGGTGAGGTGAATTCTCATTTTTCTTCCACATTGTGTTGGCTATTCTATTTTTTTTTAAACTTTTTAAAAAGATGTTATTTATTTGTCAGAGAGAGAGCACAAACAGGGGATGTCACAGGCAGAGAGGGCAGAGGGAGAAGCAGGCTCCCCTCTGAGCAAGGAGCTTGAATCGGGACTTGATCCCAGGACTCTGGGATCATGACCTGAGCCACGCAGGTGTCCAGTGTGTTGGCTCTTCTAGATATTTGCCTTTCTGTGTAAACTTCAGAATCTTCTTGTCATTATCTACAAAACAACTGTGAGGTTTTATTTGGATTTCATTGAATTTATCGATTAAGTTGGAAAGAATTGACCTCTTAGCCGTATTGAGTCTTGCTACTGATGAATACGAACTCTCCATTTATTTAGATCTTTGATTTCTTCCCTCAGTTTTGTCTTCCTGTGTATATGTATTGTGTTAGATTTTATACTTGAGTACCCTTTTTAGGGGTGTATTGTAAAGAGTATTTTTTTCATTTGAAAATTTGGAATTCAGTTCTTTATTCAGATATAGGAAAATAGTTGACTTTTTTACATTGACCTTGTATCCTATGATGTTTTGGTATTTCCTCATTACTTCCAATAGATTTTTTTTATAAGATACTTGAGATTTTCTACATAGACAATAATATTGACTTCAGATAGAGTTTTGTTTTTCCTTTTAAATGACACACCCTCATTGTCTCATGCCCTCTTTCCACCTACCTTCCCTCTGGTAATCACCAGTTTGTTCTCTATATTTGTGAGTCTCTTTTTTTGGGTCTCTTTTATGCTTTGTTTTGTTTCTTAAATTTCACATATGATTGAAATCATAGGATATTTGTCTTTCTTTGACCTATTTCATTTAGTATTATACCCTCTAGATTTATCTGTGTTGTTGCAAATGTCAAGATTTCATTCTTTTCTCTGGCCAAGTACTAGTCTATTAGCTATCTATATAATCTCTATATATCTCTCTCTTTATATATCTATATATACACCACGTCATTTTTATCCACTCATCTATTGACGGGCTCTTCCATATCTTGCCTACTGTAAATAGTGCTGCAATATAAACGTATCTTTTCAAATGTTTTCATTTTGTTTGAGTAAATACCCAGTAATGGAATTACTGGAACATATGACAGTTGTATTTTTAAATTTTTGAGGAACCCCCACATTGTTTTCCATAATGGCTGCACCAGTTTTCATCCCCATCATCAGTACACAAGGTTCCTTTTTCTTCACATTATCACCAACTCTTGTTCTTTCTTGTTCTTTTTCTGCAGGCAGAGTCCCAGGCTGGCAGGAGAAGTGGGTGTGGTTGCTGGGACAGCCCTCCAAAATGGGTCAGGTGACCTTTCAAACTCTGGGGAGGTGAAGGGTTCCTAACATCACAACAGCACGTGGGCCATACCGTAGGCGGATTTTTCTGGACCCATCAGACAACCTGTGCAAGACGTGAGGATGAGTGAAATGTGCTGACTGGAATGGAGGTTGTGTTGTCTTCTGGGGCTTCTGTCCCCAGGGGATATTCAGGCCGGTGGGGTGGGGGCAAAGGGACAGGTTATTTGGGGCCGATGTGCCTTGCTGCGGAAGCGACCCTGTGTTTGAGCAGGAAGGCGGGGGCTGCAGTTGGATCAGGCACCTGGGCCCACGTTGGTTACCACGGTGGTTGGGTTGAGGGTAGCACAGGGCCGGCCGGCTGGAGTCTGTAGCCCCTCAACTGCCTTTGACGGCCTGTACCCAGGGCCCGGGGCACCAGGGGACAGCCAGAGTCCCAGGGCCCAGGCAGATGCTTATTGGAAAGGACTAGAGCCAGGGAGGGAGGGAGGGAGGGAGGCCCAGTCAGCCACAGCAGCCAGCCAAGTCGCTGGGGTGCTCAAGCCTGACTCTCTGCTCTGTGCGTTATTGGAGGGTTGGTGTTTATCAGGGCAAAATGCGCACAGTGTGAACTCTGCCATAGCCAGGACCCTGAAGTGGAAGGGTGTTGTGGAAGGGGAAGGTAGTCAGTCGTTGTTGGTTTTTTTTTTGTTTTTTTGTTTTTTTTTCTTGTTGAGTACCAGGGCCCATGAGAGGCATGTCTTAGCAAGGAAAGACCAGAGGCCCTTTTCAGCCTCATGGAACTCCTGGCAGGCAATTCGCCAAGCATGCTTTAGGGGAAGGCCTTCCAGCAGCAATGCTAAGACTTTAAAAGATGGCGGGGCCCTGTGGTTTTGGCCTCCTTGAACCTGCACTCCCTGCTGGGACGGAGGGGCCTGCTTCCATCATGGGTGACTGTCTCTCCCCATGTGCGGGTCCTGAGACCTCGACTGAATGCTCTCCTTGTTTTTACAGGTGGCGCTTCGAGGCTCAGGGGACGTGGCCTGCTGGGCAGCATCCAGAGCGTCTGGCCTCTGTCTCTTCAGTGCAGATGGAAGTGCAGCACGTCCAGGATTGTGACCGCTGTCGTCTCGCTGGTGCACGTGCATCACAGTGGTAAGTTGTCTTGGATCTGAACCTCCCACCTGGGTTGAGGTTCAGGCCTTGACTTGGGTGTCCTTCTTGCTGGCCTCTGTCTTTCTTCCGGAGGCAAAGAGAGCCTCTTCCTGTCGATTAACATGGAGATGTACCCTTAACCAGAATGTCTAGAGTTGGCTGCTTGGGGAAGATGACTTAGTGGCACATGTGGAGAAGGTTCTGCAAGTCCCTCCCCCACACAAGACTTCTGAACTCCAGGTTGCCCCTTTTAGCAGAGTCCTGAGTTATTGCTGCCTGATCTTATAAATAGACATTCTCCTGATGGTCAACTTTCTGTGCACACTTGCTTTATTGGGCCATTCATCTAGAGCAAAGAATCCCGGGCATCTTTACAAATGGATGTCTTAATGGACTTCCGCACACGTTCTTTCTCTCTCTCTTTCTCACTCACTCTCTCCTGTTTTTTTTTTTTTTTTTTTGCGGGGAGTGGGTGTTGCAGGGGATGAGAATGACCCTTCAGCAGGCTCCACATGCCTTCCATAGCCTGACACGGGGCTCAGTCCCATAACCCTGACATCATAACCTGAGCCAAAGCCAACAGCTGGTCCCTTAACTGAAAGAACCTCGCAGGCATTCCTAGACAGGCTTTGTCTTTATGGAAGGGACTGTAAGAATGCCATCCTGTTCTAAAATCTACCGAATCGGGGAGTATTTCCACATCTGCAGTGGTTGTATACCCTCTCAGGCCCAGAGATATGTAGCTCTTCTTGGTGGTGGAGAAAATCCTTTGGCTTCCATGTTCTCCTAGACAGGGAGGAAGCCCTCACTTCCTGATGCTGAACTGTGGAGGTTCTGGTGCCCTGTCTTCCAGAAGAGCATCTTTGTAAAAGGTGAAATTAATTTGCCAGCCCCCGGGTGGCGCAGTTGGGTAAGCATCTGCCCTTGGCTGAGGTCAGGATCCCTGGATCCTGGGGGATCAAGCCCTGGATTGGGCACCCTTCTCCCTCTTCTCTGCTGCCGGACCCCAGCTGTTCTTGCTCCCTCGCTAGCTCTGTCGATCTCCAATAAGTGAAGTGAAGTAAATAGATATATTTCTATGCACGCAATTAATTTGTAAATCCTTTGCGCTTTGTGAGGACAATATTAGTAGAATTAAGGACACATGAGAGGTAGATCACAAACCATGTGTTTTTTGAATCTTGTGGCCATTCATCCTTGTGATCTATATACATCGATAGATTCATGTTTTTGTGAACATACTTCTATCACCTTGTGTTCTGAGACTCTGAGTTCACCCTCGACTTGATGTTCTCATGGATCCCAGGCAGTGTTACTTCCCGTGATCCCACTTCCTACCAAGAGACAGTACCTGGGTCTGTTGTGAGAGCTCCTGAAGGAGAAGTCCCCTGTTCTTACTTGGCACAGTGTGCACGGTTGTTAGACCCGCGCTGTTTGGTGAGACTGGCCTTTATGGAAGTACTCCTGGATCAGAGCAGATGTGCTTGATTTCTAGCTATTGGTTACTGGAATAACGCATTCCGCATCCCTCAGAACGGGGCCCCGCTGTCTGTGTTTGCAGTGTCTGAGTTTGTATCTCAGAGTTACCCCGAGGAATTCCTTGGGAGGTAGTTGCCCAGTGATTCTCTAATGGGAGTGTCCGGGGAAGAAATTCCCCTCGTTGCGTTGGGATCAGTGATCCCTCGGTGTGAGGGTGTCATTGCTGGCTAGGGAAGAAGGGATAGCTGAGCCCATTCCTTGGCTCATCTGACTGGGAGGATTTTCCTGTGTGCGAATCCTCTCAGGTCCTTCCTGTGTTGGCTCCGTGAGGAATGAGATTCCCATATGGGATGTCCTCGCATTCAGCCACAGCGATGATGCAGGGAGTCCCAGGGGTGCCTGCACCTTCGCTCCCATGTGAGGGATGAAGCACACTCTGAGATGGTAGCGGGAGCCTCAGGCCTGAACCCCACCTGAAGCTTCTTCCACCAGGATACCGCGCTAGTGGCTCTCCCCATGTGAGTTCTCTGGTGTTGGGAAAGGGCCCACTTCTGGGTGAAGGCTCTGCCTCAGTGACGGGAGACAAGGGTTTGTACTGTGTGATTTCTGTGGCGGTGAGCAAGGTGGGCGCTCTGGGTACAGGTGGGGCCCCAGTGGTGACAGACACAGGTTTCTCCGCTCTGAATTGTCTGGTGTCTCCAAATGTGAGAGCTGTATCCAACGGCTCTTCCACATTGACCGCATTTGTCGGGGTGGCCGCCGGTGTGGATCCTCGGGTGCTGGCTAAGGGTGTGGCTGGCCTAAATGCTTTCCCCTGAAGATGACATTCAACCGGTTTCTGTCTGTGGGAACGTGCCCATGGCCTCGAAGGGATGTATGTTGCTGTGAGCTCTTGTGCAGCAATCCCGGCACATGGCTTCTACCCCGTGTGAGTTCCTGGGCAGGAAGAAGAGCAGAGCTCTCTGAAGCAAGGGTCCCCCACCTTCTTTCCATCCCCGAGGGGCGTCTCCAGTGGTCTTACTGTGTACAGAGGTGAGCACTGCCCTGGAGTTGTTCCCCCCATGTGTATCATGTCTCCGTTCCTCGGAAGGGTGAGTTCTCTCGTGTCTCCCGAGGTTAGAGCCCCGACTAAAGGCTCTCCCACACTGGGTAGATGGGTGTGCTGCGATCCAGGATGAACGAGCTCTGATGTCCCTGGCATCAGGGACACGTGGCTGAAGGCTCTTCCACATTGTCAGCAAATACAAGGCTTGTCTTCCCAGGACACAGCACACCTGGAGTGAGTGAGGCACGTGAGACCTCTCCCGTGCTGTGCTCCAGCATTGCCCGGGTTCCTGTGCAGTGTGAACCCTCTGCTAGTGGCCAGAACACGAGGGGCTGTGGCAGGATCGCTCCCTCACGTTCCTCCCTTCTTGAGTCAAGGAACGCGTTCCAGCCCCTCCCTTCAGGAATGGTCGCTGCGTCTACCCCTGTAGGCCACTTGTAGTCGCGTGCCTTGTTCCTTTCCGGAATTCATTTAGATCTTTCTACATGGTAGCATCAAACCCCACGTCAACTGCTGATTAAATTTTTGATGTTTCTGTTTCAAACACTAGATACCCGTGAGTCGTGCTGAAGCCAGTGACTTTTCCAGACACTCGGGCGGCGGCTTGACTCGAGACCCATTTCAGCCGAGAAATGAAACTCTTCAGGTTTCTGGTGGGACAGCCCATATGCTCAGGGTCTTGGAAGACCAGAGATTGTGGGGAATGCTTAGCGTAGCCCGTGTCCAGCTCTAGTGTGGAAGGCCAGGGTTCATGACCCTGAAGCTTCCCGTTGACTTGCAGAGAAGCCGACCTTTGAGATGCCCCCGTGTGGGTCTCCCTTCATCCTTTATAATAGGGAACGAATTGCCGTGAGCTCCTGGGTCTTGTACACAGTGAGTGAGTCCTGGAACACTAGGTGAAAAAGTACTGAAGTGCTGTGTAGGGACTAACAGAATAGAAGGAGAAAAGGAAAGAGGGGGAGGGAGGAAGGAATACAAAGAACGAAAAGATCATGTAGGGAAGGAAGGAAGGAAGGGAGGGAGGGAGGGTGGGAGAGACGGCGGCTTGCAAAAGGGAGAAGAGAAACTGGTAGAGAGGCATTAGGGGAAAGAAGAATTTGAAAGTTGTGAGACAAACATCTGAGAGTAAGATTTGAGCTTGATGACAAAGGAAAGGAATGGAGTCCTTTACTCAGGAGCAGAAACCGGTTGTAGGGTGTTGGTGATGAGAACCTTTGGACCAGATAAACCTGCGAGACAAAGAGAGTGAGGGAGGGATGCTGGGGAGTTTCAGAAGGGCAACGTCAACCACGTCGAGGACCGAGAGAGGGGCCATGTGAGGGTTTGAGTGCAAGAACCACAGAAGGGTCCAGTCCTCGGAGGACACAGAATGTGCAGCGGGTGAGGTGGATGGAGTCGGAAGAGTTGACAGCAATGGGCCCGTGTTGCAGGGCTGTTTCCACAGGAGCCCTACAGGAGACAGGACTGATGTAGGAAGGAGGTTAGTATTCAAGGCCGATGGTCAAGAAAGAAGTCTTGAGACGGCTTTGCTGGCAGGAGGTGGTTTTTATTAAAGCACAGGGATATGACCCTTGGGTAGAAAGGGCTGCTTGCTGGGGTCGTGACGGGAGGCTGACTCTCTGGGATGGCATTGGGGGAGGTCAGGCAAAAGGGAAGTTTTGCAAGAACGTGGCAGTTGGACAGAGGACACCGAGGATACAGTTGACTTTGCTCTTGTGAAGGGAAGGTGGTTTTTCCTGCTAGGAAGGCATGAATTGAAAGATGGTTGGGAGCTTCCTGGAGGAATGTTACCTTCCTCCTCTCACAGGTCCTTCTCAAGGGACTGCAGGTTTGAAAAGAAACTCTGTCCTACGGACATTTCCTTCGGCCTCAGCCTCCCTCAGTGTCGTGGAGGGGAGAGAGATGTCAGGGCTTCAGGAAACGGAGATCCGGGCCTCTGGCAGGTCGCTAGGCTCTCATTAAGCGGGCCTCTTGATTCCTGCAGAATCACGAGGACGTTTACAAACCGAGGGAGACTCCGGTCTTGCCATCTGGGGAGAATCTGTTTTTTCCTTTCCTCAGCTTGAGGGCAGTCAGAGCGCCTGAGGGATGTCCCCCGTATCCCAGGTTGGGGGGGCGGTGTGGCGTGCCAGCTCCTGCTTGGTGCTCAGCTAGCCTTCTCCTCCCTCCTCGTGTGCCCTTGACCAGGACGGAGCATTGCGTGGTTAAGGTTGTTGAAGGAGGACGGTCTCATCTTCTGTAGCTTCTTCCTGCTGAATAGGGGCGTAGAGCTGTCCCTCCGCGTGGGTCGTTCCTGGTCAGGTGGGGTAGGCCCAGCTGGGGGAGGCCTCTGCTGTCAGAGTTGTAAATGGAAGAGGCCGCTGAGTGCAGGGGAGAGCCTCTCCTCCCTAAACCTCTTGCTGCTGCCAAACACACAGGCTGAGCGGGGCACGTTTTGTGGGGCCGCTGCCAGTGTTGAGCCCAGCATTGGTCACGGTCCTGTGCGTCGAAGCGACAGGGGCGGTTCCGGTGCGGCACCCTTGGGGAATCCAGCAGGGGTAGGGCCGCTGCCCCTCGAGTCGATCCCAGGGTGATCAAGGGACCCTGGCAGTGCCGCTTCGTCCTGCATGTGTCAAGCTCTGCAGGGTTGCCGGGGTCTGCAGGGGACAGCGGGAGGAGGAGCAGCCCCTGTAGCAGACAGGGGAGACAACGGGAAGGCTGCTCTCCATCCCAGTCCCAGGTGGGCCCAGCCCCAGGTCGGCCCAGTCTCCCCACACAACGGATTGTTGTGGGCCCAGGTGGTTGCCTCGTGCTCCAAGTGTCCGTCATCGGCAGGTCCCGGGCAGCCAGCTCTGGGTGTGGCGGCCGACTCAGAGGGTCCTCTCGTCTCGTCCTCGGGGCTCCAGTGCTGTCCTCTGGTGGGCTGCCCAGAAGTCGTCTCTTTGGCCTACGGAGGTCAGGCGTAAGAGAGCCGTTCCTGCAGGCGTGTTTCCCTGTGTGTTCATGCCGAATCCTCCTCCGGGCCCAAATCGGAGCCGCAAGTGGGGCCCCAGGGCCCTCCTGGCTCCCTTTGTCGGAGCACCCCAGGAGCCTTTGGTGCCTCGGGGTGGCGGGCACACTGTCCTGTGGCGCAGCTGTGGAGACAACGGGTGGAGTGGTGTGAGATAGTGAGTGGCGTGTGGTTTGGGCCATGTCTTACCAGAGGCCTGTGGGGTTTTGGGGAATATGTCTTCTGAGGTGTTGAGGTGGAGGTTTCCCTGCAGGACCCATGCATGATCTGAAGAAAGGGGAATTTCCCGTGGGCCCCCTGGGGCTGAATGAAAGCTTCACAGCCAGGGTCCCTCAGGCCCTTCCCTGAGCGTCCTTCTCCATGACGGCAGGGTCCTCCTCCTCCTGCTGGGCTGTCCCTTCCCCAGCCTCTCTGAGAGCCCTGGACGTGCCCTTCTCTGTGGAGGGAGCGTTTGCCCACACGAGTGTTACAGGTGGCGTGGCAGAGACCACGTGCTCCCGACTCCCAGGGGAAGTGAGTTCGCACAGTCCACGGGCTGTGGGCAGGTGTTGGGTGAGGTGGGAGCAAGCAGGGTGGCCTTTCCCTGGTGAATCTCCCCTGCTGACTGAGGGATCGAGGAGAGTCTCTAGAGTATGAAACTCACAAAGCAAAATGGTGCCATGAGGGGACCCACTACCTCCCACGAGGCGTCTTGGAGGCTCGGGGGACTGGAGGTGTTGGTCAGATCGTATGGGAGTGGCCGGCAGACATGACTCAGCTGGAGACCGGGCCCGACTACGTGCCCACAGGGATGCAGCGCTGGGAGGGGTGAGCTGTCCTGCTCCTGTGAGCCCGGGGGCCTGTCTTGTTTGCTCATTTCTCTCGTGCCTGAAGTGGGAGATGAGGCCACCTCACCACTGTCTCTTCGCGAGTAGTGTCGCCTGGGAGTAAGCCATCTGCTGACTTTTGCAGGGTGGGAGGGCAAGGCTTGTGTCGTGCAGAGGGAGGGGCTCAATGGGGGGCGTGGAGCCCTTTGCCAGGAGGTCACCGTGCCTAGGCTGCCTGGGGTCCAGTCCCTCCAGGTAGCCAGGGCCCTCCCTCCAAGATCAGCAGCTCCTGGACGACAGCGCCCAACCACCACAGGGAGTTGCCTGGATTAGGTGGAGGTTCCCCGTGGGATGTTCTCAGGTCTTCCTAGTGCCTGCAGGGACTGGGACCTTCCTCTCCTCTCCTCTTTGTGGTCAGAGGCTAGGGCAGCACTCCGGGTTTTGTGCGGTTTGCCGAGGTGCCCACAACAGGGACTGGGCAACGAGGGAGAACGTGTGTCCATGTTCACCGGCTCCTTTTCCTGCCCGACTCACCCCGTTCCCGAGTCCTCCTCTTCTTCTGCTTCCCTTGTCATTTGCGCCATGTCCACAGAAGGGAAGCTTCTTGAGAGCTGAGAGCAAGAGCAGAAGTGGGCATGAGCACAGACTCCCTGGCATCAGAGAACCAAGTGGGGATACTCACACCCAGCCTCCCTTCCCGAGGGCCCTCCAGCCGGGTGAGCCGTGCCCTGCCGACTCCCAGCCCTCCTCTCTGCTCTGCTGTCCGGGGCTGCTTCCCAGAGTCAGCAGTGAGGGGTCAGGGTGATGGTAGGAAAGGGGTGAGGAGGGCTGCCCGGGGATTTCATGCAGCAGTTCCGATGCAAAGCCTGAGTGCCTGCCGGAGACGAGGGCCTCCAGGGTGGGCATCGTCAAAGCAGGGAAAGGGGAAGCGCTGGGAGGAGGCGCTTATGGACAGAGGAGAGAGGAAGCCCAAGAGATGGAGGTGGAAGTGCATTACAGGCGCAGGGTGGCTCCTTCCGACGGAATCGTCGTCCATGGAATCCTTCTCCGGGTCAGAGATCAGCGAGGATGCTGGGGTTGGCCATGAGAGAGGACAAAGGGGAGTTAGTGCAGCTGGCGACCCACTGCTCTGGGGATGCTGGGCTCTGCCCTCAGTGGGGTGCGTCCCTAGCTCCGAGTCCTCCCTGGCCTTGGTCGCTTGATTTCCGCAGGGTACAGGGGGGTCTCCGGTTGCCCACCTGCTCTGCCCACCTCCGATTCTCTCCAAGACCCGGAAGCCCGGCTGTGTGATCCTTTCCCCCCTGGAGGCTGTCACTGTCCCTAAGACTGCGTCTGCGGGACTTTGTCTTCCTCTGTCCTTGTACTTGTCCTTCCCTGCTCTCTGTCTTCCTCCTCGTCCTCCTCCACCTCCTCCCCTAGAGATGCTCCATGTCCTTCCCCTGCCAAGCTCCACCAGTCCTATTGTTGTCCAGGAGGGGGCAACCATGAAAGAGAGGAGATATCCTGGGTCCCCCGGAATCAATCCCCCGATCTGTCTGTGCTGGGAGCAGTTGTCATGGGCCTGGGATTGCTGGGGAAATGCAGGGAGAGATGGCCCACCTCCTCCCCACAGCCCATGTCTGCCCAGGGACTGGGATGACCTTCCCAGGGACGTGTTTCAGGGAACGCAACGCCCTCTGTTTCCCTAAGTGTTAGAGAGGTTGAATGGAGACGGGAGCATGGGAAATTGTGCAGGCGCCCTCAGCTGTTCAGGGCAGCCCTGGAAAGCATCCATCGGTGTGGTTACTGAAACACAGGATTCCTTGCCAGTGCTCCTGCTGAGGCTTGCCAGGAATGGACGGGGTCGGGGTGTGTGTAGGGCCCTGGGCAGGCCTGAGGAACGTTTGCCGTGTGGGCATGCCTAGGGAGTGGGGAGCATGGCCAGGGCTGTGAGCGGCGAGGTGGGTTTGTGAGAGGAACCGTGACTCCCTGACCCTGCTCCCAAGAGGCTCTGTGCTATGCCTCGATGCCAGCTGGTGAGAGGTAGAGTGGACCCGGGGCAGCAAGTGTGTGAAGCAGGTCCAGCAGCCCCTTCACACAGGCCCAGGGGACCGTGGCCCGCGACAGGGGTTCTCCAGGGGAGCTGCATGGGGGCGTCCCGCCCTTGGGAACACGTCCACAGGTCAGACTCGGCTGGGGTGTGAAGGCTGGCAGAAGGTACGATTTACAGGAACCTGTGTAGTGAACCCAGGGGAAGTACGCTTTCCCTTCTGCAGCTCTGGGCATCCCCTTGAAGGTACAGCAGCGTGGAGAGAACCGGGACGGTTTGGTAGTGGAGGTTATGAGGGAGAGGATTTAGACCTGTCTTCTACCTCCTGGCTCAGACCAGAGCGTAGTGTCGCGGTTCTCTTGCCCAGTAGAGTGCGGTTGGGGCCGCCAAGTCCTGAGCATGACCAGGTCTGGGCCCGTGCCAAGAAAGATGCAGAATCTCTTGTGCACCATTCCCAAAAGGCCATGAGCAAAGAGGCCGAGCTTTGACATGTGGCAGCGGCCAAGGGAGGCACGAGCAGCTTTGATGGGAAAGGAGCCGCACAAGGAGTCGAGTGGTGATGACAAACCCAGCCTACCCTAAAGGCCCGTGGACACCTCGTCTGTTCTTTTCATCCCGAAACCGTGACATGAGCAAATCATGCCTGTGCCAGAGCATCCCTTTCCTTGGTGGTTTTTGACCCACCTTCTTCATTCTCCGGAGCGGCAGGGGCAACCCCATGTTCCCGGGAGCCATGTCCCAGTGTTCCCCTCCTTGGTGCCGTTCCCTACCTGAAGAGACTTTGTCCTCACTGGTGGAGTAGTCCTCGATGCTCTCTACCAGTAGATCTGTAAGAACTGAAAGAGGAGCAATGCCATTAGGGAAGAAACCGCCTCACCCCTTCATCCCAAGTGCGTTGAGATGTCTCTGGGCCGTGCAGCATCTGCCTGACCCTTCTGCTGTGCTTTCAGAGGTTCACGGGGCTGGCGGAGCCGGAGCCCTTGGAGGAGACGGGGATTGGAGTCTCATGCCTTCTAATGAGACCAGGACGCTGCAGCAGCCACCTCAGTGTCAGTTCTGCATGCCCATGACCGCTGTCCCCTCCCAGCGCAACCATCGGAAACGCCAGTTGTTATGGGACTCTTGACGTGTGGCTAGTGGGAGTGAGCAACTGGACGTTTTCGTTCCCTTGATGATTTCTGTGTACTGCACTGAGATAAGAAATGACTGTGTACGATGGATACTAGACAGACTCTTTCCTGGATCACTCGGCACTAGACACCAACCAGGAGCGAGAGACCAGGCCTGCTCTCCTGCGTATTTTTCGGGCATCTGTGGCTGGCGTGACAGGGACGTTGATCAAGGGAAGACGTTCCCGGGCTCACACCCACCCACCAGGTGCTGCTGGAGGTCTTTGGACCCGAAGAGATGAAGGTGAAGCCCCAGTTGCTAGAATAAGTGGGGAACGGATTCCATGCAGCACTGATCTAAAGCCTACAATGTGCTGCTCTCGGGACAGAGAAGCTGCTAGAATAGATAAGGGAACCATAAAGGAACACAAGGAGCCACGACGTTTCTGAATATGAAGAAGTCAGTGGTAGGTCTCTAGAAGCTGACCTTCCAATACCTTGGATGACTCCCCTGAGCCAACAGGAGGGTGCTGGCATACAAAGAGGCAGGGGCACCTGGGAGCCGAAGATAAATGCGCCCGGAAATGCGCTCATGTTGGCATCACGATGCTTCCCAAGAGGACCGCCCAGAAAAAGCATCCTCTTCTGAAACAGCGAACAGAGTGAAAAGGCAGCCCACAGATTGGAGACACCCTTGGCAATCCTTATTTCAGAAAAGGTGTGTTCACTGACATAAAGGAAGAACAACAAAGAAAACCAACCAAACAAAAGAAGACTGTGATTTCACCAAATGAAAGAATCGAGAAAAAGACTGGAATAGTCTGTGCTGCAAAAGGGAACAAATAACTCGGTCAGTCAGACAGACGTCGTACGAAAAGATGCTCAGCATAAGGCTTCGTGAGGGCAATGCGAATACACAGGACGCCGAGCTGTGGCATTGTAGTTAGGGTGGCGAGGACCCAAACCAGGAATTCAAACCCAGGACCCATGTTGGAAGGAGGCAGAAAATTGGAGACTTTGTATGCAATTTGTGGAATGCAGACTGGTGCAACTACCCTGGAAAAGCCCGTTGAGTGTCCTCGGAGAGCAGCGAAAGGTACTCCCGTGGATCTCGCACGTGCGAGAGAGAAAAAGAGATGTTGGAAAATCAGATTCTGTTTCCAGTACATGTTTCTCATGAGAGAAAGTCTTGTTGGCTGCCAAAGAACCCTGAAACCCTGATTTGGCTCTGTTTCCATTCCCAGGCACTGAACCCCCTTGAGTTGTCTATTGGCCCAAACCTTCCGAATCTAACAAGGCCCTCTTGCATGGACAGATGGCCAGCAAAATGGGTGGTGATTGTCCTGTCACCCCTGTTGAGGTTTGAGGTTCTTTTTGGCCACGTTGCGATGCACAGAGCACCCCACCCTTCGTTCCTGCATGGAGGGGGCCCAGGTGCCGCCAGTGATCCTCAGTCCCTGAAGACCACCTCGTTCCCCCTTGGATAGGACACCTTTTGGGCCCACCTCCAAGTGCCCCAGCAAGGACCAGTGGTGGGTGTGGGGTTTCCCTGGGAGAAGGCCAGTTGCATTCTTAGACACAGTATCTGCAGGGAAATGGTAATTCTCCATGGAGAAACACGGAGTGAATTGGCCCCATCTGTTCCCTGGCCATTGCCCCTTTGTGCGCGTCATCCCCGAACGGGCTTTTGCATGCGGCTGCCCCGGATGCCGCCTGCAGAAGGGAGGAAGTGTGTCCCAGCACTCAGTGCTTGCGATGAGGTTGGGAAGACGCATCGTGGGGCCTCTGATGCAGAGACGTACGTGTGTGTGTGTGTGTGAGTGCAGTGTCAAGAGGGAGGTGCTGTGACCATTCTTGCCCGAGACCTACCTTGGCGGGAGAGCCCCATGGACGCTGACTCAGTAACAGGGACACACTTGTGTCTTTGGGGCACAGTCTAGCCCTTCCTAGTTAGCGACGGGATTTGTTTTCTGGGGGGAATTGATGTGTTGTTGCAAGGAAAGAACACCTCTTTCAATTGTAGGTGTTGAAGAGTTTTTCCATGTCACGTTCCTGACGTGACAGTGATGGGAAACGTCCCTGAGAACGTGGACACCATTAATCGCCATTTTGAGGGGACCAGACATGTTCGAGAGCGCAGCATTCACCCACCTGACACACACACACCAACCCTGAGAATCACAGCACATGGATTCCCATGGAAACAGACCACGTGCCCAGCACCCGATCCTACAGCACCTAAGAGCAGCACGGTAGCTTCCGGGGCCAGGGTCACGAGGCCTGGGTTCTCGGTCCGGAACATGACCCTTAGTCTCGTTGCAACAGGATCTGGATTGTGGGTGGCTCTCAAGATGGAGCCTGCAAGGAAGCCCCACCTTGCCCCTTGTCCAGGTTGCTCAAAAGCAATGAGTGACTCTAGAGGACAGCATACTTACCACTAAGCTCCTTTTCCAGCCGGGCCACCTGCGATTATAGAAAAGAAAACATGATGAACATCAAGTCCTGCCTTGTCCTGTGTGCACAGCTCTTTTGGTCTCTTGGTGATGGGCAGGGTCATGGGCAGTGATATGGAATCCACCTAGAGGTCGCATGCCCTGGGTCCATTAGGTGGCACGGCGGTGTCAGTATCACCCGTGAAAAAGCTCACGACCCTGTGGACGGTAACCGCACCTGCTGTTTCCTGCAGGGTCTTTGGAATGGGGCGTCCCTGGCTAAGAGTCGCTCTCTCAAGAATCTCTCCACCAAGGACATTGTACATGCCGAGATGTTCAGATCTGATTGCGAGTATCAGGGAAATAAGGGATGCTGTACCTCACCTGAAGGAAGGCTGACTTACCACCTTGGTGAACAATGGGACCTCTCCCTCTGTGCTGTCCACGTCAAGGTCATCGTACAGGCTAGCCAGGGGATCTGGGTGGATACACACAGAGAATGTCGGGACCCCTATGGGACTCTTTGGGAATCGCTCGGGGAGCTTTGCTTGGCGTGCACGTGTGGACATGTGTGTGGAGGTGGGGAGCTCATCAGTATGGACTGAGCTGCAGTGGGCCCTTCCTGGATGGAGGACGAAAGGTCCTGGAGAGGAGCAGGGATGTGAATAGAAACTCTGCCTCCTGTTGGAGCTACAGGGCCTGGAGTAGCTGTGAAATAGTCCATCTCCAAGGCACACCTACTGCCTGCCCCCAAACCTGCACCACCTAAGAGCAGCGCAGTAGTTTCCGGGGACAGGGCCATGAAGCCACGGGTCTTTCCCCAGAAAATCCCTTTCTGTTACCCTGACCACCCTTCTCAGACCCGCCAGACCTGGAATCAGGGTGGTTCTCATCGTGGCTGCGACGAAGCCCCGACCTTGGCCCTTTTCCAGGTTGTTGCAAACAAGTGAGTGACTCTAGAGTACAGAATACTTACCGCCATCCCCTTCCAGCAGGGACACCTGTGATTTCAGAATAGAAAACAGTATGAACATCAAATCAGGCTTTGTCCTGTTTGCATGGCTCTTTTGTTCCCTGGGGCACCAGAGGAAGCCACATGGGGAAGTGTGCTAGAGGCCCGTGAGCCCCAAAGTATGACAAGAGCAAAATGAGTTCTCCACAGATGTGCCTAGTCTTCCTAGAGGTCCCACGTTTCGGGTCCCACTGGACAAAATAGGTGCCAAGGAGGAATAGCTGCTACCCGTACTAAAGCTCCCTCTCCTCCAGATGGTAGGTGATCATGCTGTGGTTGTCCCAGCCCCCCTGCAATGCCTTCGGGGTTAGGTAGCATTTGGTAACAGATTCTCTGTCAAACTTCTCCCTACCCTTTCACTTGTGCATGCTGAGATTTTTTTTTTTTTTATGTAACCTTGATTTAAAAAGCCAGAAGAATTTTGTGTCTCCCCCAAAGAAAGGCCAGCGTACCACTCTGGTGTAAAACGGGGCGTCTTCCTCTGTCGTTCCTGTTGAACGTTCACCCGCCTGTCCATCCAGCCAAGCTAGGGAGAGATCCACAGAATGGTCAGTCCAATGGTGGAGCTCGGTAGGAAGAGCTCAGGGAGTTTCGCTTGGGGTGGGCGTGCCCGGGAGTGTATGGCGACGTTGGGTTGCGTGGGTATGGACTGAGCAAGCTGCTGCTGCATCGAGAGAGGTCAGGGCAAGGAGCAGGAACGGAGGGAGAAATACTGGCTCTGAACTCGAGCTACAGGGAATGGAATCAGGGTGACCTCGTCAAGCCGAAAGTGGGTAAACACTAAGACACACGGTCCGTTGTACTGACGGGCAAGCTCTTCCAACCAGCGACTGTGTCGTGGTCATTGTCAAGACCGATTCGTGGCCGCTCCCACCTATCTCTCACCTCTACTAGGAGATTGTATTTGTGCAGAAGAATGCTGTGTGGCAGGGTTGCATTCAATGCAAGCACAAGTACCCTAGAGGTTTCTATTTGTCCCTGAGTCATGCAGGGACAAAGACCCAGGATTTCTACGTACTGACATCTGACCATTCCAACAGAGTCCCCATCCACAAAGTGCTGATTCTTCCCAGTCTTCCTTTCCTGTGACATGTGGGTGTGTCCTTGGAGTCCGCGGGACCCAGTTTCCCGGGACCCACCTCCCCCAGTCAGGACCAGGCAAGTTCACGAGAGAGCGGAGGCCAGGCGAGAGAAGGGCGCTCTCTAACCTGGCCATGTAGCAGATTGTCAGGAAGTCGGATCGGGCCCCGAGCTAATGATGAAGCTTTCCTGGCTATTGCCATTTGCCAGTGAGCCTTCCCTCTGTGCGTTCAAGATGGGAGCGTTTTTGTAAGGCTGGTGGTGATGTCTGGGTCGACTAAAGTAGCTTCTGATTCCTTTGTGTTTTGACCCTGTCTTAGAAACATCCCGAGCTAGGACAGATGTGGGCCCCTTCCTTTCTCCCCATCCCTGTCTGAGGAAAGGGAATCCTGAGCAACCCTCCAGGTGGAGCTGGGGTCAGGGAGGGATGTGGTGTCCTAGGGGGGTGTGTGCAGCGGGGATGAAGGAGGTTTGGCTTTGAAACTTTGACCCGTGCCGTCAAGTCCATTCAGTGGGAGATGTCTTCTGGTGAAACTCGACGGAGTCCACACAGCCACATGCCCGGTCCCGTCGCATCGACCCACGCGAAAACAATCCCCAACCCTCAGACGCACCAAGCACACCGCCCGCATGACCTACTGGTTTCCAGGGACTGTAGCACAGGGTCCTGGTTTTCTGCAGGACACTCCGTTTGTTCAGTCCGCCCCAGCTTCCGTTCCCGGGAGGAACTCAGAAGGGGGGAAGCTCTCCAGACCAAAGGAGGAGAGAAAGCCCTACCTTGATCTTCAGCTACATCTGTCTCCCTAAAGGGAGTGATGGGGGAATAGGCATATGGGCCATATCCGGTGACCGCCTCCTGCAGCTGGAGAAAGGGAAACCCAGTGAGGATCCCAGCACCCTGTGCACACCGTGTGCACACATCTCTGTGCCCTTGGTGTGTGTCGTAAGCAAGCTAGATGGGATGCGGTCATTGAGTCTATGATCCAGAGGAGGAGGAAATGACCTCCCGAAAAGGCTCCGGCTTGTTATGTCAAAACTCCCCCGTCCATTTTCTTCAGCAACTCATTCCAAAGCCATTTCCCATAGACAGAATGACCTGGTGGAAAATGCTCACAACCATCCATTGCCTAAGCAATGATGGTGATGTTTTCTCCGTGCCCGTCTCAATCCGCTGTCCATTAATGGTATAAACACATGGCAGGCTCTCAGCACCAAGGACATTGTCTCTCCCCTCTGGCATGTCCATGCTCAGATGTTCATGGAAAGAGAAATCAAACACTGGCTGTCCCTCAGAAGCACAAAATGACTTTAGCGAGGTGACCAAACGGTTCATACATTGAAGCTTCTGCCTTCAGCTCAGGACTTGATCCTAGGGTCCTGGGATGGAGGCCCACATTGGGCACCCTGCTTGAAAGGGGAGCCTGCTTCTTCCTCTCCCTCTGCTACTCCCCCTGCTTGCGCTCTCGTGCGCACTCGGTCTGTTTGTCTGTCTCTCTCTCTCTCTCCTTCTCTTTCTGTCTTAAATAAATAAAAAGTTGAGGAACAATGAGTTTACCTGAGGCAGAGTCGGAGTTTCCTCCTCAGCCCTCAAAGTGGGTAGTAGCTCTTCCATCAGGTCATCGTGGAGAGCTAGGAGGATACAGAGGCACCGTGAGGACACTGGTGAGGCTGCTCAGGAAGTAGGCGGGGATTTTGGATGGATGAGGACAGGAGGGGAGTGTGTGCGTGGGGGAGCGTAGGAGGTACGGGCCGCACTGCTGCCGGGCCTTGTCCTGGTGCAGAGGGGAAGGGATGGGAGAGGAGCAGGGAGGAAACGCGAAGAGGGTTCTTGTCTTTCTAGCTAAAGTGAGCCCGATCAAAGCCAAATAGCCAGTCCAGTACATGGGAAGCCTAAGCTGGCTTCTGTGTGAGGACCGAGTCCCATAGCCTCTCCTGACTGACGTGCCACTAAGGCGTCCCACACTGCTGCTTTGGACATCAGCTCTGGGCCCAAGATCCCCACCTGCTGCGACTATATGCATCACGTCTCTGTAAGATTTTGCACGGCATAAAAAGAAGCCTCACTTGCCAGGCTGCATTCAACCCTCAGGAAAGGAGCCTAGTAGTTTGCTTCACTCATCCTTTCTTTGTCTTCAGAAAATGCCATGTGCAACACTGGAGAGCACGGACATCTTAGCTTCTGTAAACAGCCGGCACCGTCGATGAGTGTGATAGATTCCTTTCACTGTTCTTGAGCTGTCCTGTGTGTGTGTGTGTGTGTGTGTGTGTGTGTGTGTTTCCCCTGAAGACAGTGTCTGTCCGAACCCTCCCAGGTGTTCTGACCAGTGGAAAGTTGCTTACACAGAGGAGTCTTGTTGGAGTGTGTGTTGATAGGCTGTCGGTCTGCTTTGCAGGAGATTTGCTCCGGGGATGTTGCGTCCAAAGCTTCCACCCAAGCTTGACCTTGCTTTCCTATTGGCTAGTGGTATTTGAGTGTGTGCTTAGAGAATCTGAACCTTCCTGAGGCTTAGGGAAATCTTATCAAGTACAGTCAGTTCCCTCCGTGATGCTTTTCTGCCATTGGTTGGTCGTGTGTACACACTGAGACCGGCTATGACTGATGTTGCCCTGTTCTGTCCTCCACGGGTCCACACGCTTTCCAGCCATGTGGGCTTGAGCACGAGGATGTGGCTTTTCTCTGTGCACTTGACTCCAGGGACCAGGCTGTAATCTTTAACGTGGGCTTCTAAGCTTGCCCTGGCTTCTGTGTCCATGGAAGCCACTGTGTCATGTTGGGTCCTGTGGGGGACCATCATAGAATCTAGGTATTTGGCTGTGTGCACAGATGCTTATGGCCCTTTGCTAGCTAGCACCCATGGTACATCATGACCCCCTGGCTGAGGGACTAACACAGGTGGGTAGGCCAGAGCAACTTTCAGATTGGAACCTGAGCTCCAATCTTGGCTTTCCAAGTAGGAGGTCAAGGGTTTGGTCCCTTCATCTCTGCACCATGCCCGTCTCAGGAAATCAAAGGGAAATGTCCTCCAGGTACAGCTGTGGTGGGTAGGGGAAGGAGTATGTAAAGTGTGCCAGGGTGATGAGAGTGTTTTGGAAGGGGGACACTGTGATTGTGGTGGAAGTGTGAGAAAGATCTCCTGGGAAAGGCACACAATCATGTTCCCAAGCATAACGCATGGGGACACATACACACACCTGCACACCCCCACGCACACCCCCACGCACACAGGGCCTTCATCCGACGTGCACACAGATCAGCCCTTCCCTATGTACGAGTTCTTCCAGGCCCTGTTCGACGTGGTGACCGTGCCTCACCGGACAGTCTCGGTCAGTATCCCCCAACCCCCGTTCCTTGTTGGAACCCAGAATCAGGGGGCAGGCTTCTTTGTACTCTAGATTTCCTCCCAGAGCCCGATGGTCTTAAATACGTACAGCTGTCCTTGCTCCCAGCGTCTACCTGCGATTGGGGAAAAGGAAACACAGTGAGGATCCCAGCATCCTGTCCGCTGTTGGGCCAGCTCTTTGGTTTGGGGAGGACTTCAGGCAGTTAATTGGATGAGGTCCCGTGGTTGAGTCCATGTCCCCCCACCCGAGTTCAGGAGGACCGTTTGAATGACGCTGGAGCATCATTCAATCTCCGAAGTCCATTCTGATCAACAGACAGAACGTTCTCTTTCAAGGAGAAACCTTTTCTGCTGAAGAAGGTGTTTGATCCCATGGAGTTTGTAACTGAGGCTGTCCTGTGTCATCACCCTTTTTGGGTCCACTGTGCGTAAGAGGTCAGACCCAGGATTCTTCTATGAGGGGAGGCTGCTGCCCCCTTCCCCTGGGAGGTAAAGTGCCCGATGTTCATCAAACTCCACTGATGGAAGAAATCAAGGAAGCACCATTTATGTCTCTGAGAAAGAGAGGTGAGCTTACCTCAGGGAGAGTTGGGGGACCTTCCTTTTTCCAGCCCCTAGGAAGGTCCTTGGACTGTCCCTCCACCCGGTCTAGGAAAACAGAGAGGAGCTGTCAGGACATTGGCTGCGCTACTCAGGAATGACTTGGGGAGTTAAGTCTGCTGGATGTGGATGCGGGGCCAGAGGGAATGGACGTGAAGGGTGACCAAGCAAGGCCTAACTTGCCAGTGGGCCAACAGTGTTGGACACAGTGGTAGAGACAGTACACAGTGCTGTACACAAAACACAGAGGAGGGGAGCAGGATGGAAAAGGGAAATGGGGCCTTGGCTTTCTAACGGAGGGGATGTCATCAGTGGGAACTCTCAGCGTCTGTCTGGGAAACACTCAAGGCACCCTGGGTTTCAGGGCGCAGTCCCCTGAGCCTTCCTGCCCACTGTGAAGCCAAGCCAGCTTGCCACTTCTTCAGCTGGTCATGGGGCCTGTTCAGCTGTCTCCCCTGCACCTCTGCTGTGTGACCCTATCGCTCCTCTGTCGTGCCTTGGAGTAGTGGGTTTTTCGGTGATGGAATCTAAGTACTGGGGATGGTTGTATTTGTTAGTACGCGTCCGTTCGGTGACAGTGCTGACATCCGTGATGCTTTGTAGACCGCACTGCCATCTACGGGGAGAACGTTGCCATCCTTTCTCATGGCACCTCTGTACCCGTGACGACATGACCGGCCCTCCCCGTTTCCTCCCTGCACCGTCCCTTCCACTTTCTGGGTCTCCGAATATCCCTACTGGAGTGTCCTCAAAGCCTGGGATCGTGTCATGTACCTCTTTCCTTGTGTGCTTGCTTTCAAAATGCGTGTTAGGTTTCCAGGGCCCATCTGTTTCGTAAAATATTGGAAACCTTTGTTTCTTCTTGCGCCTGAATTGCACTCCATGATGTGTATGGATGCCATTGAATGTGTTCTTTCCTCCTGTGATGGATTTGGGGGCAGTGCCTGTCTGGGGCTATTGGGAACCCAGCTGTGTGAGACATTAGTGCGCAGATTTCTGTGTTTCCAGAATGAGAAGACGTCACCGAATGCATTGGCCCCATTTGTAGAACGGTAACCACGTGGAATGTACTGGGTACTTGAGTTCCCCAAATGTGGCTAGGTCGTTTTGTTCCATTGAAGATACGTAGCACACCCATGTAAGATGTGGCTAATGGGCGGAAGTGAAGGGGGGACATCGTGAAACCTCCTGTCATATTCTGGCCCATTTTTCTGTTCAGCGGAAAGCATAGTCTCTTCCTTCCTACACATCTAAGAACCATGTTTCCTGGGGAGACCTGTAGGGACCTGTGTGTTCCAGAACGACCTAAGATCTATCCCTTCAGCTAGTAGACACTTTTTTCCTGTGCCCCTTGGGTCCAGTTTGAATGAGGATCTCATCGTGACTTGTGGACTTAAAAGGGGACGGACGGACGGCATAGAGGACAATGGCTACCAGTGAAATCGGAGGACAATGTGTCTCAGCAGTTTTAAAGGCTTCGGTTATGTATGTGCTAGTGAACGACAGAATGCGTCTCCAATCTACGTAATGAGTCAATCCCCAAGGTACCTTCCTTGGTGTCCTTGATGATGTACACCTCATCATGGAAGGAGAACCGGACTCTCTTCTTGGGTCCTCGTGGAGGGAGGGGCGTGGGTGGGGGCGTCTCCACATCCTCGAGGAGACACTCCCCACAGATCTCTGGGAGACGCACAGAAATAGAGAACAGTGTCGGCACCTTGTCATCAGGAGCCCATAGGGGGATTGGACATCCTTTCCTTCTGGTCCATCCGTCTCCTGCCCCTACTCGCCAGGTGCCCAGCAGGCATTCCTCCCTCCAGGTGGGACTTAGGAAGAGGTCACCATGTGCTGTGCTCTGAATTCAGCCCCCTCCCACACCCACAGGTTCTGTGGGCAACGGCTTGTATGGAGCAGAGACAGGACAGAAACGCAACAGAGTGCCGTGAGCACGCGTGACGGCCTCAGTCACAGCCATTGAGCAGCCACACCTACCCGAGAGTGTTCCCCAGAACCCTCTGTGCCCGCTTCCTTGCCCTCCGGCCTAGACGTTAGTGTGCCGCCACGGTGTCCCTAGTGATTGAGTCCAAGGAGCACCTGGGACCTAGGGGAGTATGGGATGCTGCCCAGCCGCTCGGCAGGTGTTGAGGAAGGGACCGCCTAGGGACTCAGCTAGATGGCTGGCTGTGGTTGAAGCCACAGTGGAGGACAGTGGAGGGCCCTGATGAAGGATTGATCTGGGACAGGAATGTTGTCGTTTCCCTGTGGCCGGAGATCCCCCAGCCCCTGACACCAACCCACGGCCCCTGAGGAAAGGTCCTGAAGCCCTGAACCAAGAGCTGCCCTCACAATCTGAAATTCCTCTGTGCCAGTGTTTCTGTAGGGGAGAGCGAGGGCCACGAGACCAGCCTCAGTCCTCACTCACATCTGTGTTTGGGGCCCTGACATCAACTATGTGGCGGTTTCTGCCCAGTGGGGCCCTAGTGAAGGACCAGGAACGGGTAGCATGGGCCACGTTCCCTCACCTCTCTGCAAGGTCAGCCCAGTCGCCAAGGCTGTCCTGAAGGCCAGTTGCAGCCCACGGCTCCTGGGGTTCTGCTTGGCTCCCAAGGTGATTCAGACTCCCAACGGTCACATAGGACCCCGTCGAGAACTCGCTTGCCTTCCGCTCCCAAAGGTTACACTTTGACCCCACCAAGAACACGCTTGCCTTGAGCTCGCCAGTCCCGAGGAGCAGTCGATGGTACGAACGAACATGGAGGTGGCCATGTGGGCTGGCCATGTGGGGTGGTTGGTTTCAGGAAGGAGACGGATGATGCTGAGGGGCCCGCTCTTGCCATGCGGACTGCTCTGAGGAGCCTGGATGGAAGTGAGGCTACCCTGGCTGGCGTGAGTCCCTCCCTACTCTCTCATTTTTGCCAGCATCCCCTGTCTACTCTCAGGTCTCTTGATCCCCTCTGGAGACTGTAGGTTAAGCGGACAGTCTCCTGTCTCCCTCCCTAGGCCGGGCCTGGAGAACCCAGCCCCAGCAGTACCTTTGAGACCAGCAGACAGTCCACTGTGCAACTGCCGTGTGTTCTGTCCACCCACCCGGTGGCACAGCCCGTTCCCGTGCACTCCCCGGCATCAAGCAGACGGCCCGTGAAACCCTGCACATCAACCCATGAGACCACCCCGCTATCTTCCAGGGTCTCTCTCCTTCTAAAAACAGCTGCATTTCGACCGCTGACCCTTCCTCTCCGATTTTGTCGTGTCCATCGGGAAGAGGTGACCGGCAATTCCTCCCCCTCAAATGTGGTGCCTGGGTCGCACCCAGGTTCTCCTGATCCGGGGACAGCAGTGTGGCGTGTGACCTGTGTGTTGTCCCTTTAGGACTGTGTCCGAAATGGGTATTCAGAAAGAGTACGGTTTTCTGAACGTAGAAGTACTTTAAGGATGGCAGCTTCCCCACGAAATCCTAACGAAATCACCCAGACAAACGAACAAGCACAGGCATCGAACCGGGTGGAGGAATCAGAGGGTGGAGCGGAAAAGCCAAAGGGAAGAAGCCTGTCTCTGTGAAAGGGAGGCAACCAGCTCGAGAGAAGAGAATTGAGAAAATCGATAGGCACATACCCGTACAACAGCAGTTAAGATTCCCCATCGTGGGGACCTCTACAGCCGCTCACCAAACCGCCACGGCCTCGGCTCACAGAGTGACAGTTGAAACGGAAGGATGGATGCGTGTCATCAGGTCACCGTGGCGATGGCTCATGACAGAACTCTGAGGGTGAAGGCATCCCTGCACACTGTGGGGTCATGGAGGGAAGTGGGTTGGAGAGGAGTCGTTAGATGATAGGCATTGAGAAAGGCACTTGTTGTGGTCAGCACTGAGTGGTGGAGAGAAGTGATGAGTCCCCGAGTTGTACTGCAGAACGCAATACTGCGCTGTATGTTAACTACCTGCATTTTTGGACATTCAGAAAAGGAGACTCCTGAGGGCACCTAGGAGACTGAAATGTTCATTTCACTATCTGCTACTCTGGAAAACTCCTCTGTTTATACGAGATTGTTTCACAAAGTCTCTCCAGGAGTTCTTGGGTGGCTCAGTGGGTTAAGTCATAGATAGTTTAATTAAGTCAAAGATAGTTTCTTATTTAATGACCTTTTGAAAGTTGTAAGAAACCAACATTAAACATTTATTTTTTTATCTTGGCTTCGACACCCCCATCTCTTTTTTCCAGAGTTTCTTGGATTTTCTGACCTCAGGGGATTAATAGTGTTCACAGGAAAACAGAATAATAATGTGGCTTGAGATTTTTAATTTTTAGTTTTTCCCACATCAGTTCTGAAAAGGCCATAGTGTTTCCTCCTTTAGGTTACTGGTAAATGTTCAACTCATCTTCTCATGTTTTTAATTTTTCTGTGTCACAGAACCTAAATTGATGATAAATCCAGAAGGAACAATTGTTTACATTCACTCAGTGAAGAGTATCATGTCTAAGCTCAACATCTATCGGAGCCACACATGGACATGTAAGTATCTTGTATGTGGCGCTGTGTAGGCAGGTAAATCCAGGAACTACAAGGCAGGCCAAGTCTCTTCTAACTTCCTTCTTCCTTCCTTCTTCCTCAGCTCTCCCTCCTCGACTCAGAGCAGAAAAGGAACACATCCCAGGTGAGCTTTTTGTTTGTTTATTTCCACTTTGTTTTATTTATTTATTTATTCATTATTTATTTATTCATTTATTTGGGGGGGGGTCTGTGACAGGGTTTTATTTTTTTATTTACTTTTAAAAAATTTTTTCAATTTATTTATGTTCAGCAAAACAGTATTCATTATTTTTCCACCACACCCAGTGCTCCATGCAATCCGTGCCCTCTATAATACCCACCACCTGGTACCCCAACCTCCCACCACCCCCGCGACTTCAAACCCCTCAGATTGTTTTTCAGAGTCCATAGTCTCTCATGATCCATCTCCTCTTCCAATTTACCCCAACTCCCTTCTCCTCTCTAACACCCCTTTTCCTCCATGATATTTGTTATGCTCCACAAATAAGTGAAACCATATGATAGTTGACTCTCTCTGCTTGACTTTTTTCACTCAGCATAATCTCTTCCAGTCCCGTCCATGCTGCTACAAAAGTTGGGTATTCATCCTTTCTGATGGAGGCATAATACTCCATAGTGTATATGGACCACATCTTTTTTATCCATTCATCCGTTGAGGGGCATCTTGGTTCTTTCCACAGCTTGGCGACCGTGGCCCTTGCTGCTATAAACATTGGGGTACAGATGGCCCTTCTTTTCACGACATCTGTATCCTTGGAGTAAATACCCAGGAGTGCAATTGCAGGGTCATAGGGAAGTTCTATTTTTAATTTCATGAGGAATCTCCACACTGTTCTCCAAAGAGGCTGCACCAACTTGCATTCCCACCAACAGTGGAAGAGGGTTCGTTCCCCTTTCTCCACATCCTCTCCAACACATGTTGTTTCCTGTTTTGTTAATTTTGGCTATTCTAACTGGTGTAAGGTGATATCTCAAGGGGGTTTTAATTTGGATCTCCCTGAGGGCTAATGATGATGAACATTTTTTCATGTGTCTGATAGCCATTTGTATGTCTTGATTGGAGAAGTGTCTGTTCATATCTTCTTCCCATTTTTTGATATGTTTGCCTGTTTCGCGTGTGTTGAGTTTGAGGAGTTCATTATAGATCCTGGATATCAACCTTTTGTCTGTACTGTCATTTGCAAATATCTTCTCCCATTCCGTGGGTTGCCTCTTTGTTTTTTTGACTGTTTCCTTTGCTGTGCAGAAGCTTTTGATTTTGATGAAGTCCCAAAAGTTTATTTTCGCTTTAGTTTCCTTTGCCTTTGGAGACATATCTTGAAAGAAGTTGCTGTGGCTGATACCGAAGAGATTACTGCCTATGTTCTCCTCTAGGATTCTGATGGATTCCTGTTTCACGTTGAGGTCTTTTATCCATTTTGAGTTTATCTTTGTGTACGGTGTAAGAGAATGGTCGCATTTTATTCTTCTACATATAGCTGTCCAGTTTTCCCAGCACCATTTATTGAAGAGACTGTCTTTTTCCCACTGTGTTTTGTCGAAGATTAATTGACCATAGAATTGAGGGTCCATAGCTGGGCACTCTACTCTGTTCCACAGTCTATGTGTCTGTTTTTATGCCAGTACCATGCAGCCTTCCCGTTGAGATCAGGAACAAGACAAGGATGCCCACTTTCACCACTCCTGTTCAACATAGTATTAGAAGTCCTAGCAACAGCAATCAGACAACAAAGAGAAATAAAAGGTGTCCAAATTGGTCATGAAGAAGTCAAACTCTCTCTCTTCGCAGATGACATGATTCTTTATATGGAAAACCCAAAAGACTCCACCCCCAAACTACTAGAACTCATAGAGCCATTCAGCAATGTGTCAGGATACAAAGTCAATGTGCAGAAATCAGTGGCTTTCTTATACACTAACAATGAAAATACAGAAAGGGAAATTAGAGAATCGATTCCATTTACGATGGCCCCAAGAACCATAAGATACCTGGGAATAAACCTAACCAAAGAGGTAAAGGATCTGTACTCGAGGAACTACAGAACACTCATGAAAGAAATTGAAGAAGACACACAATGATGGAAGACCATTGCCATGCTCTTGGATCGGAAGAATAAACATTGTTAAAATGTCTATACTGCCTAGAGCAATATATACTTTTAATGCCATTCCGATCAAAATTCCACTGGTATTCTTCAAAGAGCTGGAGCAACGAATCCTAAAATTTGTATGGAATCAGAAGAGACCCCGAATCGCTAAGGAAATGTTGAAAAACAAAAATAAAGCTGGGGGCATCACGTTACCTGATTCCACTTTGTTTTAAAATGAGTTTTCTAAAATTTGAAAGGATTCATATTTTTAAAACAAAAAAAAATAGAGGGGCTCCTGGGTGGCTCAGTGGGTTAAAGCCCCTGCCTTTGGCTCAGGTCATGATCCCAGGGTCCTGGGATAGAGCTCCACATCGAGCTCTCTGCTCAGCAGGGAGCCTGCTTCCCTCTCTCTCTGTGCCTGCCTCTCTGCCTACTTGTGATCTCTGTCTGTCAAATGAATAAATAAAATCTTAAAAATAAAACCGAAAAGATAGAAATAGGCAAGAATTACTTGAAGGGAGGTGTATCAAGTATATCAAGCAAATTCAAAGAACAGTTGGTAGAATGAGAAGCAGGACTCTTAATTTCACAGAGTTGTGCAAGTTGTAAAACTTCCTTTGATTTTCCTAATAACAACACTAAAATAGCCTATAATCATATCTGGTAGACACAGCATTGTACTAGAAGTGTATGGATGCTTTTCAGGGGACCGAACAATGAGGCCTGAGTGGACAGCTCTCTCATGGTCCTGCTTGATCCAGGAATAGGACTTTGAAGATCTGGTGGAATGGAGGGACCACGTGTCCTCCAGATGACTCTCCCTAAGTGTTTGTGTCCGCTTGTTCACATCTCTAGCTTGAATAGCCGCCTGTTCCGGCTTTGGTTTCTGCATTTCTCATTCATATTTCAACTTCATGAATGCATTTTTGCTTCTTCGACATTCAGCTGAGTCAGCTCTGGAAAAAGCTACCAAATTGTAGTCAAATCCAGTTTTTGGCTTTAGTCTTACTTGACCATCCTGCAGCATAACCCTCAGTCTCTGTTGTTTCTGAAACCTGCCTGCTAGCTTTCCTTTCTTAACTCTGATACATCCCCTTACTGTTCCTCACAAAGTTGTCTTTCCCTTTTGCCCCAGACGTTGCCTCTCCTTGGGTTTGTTGCCCAACCATCCTGGCTCACTGCTTTTCTTCAGTCTGTGTTTTTTCCTGACTGGTCTTCACTCTCTCTCTCTCTCTCTCTCTCTTTTTAATAAAATACTTCTGAATTAGTAATAACATGGTTAAAGGTTAAGTGATGTTCCCTCTAGGAAGGGTGACATTTTTCATCTCAACTGAGACACTTCCACTGAGAATGAAAGTGGTTCCATAAAGTTATAATGGGACAACTGGCTATATCGGGACAGTCCCAGACAAACTGGAGTTATGGTCCTCCTGCTGTAGATATCTGTCTGTTTTGTTTGTCCTACCAGTGCTGCTTTTTTCAGGTAAAAGATACTCTTGTATGCCCCCTACTGTTATTTAGAAGGGAATCCATCATCTTTAGGGCTTTCCGAACTTAGATGCAGCTGTACACCGCTGGCATCCTGTTAAAATGCAGATATTGATTTAGTGGATCTGGTGGGGGCCCTGGGTTTTGCATTTCTAAAACGCCCCCAGGTGAAGCAGACTCTGCTGCTCAGGGAGCCACACTTTGAGTAAGGAGTTTATACATGATTTTCTGTTCCTTCTTTGCTTTTTTGTCACTTCTTAAAAGCCTGTCCCAGACATCTGTATCTAAACAGAACATGTATTGTTTCTTTGTTATAGCTGACAGTAATTCAAGCATGGACGTTCCATAGTTAGTTAACTGGTTATTATTAGTTATGCACTATTTCAAACCTTTTGCTATTACAAACCATGTTCTAGTGAATGACCTTGTACGTATAGGTTTTTTCTATCTGATAAATTCCTAGAAGTGCGCTGCCAGGTCAACGGGTGCATAGAATTGATAACTCGATCATTCAGGATTGTGGTACCATTTTGTGTCACTCCCATCGACACCGCATCCGTGCTTGTTTGTCCACAGCTTCACCCGTAGAACATGTGGTTCAACTTCTGGAATTTGGGCCGTGGAAAGAGAAACATGGTATTTTATGAAGTTTATCTCTGCAAGCTTCTTAACTATGAGTGAGGTTAAGTATTTTTTCATGTATCTGAAAGGTGTATTTACGTTTCTGTGAACCCTCTTCATATCTTTTGCCCATTTTGCTCTTAGGTTTGTGGCTTTTTTTGTTTTTCTTCTTCTTCAGTGTCTAGCTCTTTATAGATTAGGGATACTAGTGCTTGTCCATTTTATGGGTTGCAAACTCTTATTTTATGGGATGTGATTTGTCTTTTGATAGTTGACGCTGGTGTTTTCTCCCCCATGCAGGTATTTTGTTTCAGAATGCGACCTTTCACTTAGTCATTTCTTTAGGCTCCCCTTGGCTGTGACAATTTCTCAGACTTCCCTTGTTTTTGATAACCAGGGCAGTTTTGAGGAGTACAGTTAGGTGTTTTGTAGAATGTCCCTCAATTGGGAATTCTCTGCTGTTGTTTTCATGATTAGACTGAGGTTATGGGTTTCTTGGAGGAAGACCACAGAGATAAAATGTCTTTTGGTCTTATCATATCAAGGGTTAGTGCTCTGGACATGACTTACTACTTGGTTTTCTCTGTCCTCATACTGTACTCCTTGGAAGGAAGTGGGCTATTACACTATACCACTTACACTATACCTCCTTCCTGTTGGAGTAGCTACACAATTATGTACATAAATTATCAGGAATTCTGCATAGGAGATTTTTCTGTTCTCTCCTATTTACTAATCCATTTATATCAGCACAAATTCATGGCTAGTTATTTTATATTTTGGTTCTAGTACAATGACACCTTGTTCCTTTAGTTGCTCAAGTTGTTCCAGGTTGGTTAGTAAAAGCATCTTCTAGTGGCACCCGGGTGGCTGAGTTGGTTGAGTGTGTCTGACTCTTGATTTCGGCTCAGGTCATGATCTCAGGGTCCTGCGATCCATCCCCAGGTTGGGCTCTTTGCTGAGTGTGGGGCCTGCTTGAAATTCTCTCTCTCTCGGGGTGCCTGGGTTGCTCAGTGGGTGAAAACCTCGGCCTTCGGCTCAGGTCGTGGTCCCGGGGTCGTGGGATCGAGCCCCACATTGGCCTCTCTGCTCAGCAGGGAGCCTGCTTCACCCTCTCTCTCTGCCTGCCTCTCTGCCTACTTGTGATCTCTGTCTGTCAAATAAATAAATAAATAAATAAATAAATAGAAATTCTCTCTCTCTCTCCCTGTGCTCCTCCCTGCTGCTTATGCTTTCTCTCCTTTTCCTTCTCAAAAACAAGTAAATAAATTTTTTTAAAAGCACCTTCTGTCGCTTCCTGTAGCTATTGACATACCCGGTTATTGTTTGAATATTTCTACCTTACTCTGTGGCAGTAGATTTTCCAGGTGCATCTTATGTCTTTCTTGCCCTAGAATTAGCCATTTTTTCCCCCTAAGTAGTTCTGGTTCTTTTCATTGGAGCATAGTATGAGAAACCAGGATTGGGGGACTAGGTGTGTCTGTTGTGACTGTTAAGTCATTGCTCAAAGACCCTCTTCAGCTAACTGAACAGGGAATATGTGTATACTCACTCATGTATATACACGTGTCTATAAATATTTTAATATGTAACCATCTGTATGTATAGTAAGCTAAGTATTCACACTGTTGTAAGCATTATCAGATGGAGCATTCTAACCTTCTAACCTTCTCTCCTTGCTTGTCTGTAATCTCCTGCACTAACAGTGAGAATCCAGCTAACATCAGAATTTCATCTATTGGATAGTTCAATTCCAGAATACACATACATGATTTCAGAGTTGCATACATGGTTTCAGAGTGGTTAACCCATGGATGCTTGATTCTCCCAGTTTGGGACCATTTGAATTAAGGTGCTAGAAATAATCACATGTAGGTTTTAAAACATAAGTTTTCAAAAACATAGGATGTGAAATTGCTGTGTTGGTTATGTATGTATGTATGTTTAGCTTCGCAAGAAATTGCCAAACTATTTCTACAAAGTTGCTGTATCAGTTTTTGTTCCTACCAACTATGAATGAGAATCTTGTTGTTCTGATTCTGGACCTGAAATTGGCACTGTCATTATTTTTGATGTAACCATTCCAGTACCTGTGTCATGGTGTCTGCATATTCCCACTGAGGTGATGTGGAGCATCTATCTGTTTGTGTATTTATTTGCTATCCTTATATCTTTGGTGAAGAGTTTGTTCAAATCTTTTGCACATTTTTCATTTGGTCATTTCTTTTCTTATTATGAATCATTAAGAGCTCTTTTGTGATGTTGGACACAAAGCCTTGATTAGATATCTGTGTTCCAAATATTTTCTCCCTGTCTGTGCCTTATCCTTTCATTTTCTTAAAAATGTCTTTCACAGAGCAGAAGACTTTATTTTTAATAATACCCAACGCATGCTTTTCCCCGTGGAATATGCTTTTGCTGTTGAATCTAAAAACCCATCCCCCAAACCAGTGTCCTAGAGATTTTTCTCCTGGATTCTTTATTCTTGTATTTTTACATTTAGAACTCTGATTCATTTTTATTTTTTATTTATTTTTATTTTTTTAAAGATTTTATTTATTTATTTGACAGAGAGAAATCACAAGTAGACGGAGAGGCAGGCAGAGAGAGAGGAAGGGAAGCAGGCTCCCTGCTGAGCAGAGAGCCCGATGCGGGACTCGATCCCAGGACCCTGAGATCATGACCTGAGCCGAAGGCAGCGGCTTAACCCACTGAGCCACCCAGGCGCCCTCTGATTCATTTTTAGTTAATACTTGTGTAAGGTCTGTGTCTAGTTTCATTTCTTTTGCATGAGTGTTCAGTTGTTCGAGCACCATTTGTTGAAAGACTATTTTTTCTCCTTTTATTCCCTTTGTGCCTTTGTCCAAAAAATGTTTGACTTTATTTTGGTAGCTCTATTCCTGGTCCTTGTAATCTGTTCTGTTGATCTGTGTGTCTGTCTCAGCACTAACACACTGTCTTGGTGGCTAGTAGCTTTATAGTTAGTCTCAAGACCAGGTGATGTGAATTCTCATTTTTCTTCCACGTTGTGTTGGCTATTCTATTTTTTAAAAACTTTTTAAAAAGATGTTATTTATGGGGCGCCTGGGTGGCTCAGTGGTTAAGCTGCTGCCTTCAGCTCAGGTCATGATCTCAGGGTCCTGGGATCGAGCCCCGCATCGGGCTCTCTGCTCAGCAGGGAGCCTGCTTCCTCCTCTCTCTCTGCCTGCCTCTCTGCCTACTTGTGATTTCTCTCTGTCAAATAAATAAATTAAATCTTAAAAAAAAAAAGATGTTATTTATTTGGCAGAGAGAGCACAAAGAGGGGATGTCACAGGCAGAGAGGGCAGAGGGCAGAGGGAGAAGCAGGCTCCCCTCTGAGCAAGGAGCCTGACTCGGGACTTCATCCCAGGACTGTGGGATCATGACCTGAGCTGAAGGCAAATGCTCAACCACCTGAGCCACCCAGGTGTCCAGTGTGTTGGCTCTTCTAGATCTTTTGCCTTTCTGTGTACACTTCAGAATCTTCTTGTCATTATCTGCAAAATAACTGTGAGGTTTTATTTGGATTTCATTGAATTTATCGATTAAGTTGGAAAGAATTGACGTCTTAGCCATATTGAGTCTTGCTACCGATGAATACGAGCTCTATCTCCATTTATTTAGATCTTTGATTTCTTCCATCAGTTTTGTCTTCCTGCATATATGTATTGTGTTAGGTTTTATACTTGAGTACCCTTTTTAGGGGTGTATTGTAAAGAGTATTTTTTTCATTTGAAAAATTGGAATTCAGTTCTTTATTCAGATATAGGAAAATAGTTGACTTTTTTATATTGACCTTGTATCCTATGATGTTTTGGTAATTTCCTCATTACTTCCAATAGTTTTTTTTTTACTTTTTATAAGATATTTGAGATTTTCTACATAGACAATAATATTGACTTCAGATAGAGTTTTGTTTTTCCTTTTAAATGACACACCCTCATTGTCTCATGCCCTCTTTCGACCCACCTTCCCTCTAGTAATCTACCAGTTTGTTCTCTATATTTGTGAGTCTCTTTTTTTGGGTCTCTTTTATGCTTTGTTTTGTTTCTTAACTTTCACATATAATTGAAATCATAGGATATTTGTCTTTCTTTGACCTATTTCATTTAGTATTATACCCTCTAGATTTATCCATGTTGTTGCAAATGTTAAGATTCCATTCTTTTCTCTGGCCAAGTACTAGTCTATTAGATATCTATATAATCTCTATCTCTCTCTCTCTATATATATCTATATATACACCACGTCATTTTATCCAGTCATCTATTGACGGGCTCTTCCATATCTTGCCTACTGTAAATAGTGCTGCAATATAAACGTATCTTTTCAAATGTTTTCATTTTGTTTGAGTAAATACCCAGTAATGGAATTACTGGAACATATGACAGTTGTATTTTTAAATTTTTGAGGAACCCCCACATTGTTTTCCATAATGGCTGCACCAGTTTTCATCCCCAGCATCAGTACACAAGGTTCCTTTTTCTTCACGACCTTTATCACCAACTCTTGTTCTTTCTTGTTCTTTTTCTGCAGGCAGAGTCCCAGGCTGGCAGGAGAAGTGGGCGTGGTCACTGGGACAGCCCTCCGAAATGGGTCAGGTGACCTTTCAAACTCTGGGGTGGTGAAGGGTTCCTCACATCAGAGCAGCACGCGGGCCATAACGTAGGCGGGTTTTAATGGACCCATCAGACAACCTGTGCAAGACCTGAGGACGAGTGAAATGCGCTGCCTGGAATGGAGGTTGTGTTGTCTTCTGGGGCTTCTGTCCCCAGGGGATATTCAGCCCGGTGAGGTGGGGGCAAGGGGGCAGGTTATTTGGGGCCGATTTGCCTTGCTTCGGGGGCGACCCTGTGTTTGAGCAGGAAGGCGGGGTCTGCAGTTGGATCTGGCATCTGGGCCCACATTGGTCACAACGGTGGTTGGGTTGAGGGGAGCACAAGGCTGGCTGGCTGGAGTCTGTAGCCCCTCAACTGCCTTTTGATGGCCTGTACCCAGGGCCCGGGGTACCTGGGCACAGCCAGAGTCCCAGGGCCCAGGCAGATGCTTATAGGAAGGGACTGGAGCCAGGGAGGGAGGGAGGGAGGGAGGCAGCCGGGTGCTGCACCAGGGTGCTCAAGCCTGACTCTCTGCTCTGTGCTTTATTGGAGGGTTGGCGTTTATCAGGGCAAAATGCGCACAGTGTGAACTCTGCCATAGCCACGACCCTGAAGTGGAAGGGTTGTTGTGGAAGAGGAAGGTAGTCAGTCGTGTTTTTTTCTTTCTTTCTTTCTTTTCTTTTTTTTTTTTTTTTGTTGAGTACCAGGGCCCATGAGACATGTTGTAGCAAGGAAAGACCAGAGGCCCTTTTCAGCCTGATGAAACTCCTGGCAGCCAATTCGCGAAGCATGCTTTAGGGGAAGGCCTTCCAGCAGCAATGCTAAGACTTTGACAGATGGCGGGGCCCTGTGGTTTTGGCCTCCTTGAACCTGCACTCCCTGCTGGGACGGAGGGGCCTGCTTCCGTCATGGGTGACTCTGTGTCTCCCCACGTGCGGGTCCTGAGACCTCGACTGAATGCTCTCCTTGTTTTTACAGGTGGTGCTTCAAGGCTCAGGGGACGTGGCCTGCTGGGCAGCATCCAAAGCGTCTGGCCTCTGTCTCTTCAGTGCAGGTGGAAGTGCAGCACGTCCAGGAGTGTGACCGCTGTCATCTCCCTGGTGCACGTGCATCGCAGTGGTAAGTTGTCTTGGTTCTGAACCTCCCACCTGGGTTGAGGTGCAGGCCTTGACTTGGGTGTCTTTCGTGCCGGCTTCTGTCTTTCTTCCGGAGGCAAAGAGAGCCTCTTCTTGTCGATTAACATGGAGATGTACCGTTAACCAGAATGTCTAGAGTCGGCTGCTTGGGGAAGATGACATAGTGGCACATGTGGAGAAGGTTCTGCAAGTCCCTGCCCCACACAAGACTTCTGAACTCCAGGTTGCCCCTTTTAGCAGAGTCCGGAGTTATTGCAGCCTGTCCTTATAAATAGATATTGTCTTGATGATCGACTTTCTGCCCACACTTGCTTTATTGGGCCATTCTTCTAGAGCAAAGAATCCCAGGCATCTTTACAAATGGATGTCTGAGTGGACTTCCGCACATGTTCTTTCTCTCTCTCCTCATTTTTTTTTTTTTTGCAGGGGAGTGGGTGTTGCAGGGGATGAGAGCGACCCTTCAGCAGGCTCCACATGCCTTCCATAGCCTGACACGGGGCTCAGTCCCATAACCCTGACATCATAACCTGACCCAAAGCCAAAAGCTGGTCCCTTAACTGAAAGAACTTCGCAGGCATTCCTGGACAGGCTTTGTCTTTATGGAAGGGACTGTAAGAACGCCTTCCTGTTCAAAATCTACCGAATCGGGGAGTATTTCCACATCTGCAGTGGTTGTACACCTTGTCAGGCCCAGAGATATGTAGCTCTTCTTGGTGGTGGAGAAAAACCTTTGGCTCCCATGTTCTCATAGACAGGGAGGAAGCCCTCACTGCCTGATGCTGAACTGTGGAGGTTCTGGTGCCCTGTCTTCCAGAAGAGCATCTTTGTAAAAGATGAAATTAATTTGCCAGCCCCCGGGTGGCGCAGTTGGGTAAGCATCTGCCCTTGGCTGAGGTCAGGATCCCTGGATCCTGGGGGATCAAGCCCTGGATTGGGCACCTTTCTTTCTCTTCTCCGCTGCCGGACCCCGGCTGTTCTTGCTCCCTCGCTAGCTCTGTCGATCTCCAATAAGTGAAGTAGATATATTTCTAAGCATGCAATTATTTTTTAAATCCATTGCGCTTTGTGAGGACAATATTAGTAGAATTAAGGACACATGAGAGGTAGATCACAAACCATGTGTTTTTTGAATCTTGTGGCCATTCATCCTTGCGATCTATATACATCGATAGGTTCATGTTTTTGTGAACATACTTCTATCACCTTGTGTTCTGAGACTCTGAGTTCACCCTCGACTTGATGTTCTCATGGATCCCAGGCAGTGTTACTTCCCGTGATCCCACTTCCTACCAAGGGACAGTACCTGTGTCTGTTGTGAGAGCTCCTGAAGGAGAAGTCCCCTGTTCTTACTTGGCATATTGTGCACGGTTGTGAGACCCGCGCTGTTTGGTGAGACTGGCCTTTATGGAAGTACTCCTGGATCAGAGCAGATGTGCTTGATTTCTAGCTATTGGTTACTGGAATAGCGCATTCCGCATCCCTCAGAACGGGGCCCTGTTATATGTGTTTGCAGTGTCTGAGTTTGTATCTCAGAGTCACCCTGAGGAATTCCTTAGGAGGTAGTTGCTGATGGGAGTGTCCAGGGAAGAATTTCCCTTCGTTGTGTTGGGATCAGTGATTCCTCGGTGTGAGGGTGTCATTGCTGGCTAGGGAAGAAGGGATAGCTGAGCCCATTCCTTTGCTCATCAGACCAGGAGGATTTTCCTGTGTGCGAATCCTCTCAGGTCCTTCCTGGGTTGGCTCCGTGAGGAATGCGATTCCCATATGGGATGTCCTCGCATTCAGCCACAGCGATGATGCAGGGAGTCCCAGGGGTGCCTGCACCTTCGCTCCCATGTGAGGGATGAAGCACACTCTGAGATGGTAGCGGGAGCCTCAGGCCTGAACCCCACCTGAAGCTTCTTCCACCAGGATACCGCGCTAGTGGCTCTCCCCATGTGAGTTCTCTGGTGTTGGGAAAGGGCCCACTTCTGGGTGAAGGCTCTGCCTCAGTGACGGGAGACAAGGGTTTGTACTGTGTGATTTCTGTGGCGGTGAGCAAGGTGGGCGCTCTGGGTACAGGTGGGGCCCCAGTGGTGACAGACACAGGTTTCTCCGCTCTGAATTGTCTGGTGTCTCCAAATGTGAGAGCTGTATCCAACGGCTCTTCCACATTGACCGCATTTGTCGGGGTGGCCGCCGGTGTGGATCCTCGGGTGCTGGCTAAGGGTGTGGCTGGCCTAAATGCTTTCCCCTGAAGATGACATTCAACCGGTTTCTGTCTGTGGGAACGTGCCCATGGCCTCGAAGGGATGTATGTTGCTGTGAGCTCTTGTGCAGCAATCCCGGCACATGGCTTCTACCCCGTGTGAGTTCCTGGGCAGGAAGAAGAGCAGAGCTCTCTGAAGCAAGGGTCCCCCACCTTCTTTCCATCCCCGAGGGGCGTCTCCAGTGGTCTTACTGTGTACAGAGGTGAGCACTGCCCTGGAGTTGTTCCCCCCATGTGTATCATGTCTCCGTTCCTCGGAAGGGTGAGTTCTCTCGTGTCTCCCGAGGTTAGAGCCCCGACTAAAGGCTCTCCCACACCGGGTAGATGGGTGTGCTGCGATCCAGGATGAACGAGCTCTGATGTCCCTGGCATCAGGGACACATGGCTGAAGGCTCTTCCACATTGTCAGCAAATACAAGGCTTGTCTTCCCAGGACACAGCACACCTGGAGTGAGTGAGGCACGTGAGACCTCTCCCGTGCTGTGCTCCAGCATTGCCCGGGTTCCTGTGCAGTGTGAACCCTCTGCTAGTGGCCAGAACACGAGGGGCTGTGGCAGGATCGCTCCCTCACGTTCCTCCCTTCTTGAGTCAAGGAACGCGTTCCAGCCCCTCCCTTCAGGAATGGTCGCTGCGTCTACCCCTGTAGGCCACTTGTAGTCGCGTGCCTTGTTCCTTTCCGGAATTCATTTAGATCTTTCTACATGGTAGCATCAAACCCCACGTCAACTGCTGATTAAATTTTTGATGTTTCTGTTTCAAAGACTAGATACCCGTGAGTCGTGCTGAAGCCAGTGACTTTTCCAGACACTCGGGCGGCGGCTTGACTCGAGACCCATTTCAGCCGAGAAATGAAACTCTTCAGGTTTCTGGTGGGACAGCCCATATGCTCAGGGTCTTGGAAGACCAGAGATTGTGGGGAATGCTTAGCGTAGCCCGTGTCCAGCTCTAGTGTGGAAGGCCAGGGTTCATGACCCTGAAGCTTCCCGTTGACTTGCAGAGAAGCCGACCTTTGAGATGCCCCCGTGTGGGTCTCCCTTCATCCTTTATAATAGGGAACGAATTGCCGTGAGCTCCTGGGTCTTGTACACAGTGAGTGAGTCCTGGAACACTAGGTGAAAAAGTACTGAAGTGCTGTGTGGGGACTAACAGAACAGAAGGAGAAAAGGAAAGAGGGGGAGGGAGGAAGGAATACAAAGAACGAAAAGATCATGTAGGGAAGGAAGGAAGGAAGGGAGGGAGGGAGGGTGGGAGAGACGGCGGCTTGCAAAAGGGAGAAGAGAAACTGGTAGAGAGGCATTAGGGGAAAGAAGAATTTGAAAGTTGTGAGACAAACATCTGAGAGTAAGATTTGAGCTTGATGACAAAGGAAAGGAATGGAGTCCTTTACTCAGGAGCAGAAACCGGTTGTAGGGTGTTGGTGATGAGAACCTTTGGACCAGATAAACCTGCGAGACAAAGAGAGTGAGGGAGGGATGCTGGGGAGTTTCAGAAGGGCAACGTCAACCACGTCGAGGACCGAGAGAGGGGCCATGTGAGGGTTTGAGTGCAAGAACCACAGAAGGGTCCAGTCCTCGGAGGACACAGAATGTGCAGCGGGTGAGGTGGATGGAGTCGGAAGAGTTGACAGCAATGGGCCCGTGTTGCAGGGCTGTTTCCACAGGAGCCCTACAGGAGACAGGACTGATGTAGGAAGGAGGTTAGTATTCAAGGCCGATGGTCAAGAAAGAAGTCTTGAGACGGCTTTGCTGGCAGGAGGTGGTTTTTATTAAAGCACAGGGATATGACCCTTGGGTAGAAAGGGCTGCTTGCTGGGGTCGTGACGGGAGGCTGACTCTCTGGGATGGCATTGGGGGAGGTCAGGCAAAAGGGAAGTTTTGCAAGAACGTGGCAGTTGGACAGAGGACACCGAGGATACAGTTGACTTTGCTCTTGTGAAGGGAAGGTGGTTTTTCCTGCTAGGAAGGCATGAATTGAAAGATGGTTGGGAGCTTCCTGGAGGAATGTTACCTTCCTCCTCTCACAGGTCCTTCTCAAGGGACTGCAGGTTTGAAAAGAAACTCTGTCCTACGGACATTTCCTTCGGCCTCAGCCTCCCTCAGTGTCGTGGAGGGGAGAGAGATGTCAGGGCTTCAGGAAACGGAGATCCGGGCCTCTGGCAGGTCGCTAGGCTCTCATTAAGCGGGCCTCTTGATTCCTGCAGAATCACGAGGACGTTTACAAACCGAGGGAGACTCCGGTCTTGCCATCTGGGGAGAATCTGTTTTTTCCTTTCCTCAGCTTGAGGGCAGTCAGAGCGCCTGAGGGATGTCCCCCGTATCCCAGGTTGGGGGGGGCGGTGTGGCGTGCCAGCTCCTGCTTGGTGCTCAGCTAGCCTTCTCCTCCCTCCTCGTGTGCCCTTGACCAGGACGGAGCATTGCGTGGTTAAGGTTGTTGAAGGAGGACGGTCTCATCTTCTGTAGCTTCTTCCTGCTGAATAGGGGCGTAGAGCTGTCCCTCCGCGTGGGTCGTTCCTGGTCAGGTGGGGTAGGCCCAGCTGGGGGAGGCCTCTGCTGTCAGAGTTGTAAATGGAAGAGGCCGCTGAGTGCAGGGGAGAGCCTCTCCTCCCTAAACCTCTTGCTGCTGCCAAACACACAGGCTGAGCGGGGCACGTTTTGTGGGGCCGCTGCCAGTGTTGAGCCCAGCATTGGTCACGGTCCTGTGCGTCGAAGCGACAGGGGCGGTTCCGGTGCGGCACCCTTGGGGAATCCAGCAGGGGTAGGGCCGCTGCCCCTCGAGTCGATCCCAGGGTGATCAAGGGACCCTGGCAGTGCCGCTTCGTCCTGCATGTGTCAAGCTCTGCAGGGTTGCCGGGGTCTGCAGGGGACAGCGGGAGGAGGAGCAGCCCCTGTAGCAGACAGGGGAGACGACGGGAAGGCTGCTCTCCATCCCAGTCCCAGGTGGGCCCAGCCCCAGGTCGGCCCAGTCTCCCCACACAACGGATTGTTGTGGGCCCAGGTGGTTGCCTCGTGCTCCAAGTGTCCGTCATCGGCAGGTCCCGGGCAGCCAGCTCTGGGTGTGGCGGCCGACTCAGAGGGTCCTCTCGTCTCGTCCTCGGGGCTCCAGTGCTGTCCTCTGGTGGGCTGCCCAGAAGTCGTCTCTTTGGCCTACGGAGGTCAGGCGTAAGAGAGCCGTTCCTGCAGGCGTGTTTCCCTGTGTGTTCATGCCGAATCCTCCTCCGGGCCCAAATCGGAGCCGCAAGTGGGGCCCCAGGGCCCTCCTGGCTCCCTTTGTCGGAGCACCCCAGGAGCCTTTGGTGCCTCGGGGTGGCGGGCACACTGTCCTGTGGCGCAGCTGTGGAGACAACGGGTGGAGTGGTGTGAGATAGTGAGTGGCGTGTGGTTTGGGCCATGTCTTACCAGAGGCCTGTGGGGTTTTGGGGAATATGTCTTCTGAGGTGTTGAGGTGGAGGTTTCCCTGCAGGACCCATGCATGATCTGAAGAAAGGGGAATTTCCCGTGGGCCCCCTGGGGCTGAATGAAAGCTTCACAGCCAGGGTCCCTCAGGCCCTTCCCTGAGCGTCCTTCTCCATGACGGCAGGGTCCTCCTCCTCCTGCTGGGCTGTCCCTTCCCCAGCCTCTCTGAGAGCCCTGGACGTGCCCTTCTCTGTGGAGGGAGCGTTTGCCCACACGAGTGTTACAGGTGGCGTGGCAGAGACCACGTGCTCCCGACTCCCAGGGGAAGTGAGTTCGCACAGTCCACGGGCTGTGGGCAGGTGTTGGGTGAGGTGGGAGCAAGCAGGGTGGCCTTTCCCTGGTGAATCTCCCCTGCTGACTGAGGGATCGAGGAGAGTCTCTAGAGTATGAAACTCACAAAGCAAAATGGTGCCATGAGGGGACCCACTACCTCCCACGAGGCGTCTTGGAGGCTCGGGGGACTGGAGGTGTTGGTCAGATCGTATGGGAGTGGCCGGCAGACATGACTCAGCTGGAGACCGGGCCCGACTACGTGCCCACAGGGATGCAGCGCTGGGAGGGGTGAGCTGTCCTGCTCCTGTGAGCCCGGGGGCCTGTCTTGTTTGCTCATTTCTCTCGTGCCTGAAGTGGGAGATGAGGCCACCTCACCACTGTCTCTTCGCGAGTAGTGTCGCCTGGGAGTAAGCCATCTGCTGACTTTTGCAGGGTGGGAGGGCAAGGCTTGTGTCGTGCAGAGGGAGGGGCTCAATGGGGGGCGTGGAGCCCTTTGCCAGGAGGTCACCGTGCCTAGGCTGCCTGGGGTCCAGTCCCTCCAGGTAGCCAGGGCCCTCCCTCCAAGATCAGCAGCTCCTGGACGACAGCGCCCAACCACCACAGGGAGTTGCCTGGATTAGGTGGAGGTTCCCCGTGGGATGTTCTCAGGTCTTCCTAGTGCCTGCAGGGACTGGGACCTTCCTCTCCTCTCCTCTTTGTGGTCAGAGGCTAGGGCAGCACTCCGGGTTTTGTGCGGTTTGCCGAGGTGCCCACAACAGGGACTGGGCAACGAGGGAGAACGTGTGTCCATGTTCACCGGCTCCTTTTCCTGCCCGACTCACCCCGTTCCCGAGTCCTCCTCTTCTTCTGCTTCCCTTGTCATTTGCGCCATGTCCACAGAAGGGAAGCTTCTTGAGAGCTGAGAGCAAGAGCAGAAGTGGGCATGAGCACAGACTCCCTGGCATCAGAGAACCAAGTGGGGATACTCACACCCAGCCTCCCTTCCCGAGGGCCCTCCAGCCGGGTGAGCCGTGCCCTGCCGACTCCCAGCCCTCCTCTCTGCTCTGCTGTCCGGGGCTGCTTCCCAGAGTCAGCAGTGAGGGGTCAGGGTGATGGTAGGAAAGGGGTGAGGAGGGCTGCCCGGGGATTTCATGCAGCAGTTCCGATGCAAAGCCTGAGTGCCTGCCGGAGACGAGGGCCTCCAGGGTGGGCATCGTCAAAGCAGGGAAAGGGGAAGCGCTGGGAGGAGGCGCTTATGGACAGAGGAGAGAGGAAGCCCAAGAGATGGAGGTGGAAGTGCATTACAGGCGCAGGGTGGCTCCTTCCGACGGAATCGTCGTCCATGGAATCCTTCTCCGGGTCAGAGATCAGCGAGGATGCTGGGGTTGGCCATGAGAGAGGACAAAGGGGAGTTAGTGCAGCTGGCGACCCACTGCTCTGGGGATGCTGGGCTCTGCCCTCAGTGGGGTGCGTCCCTAGCTCCGAGTCCTCCCTGGCCTTGGTCGCTTGATTTCCGCAGGGTACAGGGGGGTCTCCGGTTGCCCACCTGCTCTGCCCACCTCCGATTCTCTCCAAGACCCGGAAGCCCGGCTGTGTGATCCTTTCCCCCCTGGAGGCTGTCACTGTCCCTAAGACTGCGTCTGCGGGACTTTGTCTTCCTCTGTCCTTGTACTTGTCCTTCCCTGCTCTCTGTCTTCCTCCTCGTCCTCCTCCACCTCCTCCCCTAGAGATGCTCCATGTCCTTCCCCTGCCAAGCTCCACCAGTCCTATTGTTGTCCAGGAGGGGGCAACCATGAAAGAGAGGAGATATCCTGGGTCCCCCGGAATCAATCCCCCGATCTGTCTGTGCTGGGAGCAGTTGTCATGGGCCTGGGATTGCTGGGGAAATGCAGGGAGAGATGGCCCACCTCCTCCCCACAGCCCATGTCTGCCCAGGGACTGGGATGACCTTCCCAGGGACGTGTTTCAGGGAACGCAACGCCCTCTGTTTCCCTAAGTGTTAGAGAGGTTGAATGGAGACGGGAGCATGGGAAATTGTGCAGGCGCCCTCAGCTGTTCAGGGCAGCCCTGGAAAGCATCCATCGGTGTGGTTACTGAAACACAGGATTCCTTGCCAGTGCTCCTGCTGAGGCTTGCCAGGAATGGACGGGGTCGGGGTGTGTGTAGGGCCCTGGGCAGGCCTGAGGAACGTTTGCCGTGTGGGCATGCCTAGGGAGTGGGGAGCATGGCCAGGGCTGTGAGCGGCGAGGTGGGTTTGTGAGAGGAACCGTGACTCCCTGACCCTGCTCCCAAGAGGCTCTGTGCTATGCCTCGATGCCAGCTGGTGAGAGGTAGAGTGGACCCGGGGCAGCAAGTGTGTGAAGCAGGTCCAGCAGCCCCTTCACACAGGCCCAGGGGACCGTGGCCCGCGACAGGGGTTCTCCAGGGGAGCTGCATGGGGGCGTCCCGCCCTTGGGAACACGTCCACAGGTCAGACTCGGCTGGGGTGTGAAGGCTGGCAGAAGGTACGATTTACAGGAACCTGTGTAGTGAACCCAGGGGAAGTACGCTTTCCCTTCTGCAGCTCTGGGCATCCCCTTGAAGGTACAGCAGCGTGGAGAGAACCGGGACGGTTTGGTAGTGGAGGTTATGAGGGAGAGGATTTAGACCTGTCTTCTACCTCCTGGCTCAGACCAGAGCGTAGTGTCGCGGTTCTCTTGCCCAGTAGAGTGCGGTTGGGGCCGCCAAGTCCTGAGCATGACCAGGTCTGGGCCCGTGCCAAGAAAGATGCAGAATCTCTTGTGCACCATTCCCGAAAGGCCATGAGCAAAGAGGCCAAGCTTTGACATGTGGCAGCGGCCAAGGGAGGCACGAGCAGCTTTGATGGGAAAGATCCTTCAAGGAGCCGCACAAGCAGTCGAGTGGTGATGACAAACCCAGCCTACCCTAAAGGCCCGTGGACACCTCGTCTGTTCTTTTCATCCCGAAACCGTGACATGAGCAAATCATGCCTGTGCCAGAGCATCCCTTTCCTTGGTGGTTTTTGACCCACCTTCTTCATTCTCCGGAGCGGCAGGGGCAACCCCATGTTCCCGGGAGCCATGTCCCAGTGTTCCCCTCCTTGGTGCCGTTCCCTACCTGAAGAGACTTTGTCCTCACTGGTGGAGTAGTCCTCGATGCTCTCTACCAGTAGATCTGTAAGAACTGAAAGAGGAGCAATGCCATTAGGGAAGAAACCGCCTCACCCCTTCATCCCAAGTGCGTTGAGATGTCTCTGGGCCGTGCAGCATCTGCCTGACCCTTCTGCTGTGCTTTCAGAGGTTCACGGGGCTGGCGGAGCCGGAGCCCTTGGAGGAGACGGGGATTGGAGTCTCATGCCTTCTAATGAGACCAGGACGCTGCAGCAGCCACCTCAGTGTCAGTTCTGCATGCCCATGACCGCTGTCCCCTCCCAGCGCAACCATCGGAAACGCCAGTTGTTATGGGACTCTTGACGTGTGGCTAGTGGGAGTGAGCAACTGGACGTTTTCGTTCCCTTGATGATTTCTGTGTACTGCACTGAGATAAGAAATGACTGTGTACGATGGATACTAGACAGACTCTTTCCTGGATCACTCGGCACTAGACACCAACCAGGAGCGAGAGACCAGGCCTGCTCTCCTGCGTATTTTTCGGGCATCTGTGGCTGGCGTGACAGGGACGTTGATCAAGGGAAGACGTTCCCGGGCTCACACCCACCCACCAGGTGCTGCTGGAGGTCTTTGGACCCGAAGAGATGAAGGTGAAGCCCCAGTTGCTAGAATAAGTGGGGAACGGATTCCATGCAGCACTGATCTAAAGCCTACAATGTGCTGCTCTCGGGACAGAGAAGCTGCTAGAATAGATAAGGGAACCATAAAGGAACACAAGGAGCCACGACGTTTCTGAATATGAAGAAGTCAGTGGTAGGTCTCTAGAAGCTGACCTTCCAATACCTTGGATGACTCCCCTGAGCCAACAGGAGGGTGCTGGCATACAAAGAGGCAGGGGCACCTGGGAGCCGAAGATAAATGCGCCCGGAAATGCGCTCATGTTGGCATCACGATGCTTCCCAAGAGGACCGCCCAGAAAAAGCATCCTCTTCTGAAACAGCGAACAGAGTGAAAAGGCAGCCCACAGATTGGAGACACCCTTGGCAATCCTTATTTCAGAAAAGGTGTGTTCACTGACATAAAGGAAGAACAACAAAGAAAACCAACCAAACAAAAGAAGACTGTGATTTCACCAAATGAAAGAATCGAGAAAAAGACTGGAATAGTCTGTGCTGCAAAAGGGAACAAATAACTCGGTCAGTCAGACAGACGTCGTACGAAAAGATGCTCAGCATAAGGCTTCGTGAGGGCAATGCGAATACACAGGACGCCGAGCTGTGGCATTGTAGTTAGGGTGGCGAGGACCCAAACCAGGAATTCAAACCCAGGACCCATGTTGGAAGGAGGCAGAAAATTGGAGACTTTGTATGCAATTTGTGGAATGCAGACTGGTGCAACTACCCTGGAAAAGCCCGTTGAGTGTCCTCGGAGAGCAGCGAAAGGTACTCCCGTGGATCTCGCACGTGCGAGAGAGAAAAAGAGATGTTGGAAAATCAGATTCTGTTTCCAGTACATGTTTCTCATGAGAGAAAGTCTTGTTGGCTGCCAAAGAACCCTGAAACCCTGATTTGGCTCTGTTTCCATTCCCAGGCACTGAACCCCCTTGAGTTGTCTATTGGCCCAAACCTTCCGAATCTAACAAGGCCCTCTTGCATGGACAGATGGCCAGCAAAATGGGTGGTGATTGTCCTGTCACCCCTGTTGAGGTTTGAGGTTCTTTTTGGCCACGTTGCGATGCACAGAGCACCCCACCCTTCGTTCCTGCATGGAGGGGGCCCAGGTGCCGCCAGTGATCCTCAGTCCCTGAAGACCACCTCGTTCCCCCTTGGATAGGACACCTTTTGGGCCCACCTCCAAGTGCCCCAGCAAGGACCAGTGGTGGGTGTGGGGTTTCCCTGGGAGAAGGCCAGTTGCATTCTTAGACACAGTATCTGCAGGGAAATGGTAATTCTCCATGGAGAAACACGGAGTGAATTGGCCCCATCTGTTCCCTGGCCATTGCCCCTTTGTGCGCGTCATCCCCGAACGGGCTTTTGCATGCGGCTGCCCCGGATGCCGCCTGCAGAAGGGAGGAAGTGTGTCCCAGCACTCAGTGCTTGCGATGAGGTTGGGAAGACGCATCGTGGGGCCTCTGATGCAGAGACGTACGTGTGTGTGTGTGTGTGAGTGCAGTGTCAAGAGGGAGGTGCTGTGACCATTCTTGCCCGAGACCTACCTTGGCGGGAGAGCCCCATGGACGCTGACTCAGTAACAGGGACACACTTGTGTCTTTGGGGCACAGTCTAGCCCTTCCTAGTTAGCGACGGGATTTGTTTTCTGGGGGGAATTGATGTGTTGTTGCAAGGAAAGAACACCTCTTTCAATTGTAGGTGTTGAAGAGTTTTTCCATGTCACGTTCCTGACGTGACAGTGATGGGAAACGTCCCTGAGAACGTGGACACCATTAATCGCCATTTTGAGGGGACCAGACATGTTCGAGAGCGCAGCATTCACCCACCTGACACACACACACCAACCCTGAGAATCACAGCACATGGATTCCCATGGAAACAGACCACGTGCCCAGCACCCGATCCTACAGCACCTAAGAGCAGCACGGTAGCTTCCGGGGCCAGGGTCACGAGGCCTGGGTTCTCGGTCCGGAACATGACCCTTAGTCTCGTTGCAACAGGATCTGGATTGTGGGTGGCTCTCAAGATGGAGCCTGCAAGGAAGCCCCACCTTGCCCCTTGTCCAGGTTGCTCAAAAGCAATGAGTGACTCTAGAGGACAGCATACTTACCACTAAGCTCCTTTTCCAGCCGGGCCACCTGCGATTATAGAAAAGAAAACATGATGAACATCAAGTCCTGCCTTGTCCTGTGTGCACAGCTCTTTTGGTCTCTTGGTGATGGGCAGGGTCATGGGCAGTGATATGGAATCCACCTAGAGGTCGCATGCCCTGGGTCCATTAGGTGGCACGGCGGTGTCAGTATCACCCGTGAAAAAGCTCACGACCCTGTGGACGGTAACCGCACCTGCTGTTTCCTGCAGGGTCTTTGGAATGGGGCGTCCCTGGCTAAGAGTCGCTCTCTCAAGAATCTCTCCACCAAGGACATTGTACATGCCGAGATGTTCAGATCTGATTGCGAGTATCAGGGAAATAAGGGATGCTGTACCTCACCTGAAGGAAGGCTGACTTACCACCTTGGTGAACAATGGGACCTCTCCCTCTGTGCTGTCCACGTCAAGGTCATCGTACAGGCTAGCCAGGGGATCTGGGTGGATACACACAGAGAATGTCGGGACCCCTATGGGACTCTTTGGGAATCGCTCGGGGAGCTTTGCTTGGCGTGCACGTGTGGACATGTGTGTGGAGGTGGGGAGCTCATCAGTATGGACTGAGCTGCAGTGGGCCCTTCCTGGATGGAGGACGAAAGGTCCTGGAGAGGAGCAGGGATGTGAATAGAAACTCTGCCTCCTGTTGGAGCTACAGGGCCTGGAGTAGCTGTGAAATAGTCCATCTCCAAGGCACACCTACTGCCTGCCCCCAAACCTGCACCACCTAAGAGCAGCGCAGTAGTTTCCGGGGACAGGGCCATGAAGCCACGGGTCTTTCCCCAGAAAATCCCTTTCTGTTACCCTGACCACCCTTCTCAGACCCGCCAGACCTGGAATCAGGGTGGTTCTCATCGTGGCTGCGACGAAGCCCCGACCTTGGCCCTTTTCCAGGTTGTTGCAAACAAGTGAGTGACTCTAGAGTACAGAATACTTACCGCCATCCCCTTCCAGCAGGGACACCTGTGATTTCAGAATAGAAAACAGTATGAACATCAAATCAGGCTTTGTCCTGTTTGCATGGCTCTTTTGTTCCCTGGGGCACCAGAGGAAGCCACATGGGGAAGTGTGCTAGAGGCCCGTGAGCCCCAAAGTATGACAAGAGCAAAATGAGTTCTCCACAGATGTGCCTAGTCTTCCTAGAGGTCCCACGTTTCGGGTCCCACTGGACAAAATAGGTGCCAAGGAGGAATAGCTGCTACCCGTACTAAAGCTCCCTCTCCTCCAGATGGTAGGTGATCATGCTGTGGTTGTCCCAGCCCCCCTGCAATGCCTTCGGGGTTAGGTAGCATTTGGTAACAGATTCTCTGTCAAACTTCTCCCTACCCTTTCACTTGTGCATGCTGAGATTTTTTTTTTTTTTTATGTAACCTTGATTTAAAAAGCCAGAAGAATTTTGTGTCTCCCCCAAAGAAAGGCCAGCGTACCACTCTGGTGTAAAACGGGGCGTCTTCCTCTGTCGTTCCTGTTGAACGTTCACCCGCCTGTCCATCCAGCCAAGCTAGGGAGAGATCCACAGAATGGTCAGTCCAATGGTGGAGCTCGGTAGGAAGAGCTCAGGGAGTTTCGCTTGGGGTGGGCGTGCCCGGGAGTGTATGGCGACGTTGGGTTGCGTGGGTATGGACTGAGCAAGCTGCTGCTGCATCGAGAGAGGTCAGGGCAAGGAGCAGGAACGGAGGGAGAAATACTGGCTCTGAACTCGAGCTACAGGGAATGGAATCAGGGTGACCTCGTCAAGCCGAAAGTGGGTAAACACTAAGACACACGGTCCGTTGTACTGACGGGCAAGCTCTTCCAACCAGCGACTGTGTCGTGGTCATTGTCAAGACCGATTCGTGGCCGCTCCCACCTATCTCTCACCTCTACTAGGAGATTGTATTTGTGCAGAAGAATGCTGTGTGGCAGGGTTGCATTCAATGCAAGCACAAGTACCCTAGAGGTTTCTATTTGTCCCTGAGTCATGCAGGGACAAAGACCCAGGATTTCTACGTACTGACATCTGACCATTCCAACAGAGTCCCCATCCACAAAGTGCTGATTCTTCCCAGTCTTCCTTTCCTGTGACATGTGGGTGTGTCCTTGGAGTCCGCGGGACCCAGTTTCCCGGGACCCACCTCCCCCAGTCAGGACCAGGCAAGTTCACGAGAGAGCGGAGGCCAGGCGAGAGAAGGGCGCTCTCTAACCTGGCCATGTAGCAGATTGTCAGGAAGTCGGATCGGGCCCCGAGCTAATGATGAAGCTTTCCTGGCTATTGCCATTTGCCAGTGAGCCTTCCCTCTGTGCGTTCAAGATGGGAGCGTTTTTGTAAGGCTGGTGGTGATGTCTGGGTCGACTAAAGTAGCTTCTGATTCCTTTGTGTTTTGACCCTGTCTTAGAAACATCCCGAGCTAGGACAGATGTGGGCCCCTTCCTTTCTCCCCATCCCTGTCTGAGGAAAGGGAATCCTGAGCAACCCTCCAGGTGGAGCTGGGGTCAGGGAGGGATGTGGTGTCCTAGGGGGGTGTGTGCAGCGGGGATGAAGGAGGTTTGGCTTTGAAACTTTGACCCGTGCCGTCAAGTCCATTCAGTGGGAGATGTCTTCTGGTGAAACTCGACGGAGTCCACACAGCCACATGCCCGGTCCCGTCGCATCGACCCACGCGAAAACAATCCCCAACCCTCAGACGCACCAAGCACACCGCCCGCATGACCTACTGGTTTCCAGGGACTGTAGCACAGGGTCCTGGTTTTCTGCAGGACACTCCGTTTGTTCAGTCCGCCCCAGCTTCCGTTCCCGGGAGGAACTCAGAAGGGGGGAAGCTCTCCAGACCAAAGGAGGAGAGAAAGCCCTACCTTGATCTTCAGCTACATCTGTCTCCCTAAAGGGAGTGATGGGGGAATAGGCATATGGGCCATATCCGGTGACCGCCTCCTGCAGCTGGAGAAAGGGAAACCCAGTGAGGATCCCAGCACCCTGTGCACACCGTGTGCACACATCTCTGTGCCCTTGGTGTGTGTCGTAAGCAAGCTAGATGGGATGCGGTCATTGAGTCTATGATCCAGAGGAGGAGGAAATGACCTCCCGAAAAGGCTCCGGCTTGTTATGTCAAAACTCCCCCGTCCATTTTCTTCAGCAACTCATTCCAAAGCCATTTCCCATAGACAGAATGACCTGGTGGAAAATGCTCACAACCATCCATTGCCTAAGCAATGATGGTGATGTTTTCTCCGTGCCCGTCTCAATCCGCTGTCCATTAATGGTATAAACACATGGCAGGCTCTCAGCACCAAGGACATTGTCTCTCCCCTCTGGCATGTCCATGCTCAGATGTTCATGGAAAGAGAAATCAAACACTGGCTGTCCCTCAGAAGCACAAAATGACTTTAGCGAGGTGACCAAACGGTTCATACATTGAAGCTTCTGCCTTCAGCTCAGGACTTGATCCTAGGGTCCTGGGATGGAGGCCCACATTGGGCACCCTGCTTGAAAGGGGAGCCTGCTTCTTCCTCTCCCTCTGCTACTCCCCCTGCTTGCGCTCTCGTGCGCACTCGGTCTGTTTGTCTGTCTCTCTCTCTCTCTCCTTCTCTTTCTGTCTTAAATAAATAAAAAGTTGAGGAACAATGAGTTTACCTGAGGCAGAGTCGGAGTTTCCTCCTCAGCCCTCAAAGTGGGTAGTAGCTCTTCCATCAGGTCATCGTGGAGAGCTAGGAGGATACAGAGGCACCGTGAGGACACTGGTGAGGCTGCTCAGGAAGTAGGCGGGGATTTTGGATGGATGAGGACAGGAGGGGAGTGTGTGCGTGGGGGAGCGTAGGAGGTACGGGCCGCACTGCTGCCGGGCCTTGTCCTGGTGCAGAGGGGAAGGGATGGGAGAGGAGCAGGGAGGAAACGCGAAGAGGGTTCTTGTCTTTCTAGCTAAAGTGAGCCCGATCAAAGCCAAATAGCCAGTCCAGTACATGGGAAGCCTAAGCTGGCTTCTGTGTGAGGACCGAGTCCCATAGCCTCTCCTGACTGACGTGCCACTAAGGCGTCCCACACTGCTGCTTTGGACATCAGCTCTGGGCCCAAGATCCCCACCTGCTGCGACTATATGCATCACGTCTCTGTAAGATTTTGCACGGCATAAAAAGAAGCCTCACTTGCCAGGCTGCATTCAACCCTCAGGAAAGGAGCCTAGTAGTTTGCTTCACTCATCCTTTCTTTGTCTTCAGAAAATGCCATGTGCAACACTGGAGAGCACGGACATCTTAGCTTCTGTAAACAGCCGGCACCGTCGATGAGTGTGATAGATTCCTTTCACTGTTCTTGAGCTGTCCTGTGTGTGTGTGTGTGTGTGTGTGTGTGTGTGTTTCCCCTGAAGACAGTGGCTGTCCGAACCCTCCCAGGTGTTCTGACCAGTGGAAAGTTGCTTACACAGAGGAGTCTTGTTGGAGTGTGTGTTGATAGGCTGTCGGTCTGCTTTGCAGGAGATTTGCTCCGGGGATGTTGCGTCCAAAGCTTCCACCCAAGCTTGACCTTGCTTTCCTATTGGCTAGTGGTATTTGAGTGTGTGCTTAGAGAATCTGAACCTTCCTGAGGCTTAGGGAAATCTTATCAAGTACAGTCAGTTCCCTCCGTGATGCTTTTCTGCCATTGGTTGGTCGTGTGTACACACTGAGACCGGCTATGACTGATGTTGCCCTGTTCTGTCCTCCACGGGTCCACACGCTTTCCAGCCATGTGGGCTTGAGCACGAGGATGTGGCTTTTCTCTGTGCACTTGACTCCAGGGACCAGGCTGTAATCTTTAACGTGGGCTTCTAAGCTTGCCCTGGCTTCTGTGTCCATGGAAGCCACTGTGTCATGTTGGGTCCTGTGGGGGACCATCATAGAATCTAGGTATTTGGCTGTGTGCACAGATGCTTATGGCCCTTTGCTAGCTAGCACCCATGGTACATCATGACCCCCTGGCTGAGGGACTAACACAGGTGGGTAGGCCAGAGCAACTTTCAGATTGGAACCTGAGCTCCAATCTTGGCTTTCCAAGTAGGAGGTCAAGGGTTTGGTCCCTTCATCTCTGCACCATGCCCGTCTCAGGAAATCAAAGGGAAATGTCCTCCAGGTACAGCTGTGGTGGGTAGGGGAAGGAGTATGTAAAGTGTGCCAGGGTGATGAGAGTGTTTTGGAAGGGGGACACTGTGATTGTGGTGGAAGTGTGAGAAAGATCTCCTGGGAAAGGCACACAATCATGTTCCCAAGCATAACGCATGGGGACACATACACACACCTGCACACCCCCACGCACACCCCCACGCACACAGGGCCTTCATCCGACGTGCACACAGATCAGCCCTTCCCTATGTACGAGTTCTTCCAGGCCCTGTTCGACGTGGTGACCGTGCCTCACCGGACAGTCTCGGTCAGTATCCCCCAACCCCCGTTCCTTGTTGGAACCCAGAATCAGGGGGCAGGCTTCTTTGTACTCTAGATTTCCTCCCAGAGCCCGATGGTCTTAAATACGTACAGCTGTCCTTGCTCCCAGCGTCTACCTGCGATTGGGGAAAAGGAAACACAGTGAGGATCCCAGCATCCTGTCCGCTGTTGGGCCAGCTCTTTGGTTTGGGGAGGACTTCAGGCAGTTAATTGGATGAGGTCCCGTGGTTGAGTCCATGTCCCCCCACCCGAGTTCAGGAGGACCGTTTGAATGACGCTGGAGCATCATTCAATCTCCGAAGTCCATTCTGATCAACAGACAGAACGTTCTCTTTCAAGGAGAAACCTTTTCTGCTGAAGAAGGTGTTTGATCCCATGGAGTTTGTAACTGAGGCTGTCCTGTGTCATCACCCTTTTTGGGTCCACTGTGCGTAAGAGGTCAGACCCAGGATTCTTCTATGAGGGGAGGCTGCTGCCCCCTTCCCCTGGGAGGTAAAGTGCCCGATGTTCATCAAACTCCACTGATGGAAGAAATCAAGGAAGCACCATTTATGTCTCTGAGAAAGAGAGGTGAGCTTACCTCAGGGAGAGTTGGGGGACCTTCCTTTTTCCAGCCCCTAGGAAGGTCCTTGGACTGTCCCTCCACCCGGTCTAGGAAAACAGAGAGGAGCTGTCAGGACATTGGCTGCGCTACTCAGGAATGACTTGGGGAGTTAAGTCTGCTGGATGTGGATGCGGGGCCAGAGGGAATGGACGTGAAGGGTGACCAAGCAAGGCCTAACTTGCCAGTGGGCCAACAGTGTTGGACACAGTGGTAGAGACAGTACACAGTGCTGTACACAAAACACAGAGGAGGGGAGCAGGATGGAAAAGGGAAATGGGGCCTTGGCTTTCTAACGGAGGGGATGTCATCAGTGGGAACTCTCAGCGTCTGTCTGGGAAACACTCAAGGCACCCTGGGTTTCAGGGCGCAGTCCCCTGAGCCTTCCTGCCCACTGTGAAGCCAAGCCAGCTTGCCACTTCTTCAGCTGGTCATGGGGCCTGTTCAGCTGTCTCCCCTGCACCTCTGCTGTGTGACCCTATCGCTCCTCTGTCGTGCCTTGGAGTAGTGGGTTTTTCGGTGATGGAATCTAAGTACTGGGGATGGTTGTATTTGTTAGTACGCGTCCGTTCGGTGACAGTGCTGACATCCGTGATGCTTTGTAGACCGCACTGCCATCTACGGGGAGAACGTTGCCATCCTTTCTCATGGCACCTCTGTACCCGTGACGACATGACCGGCCCTCCCCGTTTCCTCCCTGCACCGTCCCTTCCACTTTCTGGGTCTCCGAATATCCCTACTGGAGTGTCCTCAAAGCCTGGGATCGTGTCATGTACCTCTTTCCTTGTGTGCTTGCTTTCAAAATGCGTGTTAGGTTTCCAGGGCCCATCTGTTTCGTAAAATATTGGAAACCTTTGTTTCTTCTTGCGCCTGAATTGCACTCCATGATGTGTATGGATGCCATTGAATGTGTTCTTTCCTCCTGTGATGGATTTGGGGGCAGTGCCTGTCTGGGGCTATTGGGAACCCAGCTGTGTGAGACATTAGTGCGCAGATTTCTGTGTTTCCAGAATGAGAAGACGTCACCGAATGCATTGGCCCCATTTGTAGAACGGTAACCACGTGGAATGTACTGGGTACTTGAGTTCCCCAAATGTGGCTAGGTCGTTTTGTTCCATTGAAGATACGTAGCACACCCATGTAAGATGTGGCTAATGGGCGGAAGTGAAGGGGGGACATCGTGAAACCTCCTGTCATATTCTGGCCCATTTTTCTGTTCAGCGGAAAGCATAGTCTCTTCCTTCCTACACATCTAAGAACCATGTTTCCTGGGGAGACCTGTAGGGACCTGTGTGTTCCAGAACGACCTAAGATCTATCCCTTCAGCTAGTAGACACTTTTTTCCTGTGCCCCTTGGGTCCAGTTTGAATGAGGATCTCATCGTGACTTGTGGACTTAAAAGGGGACGGACGGACGGCATAGAGGACAATGGCTACCAGTGAAATCGGAGGACAATGTGTCTCAGCAGTTTTAAAGGCTTCGGTTATGTATGTGCTAGTGAACGACAGAATGCGTCTCCAATCTACGTAATGAGTCAATCCCCAAGGTACCTTCCTTGGTGTCCTTGATGATGTACACCTCATCATGGAAGGAGAACCGGACTCTCTTCTTGGGTCCTCGTGGAGGGAGGGGCGTGGGTGGGGGCGTCTCCACATCCTCGAGGAGACACTCCCCACAGATCTCTGGGAGACGCACAGAAATAGAGAACAGTGTCGGCACCTTGTCATCAGGAGCCCATAGGGGGATTGGACATCCTTTCCTTCTGGTCCATCCGTCTCCTGCCCCTACTCGCCAGGTGCCCAGCAGGCATTCCTCCCTCCAGGTGGGACTTAGGAAGAGGTCACCATGTGCTGTGCTCTGAATTCAGCCCCCTCCCACACCCACAGGTTCTGTGGGCAACGGCTTGTATGGAGCAGAGACAGGACAGAAACGCAACAGAGTGCCGTGAGCACGCGTGACGGCCTCAGTCACAGCCATTGAGCAGCCACACCTACCCGAGAGTGTTCCCCAGAACCCTCTGTGCCCGCTTCCTTGCCCTCCGGCCTAGACGTTAGTGTGCCGCCACGGTGTCCCTAGTGATTGAGTCCAAGGAGCACCTGGGACCTAGGGGAGTATGGGATGCTGCCCAGCCGCTCGGCAGGTGTTGAGGAAGGGACCGCCTAGGGACTCAGCTAGATGGCTGGCTGTGGTTGAAGCCACAGTGGAGGACAGTGGAGGGCCCTGATGAAGGATTGATCTGGGACAGGAATGTTGTCGTTTCCCTGTGGCCGGAGATCCCCCAGCCCCTGACACCAACCCACGGCCCCTGAGGAAAGGTCCTGAAGCCCTGAACCAAGAGCTGCCCTCACAATCTGAAATTCCTCTGTGCCAGTGTTTCTGTAGGGGAGAGCGAGGGCCACGAGACCAGCCTCAGTCCTCACTCACATCTGTGTTTGGGGCCCTGACATCAACTATGTGGCGGTTTCTGCCCAGTGGGGCCCTAGTGAAGGACCAGGAACGGGTAGCATGGGCCACGTTCCCTCACCTCTCTGCAAGGTCAGCCCAGTCGCCAAGGCTGTCCTGAAGGCCAGTTGCAGCCCACGGCTCCTGGGGTTCTGCTTGGCTCCCAAGGTGATTCAGACTCCCAACGGTCACATAGGACCCCGTCGAGAACTCGCTTGCCTTCCGCTCCCAAAGGTTACACTTTGACCCCACCAAGAACACGCTTGCCTTGAGCTCGCCAGTCCCGAGGAGCAGTCGATGGTACGAACGAACATGGAGGTGGCCATGTGGGCTGGCCATGTGGGGTGGTTGGTTTCAGGAAGGAGACGGATGATGCTGAGGGGCCCGCTCTTGCCATGCGGACTGCTCTGAGGAGCCTGGATGGAAGTGAGGCTACCCTGGCTGGCGTGAGTCCCTCCCTACTCTCTCATTTTTGCCAGCATCCCCTGTCTACTCTCAGGTCTCTTGATCCCCTCTGGAGACTGTAGGTTAAGCGGACAGTCTCCTGTCTCCCTCCCTAGGCCGGGCCTGGAGAACCCAGCCCCAGCAGTACCTTTGAGACCAGCAGACAGTCCACTGTGCAACTGCCGTGTGTTCTGTCCACCCACCCGGTGGCACAGCCCGTTCCCGTGCACTCCCCGGCATCAAGCAGACGGCCCGTGAAACCCTGCACATCAACCCATGAGACCACCCCGCTATCTTCCAGGGTCTCTCTCCTTCTAAAAACAGCTGCATTTCGACCGCTGACCCTTCCTCTCCGATTTTGTCGTGTCCATCGGGAAGAGGTGACCGGCAATTCCTCCCCCTCAAATGTGGTGCCTGGGTCGCACCCAGGTTCTCCTGATCCGGGGACAGCAGTGTGGCGTGTGACCTGTGTGTTGTCCCTTTAGGACTGTGTCCGAAATGGGTATTCAGAAAGAGTACGGTTTTCTGAACGTAGAAGTACTTTAAGGATGGCAGCTTCCCCACGAAATCCTAACGAAATCACCCAGACAAACGAACAAGCACAGGCATCGAACCGGGTGGAGGAATCAGAGGGTGGAGCGGAAAAGCCAAAGGGAAGAAGCCTGTCTCTGTGAAAGGGAGGCAACCAGCTCGAGAGAAGAGAATTGAGAAAATCGATAGGCACATACCCGTACAACAGCAGTTAAGATTCCCCATCGTGGGGACCTCTACAGCCGCTCACCAAACCGCCACGGCCTCGGCTCACAGAGTGACAGTTGAAACGGAAGGATGGATGTGTGTCATCAGGTCACCGTGGCGATGGCTCATGACAGAACTCTGAGGGTGAAGGCATCCCTGCACACTGTGGGGTCATGGAGGGAAGTGGGTTGGAGAGGAGTCGTTAGATGATAGGCATTGAGAAAGGCACTTGTTGTGGTCAGCACTGAGTGGTGGAGAGAAGTGATGAGTCCCCGAGTTGTACTGCAGAACGCAATACTGCGCTGTATGTTAACTACCTGCATTTTTGGACATTCAGAAAAGGAGACTCCTGAGGGCACCTAGGAGACTGAAATGTTCATTTCACTATCTGCTACTCTGGAAAACTCCTCTGTTTATACGAGATTGTTTCACAAAGTCTCTCCAGGAGTTCTTGGGTGGCTCAGTGGGTTAAGTCATAGATAGTTTAATTAAGTCAAAGATAGTTTCTTATTTAATGACCTTTTGAAAGTTGTAAGAAACCAACATTAAACATTTATTTTTTTATCTTGGCTTCGACACCCCCATCTCTTTTTTCCAGAGTTTCTTGGATTTTCTGACCTCAGGGGATTAATAGTGTTCACAGGAAAACAGAATAACAATGTGGCTTGAGATTTTTAATTTTTAGTTTTTCCCACATCAGTTCTGAAAAGGCCATAGTGTTTCCTCCTTTAGGTTACTGGTAAATGTTCAACTCATCTTCTCATGTTTTTAATTTTTCTGTGTCACAGAACCTAAATTGATGATAAATCCAGAAGGAACAATTGTTTACATTCACTCAGTGAAGAGTATCATGTCTAAGCTCAACATCTATCGGAGCCACACATGGACATGTAAGTATCTTGTATGTGGCGCTGTGTAGGCAGGTAAATCCAGGAACTACAAGGCAGGCCAAGTCTCTTCTAACTTCCTTCTTCCTTCCTTCTTCCTCAGCTCTCCCTCCTCGACTCAGAGCAGAAAAGGAACACATCCCAGGTGAGCTTTTTGTTTGTTTATTTCCACTTTGTTTTATTTATTTATTTATTCATTATTTATTTATTCATTTATTTGGGGGGGGGTCTGTGACAGGGTTTTATTTTTTTATTTACTTTTAAAAAATTTTTTCAATTTATTTATGTTCAGCAAAACAGTATTCATTATTTTTCCACCACACCCAGTGCTCCATGCAATCCGTGCCCTCTATAATACCCACCACCTGGTACCCCAACCTCCCACCACCCCCGCGACTTCAAACCCCTCAGATTGTTTTTCAGAGTCCATAGTCTCTCATGATCCATCTCCTCTTCCAATTTACCCCAACTCCCTTCTCCTCTCTAACACCCCTTTTCCTCCATGATATTTGTTATGCTCCACAAATAAGTGAAACCATATGATAGTTGACTCTCTCTGCTTGACTTTTTTCACTCAGCATAATCTCTTCCAGTCCCGTCCATGCTGCTACAAAAGTTGGGTATTCATCCTTTCTGATGGAGGCATAATACTCCATAGTGTATATGGACCACATCTTTTTTATCCATTCATCCGTTGAGGGGCATCTTGGTTCTTTCCACAGCTTGGCGACCGTGGCCCTTGCTGCTATAAACATTGGGGTACAGATGGCCCTTCTTTTCACGACATCTGTATCCTTGGAGTAAATACCCAGGAGTGCAATTGCAGGGTCATAGGGAAGTTCTATTTTTAATTTCATGAGGAATCTCCACACTGTTCTCCAAAGAGGCTGCACCAACTTGCATTCCCACCAACAGTGGAAGAGGGTTCGTTCCCCTTTCTCCACATCCTCTCCAACACATGTTGTTTCCTGTTTTGTTAATTTTGGCTATTCTAACTGGTGTAAGGTGATATCTCAAGGGGGTTTTAATTTGGATCTCCCTGAGGGCTAATGATGATGAACATTTTTTCATGTGTCTGATAGCCATTTGTATGTCTTGATTGGAGAAGTGTCTGTTCATATCTTCTTCCCATTTTTTGATATGTTTGCCTGTTTCGCGTGTGTTGAGTTTGAGGAGTTCATTATAGATCCTGGATATCAACCTTTTGTCTGTACTGTCATTTGCAAATATCTTCTCCCATTCCGTGGGTTGCCTCTTTGTTTTTTTGACTGTTTCCTTTGCTGTGCAGAAGCTTTTGATTTTGATGAAGTCCCAAAAGTTTATTTTCGCTTTAGTTTCCTTTGCCTTTGGAGACATATCTTGAAAGAAGTTGCTGTGGCTGATACCGAAGAGATTACTGCCTATGTTCTCCTCTAGGATTCTGATGGATTCCTGTTTCACGTTGAGGTCTTTTATCCATTTTGAGTTTATCTTTGTGTACGGTGTAAGAGAATGGTCGCATTTTATTCTTCTACATATAGCTGTCCAGTTTTCCCAGCACCATTTATTGAAGAGACTGTCTTTTTCCCACTGTGTTTTGTCGAAGATTAATTGACCATAGAATTGAGGGTCCATAGCTGGGCACTCTACTCTGTTCCACAGTCTATGTGTCTGTTTTTATGCCAGTACCATGCAGCCTTCCCGTTGAGATCAGGAACAAGACAAGGATGCCCACTTTCACCACTCCTGTTCAACATAGTATTAGAAGTCCTAGCAACAGCAATCAGACAACAAAGAGAAATAAAAGGTGTCCAAATTGGTCATGAAGAAGTCAAACTCTCTCTCTTCGCAGATGACATGATTCTTTATATGGAAAACCCAAAAGACTCCACCCCCAAACTACTAGAACTCATAGAGCCATTCAGCAATGTGTCAGGATACAAAGTCAATGTGCAGAAATCAGTGGCTTTCTTATACACTAACAATGAAAATACAGAAAGGGAAATTAGAGAATCGATTCCATTTACGATGGCCCCAAGAACCATAAGATACCTGGGAATAAACCTAACCAAAGAGGTAAAGGATCTGTACTCGAGGAACTACAGAACACTCATGAAAGAAATTGAAGAAGACACACAATGATGGAAGACCATTGCCATGCTCTTGGATCGGAAGAATAAACATTGTTAAAATGTCTATACTGCCTAGAGCAATATATACTTTTAATGCCATTCCGATCAAAATTCCACTGGTATTCTTCAAAGAGCTGGAGCAACGAATCCTAAAATTTGTATGGAATCAGAAGAGACCCCGAATCGCTAAGGAAATGTTGAAAAACAAAAATAAAGCTGGGGGCATCACGTTACCTGATTCCACTTTGTTTTAAAATGAGTTTTCTAAAATTTGAAAGGATTCATATTTTTAAAACAAAAAAAAATAGAGGGGCTCCTGGGTGGCTCAGTGGGTTAAAGCCCCTGCCTTTGGCTCAGGTCATGATCCCAGGGTCCTGGGATAGAGCTCCACATCGAGCTCTCTGCTCAGCAGGGAGCCTGCTTCCCTCTCTCTCTGTGCCTGCCTCTCTGCCTACTTGTGATCTCTGTCTGTCAAATGAATAAATAAAATCTTAAAAATAAAACCGAAAAGATAGAAATAGGCAAGAATTACTTGAAGGGAGGTGTATCAAGTATATCAAGCAAATTCAAAGAACAGTTGGTAGAATGAGAAGCAGGACTCTTAATTTCACAGAGTTGTGCAAGTTGTAAAACTTCCTTTGATTTTCCTAATAACAACACTAAAATAGCCTATAATCATATCTGGTAGACACAGCATTGTACTAGAAGTGTATGGATGCTTTTCAGGGGACCGAACAATGAGGCCTGAGTGGACAGCTCTCTCATGGTCCTGCTTGATCCAGGAATAGGACTTTGAAGATCTGGTGGAATGGAGGGACCACGTGTCCTCCAGATGACTCTCCCTAAGTGTTTGTGTCCGCTTGTTCACATCTCTAGCTTGAATAGCCGCCTGTTCCGGCTTTGGTTTCTGCATTTCTCATTCATATTTCAACTTCATGAATGCATTTTTGCTTCTTCGACATTCAGCTGAGTCAGCTCTGGAAAAAGCTACCAAATTGTAGTCAAATCCAGTTTTTGGCTTTAGTCTTACTTGACCATCCTGCAGCATAACCCTCAGTCTCTGTTGTTTCTGAAACCTGCCTGCTAGCTTTCCTTTCTTAACTCTGATACATCCCCTTACTGTTCCTCACAAAGTTGTCTTTCCCTTTTGCCCCAGACGTTGCCTCTCCTTGGGTTTGTTGCCCAACCATCCTGGCTCACTGCTTTTCTTCAGTCTGTGTTTTTTCCTGACTGGTCTTCACTCTCTCTCTCTCTCTCTCTCTTTTTAATAAAATACTTCTGAATTAGTAATAACATGGTTAAAGGTTAAGTGATGTTCCCTCTAGGAAGGGTGACATTTTTCATCTCAACTGAGACACTTCCACTGAGAATGAAAGTGGTTCCATAAAGTTATAATGGGACAACTGGCTATATCGGGACAGTCCCAGACAAACTGGAGTTATGGTCCTCCTGCTGTAGATATCTGTCTGTTTTGTTTGTCCTACCAGTGCTGCTTTTTTCAGGTAAAAGATACTCTTGTATGCCCCCTACTGTTATTTAGAAGGGAATCCATCATCTTTAGGGCTTTCCGAACTTAGATGCAGCTGTACACCGCTGGCATCCTGTTAAAATGCAGATATTGATTTAGTGGATCTGGTGGGGGCCCTGGGTTTTGCATTTCTAAAACGCCCCCAGGTGAAGCAGACTCTGCTGCTCAGGGAGCCACACTTTGAGTAAGGAGTTTATACATGATTTTCTGTTCCTTCTTTGCTTTTTTGTCACTTCTTAAAAGCCTGTCCCAGACATCTGTATCTAAACAGAACATGTATTGTTTCTTTGTTATAGCTGACAGTAATTCAAGCATGGACGTTCCATAGTTAGTTAACTGGTTATTATTAGTTATGCACTATTTCAAACCTTTTGCTATTACAAACCATGTTCTAGTGAATGACCTTGTACGTATAGGTTTTTTCTATCTGATAAATTCCTAGAAGTGCGCTGCCAGGTCAACGGGTGCATAGAATTGATAACTCGATCATTCAGGATTGTGGTACCATTTTGTGTCACTCCCATCGACACCGCATCCGTGCTTGTTTGTCCACAGCTTCACCCGTAGAACATGTGGTTCAACTTCTGGAATTTGGGCCGTGGAAAGAGAAACATGGTATTTTATGAAGTTTATCTCTGCAAGCTTCTTAACTATGAGTGAGGTTAAGTATTTTTTCATGTATCTGAAAGGTGTATTTACGTTTCTGTGAACCCTCTTCATATCTTTTGCCCATTTTGCTCTTAGGTTTGTGGCTTTTTTTGTTTTTCTTCTTCTTCAGTGTCTAGCTCTTTATAGATTAGGGATACTAGTGCTTGTCCATTTTATGGGTTGCAAACTCTTATTTTATGGGATGTGATTTGTCTTTTGATAGTTGACGCTGGTGTTTTCTCCCCCATGCAGGTATTTTGTTTCAGAATGCGACCTTTCACTTAGTCATTTCTTTAGGCTCCCCTTGGCTGTGACAATTTCTCAGACTTCCCTTGTTTTTGATAACCAGGGCAGTTTTGAGGAGTACAGTTAGGTGTTTTGTAGAATGTCCCTCAATTGGGAATTCTCTGCTGTTGTTTTCATGATTAGACTGAGGTTATGGGTTTCTTGGAGGAAGACCACAGAGATAAAATGTCTTTTGGTCTTATCATATCAAGGGTTAGTGCTCTGGACATGACTTACTACTTGGTTTTCTCTGTCCTCATACTGTACTCCTTGGAAGGAAGTGGGCTATTACACTATACCACTTACACTATACCTCCTTCCTGTTGGAGTAGCTACACAATTATGTACATAAATTATCAGGAATTCTGCATAGGAGATTTTTCTGTTCTCTCCTATTTACTAATCCATTTATATCAGCACAAATTCATGGCTAGTTATTTTATATTTTGGTTCTAGTACAATGACACCTTGTTCCTTTAGTTGCTCAAGTTGTTCCAGGTTGGTTAGTAAAAGCATCTTCTAGTGGCACCCGGGTGGCTGAGTTGGTTGAGTGTGTCTGACTCTTGATTTCGGCTCAGGTCATGATCTCAGGGTCCTGCGATCCATCCCCAGGTTGGGCTCTTTGCTGAGTGTGGGGCCTGCTTGAAATTCTCTCTCTCTCGGGGTGCCTGGGTTGCTCAGTGGGTGAAAACCTCGGCCTTCGGCTCAGGTCGTGGTCCCGGGGTCGTGGGATCGAGCCCCACATTGGCCTCTCTGCTCAGCAGGGAGCCTGCTTCACCCTCTCTCTCTGCCTGCCTCTCTGCCTGCTTGTGATCTCTGTCTGTCAAATAAATAAATAAATAAATAGAAATTCTCTCTCTCTCTCCCTGTGCTCCTCCCTGCTGCTTATGCTTTCTCTCCTTTTCCTTCTCAAAAACAAGTAAATAAATTTTTTTAAAAGCACCTTCTGTCGCTTCCTGTAGCTATTGACATACCCGGTTATTGTTTGAATATTTCTACCTTACTCTGTGGCAGTAGATTTTCCAGGTGCATCTTATGTCTTTCTTGCCCTAGAATTAGCCATTTTTTCCCCCTAAGTAGTTCTGGTTCTTTTCATTGGAGCATAGTATGAGAAACCAGGATTGGGGGACTAGGTGTGTCTGTTGTGACTGTTAAGTCATTGCTCAAAGACCCTCTTCAGCTAACTGAACAGGGAATATGTGTATACTCACTCATGTATATACACGTGTCTATAAATATTTTAATATGTAACCATCTGTATGTATAGTAAGCTAAGTATTCACACTGTTGTAAGCATTATCAGATGGAGCATTCTAACCTTCTAACCTTCTCTCCTTGCTTGTCTGTAATCTCCTGCACTAACAGTGAGAATCCAGCTAACATCAGAATTTCATCTATTGGATAGTTCAATTCCAGAATACACATACATGATTTCAGAGTTGCATACATGGTTTCAGAGTGGTTAACCCATGGATGCTTGATTCTCCCAGTTTGGGACCATTTGAATTAAGGTGCTAGAAATAATCACATGTAGGTTTTAAAACATAAGTTTTCAAAAACATAGGATGTGAAATTGCTGTGTTGGTTATGTATGTATGTATGTTTAGCTTCGCAAGAAATTGCCAAACTATTTCTACAAAGTTGCTGTATCAGTTTTTGTTCCTACCAACTATGAATCAGAATCTTGTTCTGATTCTGGACCTGAAATTGGCACTGTCATTATTTTTGATGTAACCATTCCAGTACCTGTGTCATGGTGTCTGCATATTCCCACTGAGGTGATGTGGAGCATCTATCTGTTTGTGTATTTATTTGCTATCCTTATATCTTTGGTGAAGAGTTTGTTCAAATCTTTTGCACATTTTTCATTTGGTCATTTCTTTTCTTATTATGAATCATTAAGAGCTCTTTTGTGATGTTGGACACAAAGCCTTGATTAGATATCTGTGTTCCAAATATTTTCTCCCTGTCTGTGCCTTATCCTTTCATTTTCTTAAAAATGTCTTTCACAGAGCAGAAGACTTTATTTTTAATAATACCCAACGCATGCTTTTCCCCGTGGAATATGCTTTTGCTGTTGAATCTAAAAACCCATCCCCCAAACCAGTGTCCTAGAGATTTTTCTCCTGGATTCTTTATTCTTGTATTTTTACATTTAGAACTCTGATTCATTTTTATTTTTTATTTATTTTTATTTTTTTAAAGATTTTATTTATTTATTTGACAGAGAGAAATCACAAGTAGACGGAGAGGCAGGCAGAGAGAGAGGAAGGGAAGCAGGCTCCCTGCTGAGCAGAGAGCCCGATGCGGGACTCGATCCCAGGACCCTGAGATCATGACCTGAGCCGAAGGCAGCGGCTTAACCCACTGAGCCACCCAGGCGCCCTCTGATTCATTTTTAGTTAATACTTGTGTAAGGTCTGTGTCTAGTTTCATTTCTTTTGCATGAGTGTTCAGTTGTTCGAGCACCATTTGTTGAAAGACTATTTTTTCTCCTTTTATTCCCTTTGTGCCTTTGTCCAAAAAATGTTTGACTTTATTTTGGTAGCTCTATTCCTGGTCCTTGTAATCTGTTCTGTTGATCTGTGTGTCTGTCTCAGCACTAACACACTGTCTTGGTGGCTAGTAGCTTTATAGTTAGTCTCAAGACCAGGTGATGTGAATTCTCATTTTTCTTCCACGTTGTGTTGGCTATTCTATTTTTTAAAAACTTTTTAAAAAGATGTTATTTATGGGGCGCCTGGGTGGCTCAGTGGTTAAGCTGCTGCCTTCAGCTCAGGTCATGATCTCAGGGTCCTGGGATCGAGCCCCGCATCGGGCTCTCTGCTCAGCAGGGAGCCTGCTTCCTCCTCTCTCTCTGCCTGCCTCTCTGCCTACTTGTGATTTCTCTCTGTCAAATAAATAAATTAAATCTTAAAAAAAAAAAGATGTTATTTATTTGGCAGAGAGAGCACAAAGAGGGGATGTCACAGGCAGAGAGGGCAGAGGGCAGAGGGAGAAGCAGGCTCCCCTCTGAGCAAGGAGCCTGACTCGGGACTTCATCCCAGGACTGTGGGATCATGACCTGAGCTGAAGGCAAATGCTCAACCACCTGAGCCACCCAGGTGTCCAGTGTGTTGGCTCTTCTAGATCTTTTGCTTTTCTGTGTACACTTCAGAATCTTCTTGTCATTATCTGCAAAATAACTGTGAGGTTTTATTTGGATTTCATTGAATTTATCGATTAAGTTGGAAAGAATTGACGTCTTAGCCATATTGAGTCTTGCTACCGATGAATACGAGCTCTATCTCCATTTATTTAGATCTTTGATTTCTTCCATCAGTTTTGTCTTCCTGCATATATGTATTGTGTTAGGTTTTATACTTGAGTACCCTTTTTAGGGGTGTATTGTAAAGAGTATTTTTTTCATTTGAAAAATTGGAATTCAGTTCTTTATTCAGATATAGGAAAATAGTTGACTTTTTTATATTGACCTTGTATCCTATGATGTTTTGGTAATTTCCTCATTACTTCCAATAGTTTTTTTTTTACTTTTTATAAGATATTTGAGATTTTCTACATAGACAATAATATTGACTTCAGATAGAGTTTTGTTTTTCCTTTTAAATGACACACCCTCATTGTCTCATGCCCTCTTTCGACCCACCTTCCCTCTAGTAATCTACCAGTTTGTTCTCTATATTTGTGAGTCTCTTTTTTTGGGTCTCTTTTATGCTTTGTTTTGTTTCTTAACTTTCACATATAATTGAAATCATAGGATATTTGTCTTTCTTTGACCTATTTCATTTAGTATTATACCCTCTAGATTTATCCATGTTGTTGCAAATGTTAAGATTCCATTCTTTTCTCTGGCCAAGTACTAGTCTATTAGATATCTATATAATCTCTATCTCTCTCTCTCTATATATATCTATATATACACCACGTCATTTTATCCAGTCATCTATTGACGGGCTCTTCCATATCTTGCCTACTGTAAATAGTGCTGCAATATAAACGTATCTTTTCAAATGTTTTCATTTTGTTTGAGTAAATACCCAGTAATGGAATTACTGGAACATATGACAGTTGTATTTTTAAATTTTTGAGGAACCCCCACATTGTTTTCCATAATGGCTGCACCAGTTTTCATCCCCAGCATCAGTACACAAGGTTCCTTTTTCTTCACGACCTTTATCACCAACTCTTGTTCTTTCTTGTTCTTTTTCTGCAGGCAGAGTCCCAGGCTGGCAGGAGAAGTGGGCGTGGTCACTGGGACAGCCCTCCGAAATGGGTCAGGTGACCTTTCAAACTCTGGGGTGGTGAAGGGTTCCTCACATCAGAGCAGCACGCGGGCCATAACGTAGGCGGGTTTTAATGGACCCATCAGACAACCTGTGCAAGACCTGAGGACGAGTGAAATGCGCTGCCTGGAATGGAGGTTGTGTTGTCTTCTGGGGCTTCTGTCCCCAGGGGATATTCAGCCCGGTGAGGTGGGGGCAAGGGGGCAGGTTATTTGGGGCCGATTTGCCTTGCTTCGGGGGCGACCCTGTGTTTGAGCAGGAAGGCGGGGTCTGCAGTTGGATCTGGCATCTGGGCCCACATTGGTCACAACGGTGGTTGGGTTGAGGGGAGCACAAGGCTGGCTGGCTGGAGTCTGTAGCCCCTCAACTGCCTTTTGATGGCCTGTACCCAGGGCCCGGGGTACCTGGGCACAGCCAGAGTCCCAGGGCCCAGGCAGATGCTTATAGGAAGGGACTGGAGCCAGGGAGGGAGGGAGGGAGGGAGGCAGCCGGGTGCTGCACCAGGGTGCTCAAGCCTGACTCTCTGCTCTGTGCTTTATTGGAGGGTTGGCGTTTATCAGGGCAAAATGCGCACAGTGTGAACTCTGCCATAGCCACGACCCTGAAGTGGAAGGGTTGTTGTGGAAGAGGAAGGTAGTCAGTCGTGTTTTTTTCTTTCTTTCTTTCTTTTCTTTTCTTTTCTTTTTTTTTTTTTTTTGTTGAGTACCAGGGCCCATGAGACATGTTGTAGCAAGGAAAGACCAGAGGCCCTTTTCAGCCTGATGGAACTCCTGGCAGCCAATTCGCGAAGCATGCTTTAGGGGAAGGCCTTCCAGCAGCAATGCTAAGACTTTGACAGATGGCGGGGCCCTGTGGTTTTGGCCTCCTTGAACCTGCACTCCCTGCTGGGACGGAGGGGCCTGCTTCCGTCATGGGTGACTCTGTGTCTCCCCACGTGCGGGTCCTGAGACCTCGACTGAATGCTCTCCTTGTTTTTACAGGTGGTGCTTCAAGGCTCAGGGGACGTGGCCTGCTGGGCAGCATCCAAAGCGTCTGGCCTCTGTCTCTTCAGTGCAGGTGGAAGTGCAGCACGTCCAGGAGTGTGACCGCTGTCATCTCCCTGGTGCACGTGCATCGCAGTGGTAAGTTGTCTTGGTTCTGAACCTCCCACCTGGGTTGAGGTGCAGGCCTTGACTTGGGTGTCTTTCGTGCCGGCTTCTGTCTTTCTTCCGGAGGCAAAGAGAGCCTCTTCTTGTCGATTAACATGGAGATGTACCGTTAACCAGAATGTCTAGAGTCGGCTGCTTGGGGAAGATGACATAGTGGCACATGTGGAGAAGGTTCTGCAAGTCCCTGCCCCACACAAGACTTCTGAACTCCAGGTTGCCCCTTTTAGCAGAGTCCGGAGTTATTGCAGCCTGTCCTTATAAATAGATATTGTCTTGATGATCGACTTTCTGCCCACACTTGCTTTATTGGGCCATTCTTCTAGAGCAAAGAATCCCAGGCATCTTTACAAATGGATGTCTGAGTGGACTTCCGCACATGTTCTTTCTCTCTCTCCTCATTTTTTTTTTTTTTGCAGGGGAGTGGGTGTTGCAGGGGATGAGAGCGACCCTTCAGCAGGCTCCACATGCCTTCCATAGCCTGACACGGGGCTCAGTCCCATAACCCTGACATCATAACCTGACCCAAAGCCAAAAGCTGGTCCCTTAACTGAAAGAACTTCGCAGGCATTCCTGGACAGGCTTTGTCTTTATGGAAGGGACTGTAAGAACGCCTTCCTGTTCAAAATCTACCGAATCGGGGAGTATTTCCACATCTGCAGTGGTTGTACACCTTGTCAGGCCCAGAGATATGTAGCTCTTCTTGGTGGTGGAGAAAAACCTTTGGCTCCCATGTTCTCATAGACAGGGAGGAAGCCCTCACTGCCTGATGCTGAACTGTGGAGGTTCTGGTGCCCTGTCTTCCAGAAGAGCATCTTTGTAAAAGATGAAATTAATTTGCCAGCCCCCGGGTGGCGCAGTTGGGTAAGCATCTGCCCTTGGCTGAGGTCAGGATCCCTGGATCCTGGGGGATCAAGCCCTGGATTGGGCACCTTTCTTTCTCTTCTCCGCTGCCGGACCCCGGCTGTTCTTGCTCCCTCGCTAGCTCTGTCGATCTCCAATAAGTGAAGTAGATATATTTCTAAGCATGCAATTATTTTTTAAATCCATTGCGCTTTGTGAGGACAATATTAGTAGAATTAAGGACACATGAGAGGTAGATCACAAACCATGTGTTTTTTGAATCTTGTGGCCATTCATCCTTGCGATCTATATACATCGATAGGTTCATGTTTTTGTGAACATACTTCTATCACCTTGTGTTCTGAGACTCTGAGTTCACCCTCGACTTGATGTTCTCATGGATCCCAGGCAGTGTTACTTCCCGTGATCCCACTTCCTACCAAGGGACAGTACCTGTGTCTGTTGTGAGAGCTCCTGAAGGAGAAGTCCCCTGTTCTTACTTGGCATATTGTGCACGGTTGTGAGACCCGCGCTGTTTGGTGAGACTGGCCTTTATGGAAGTACTCCTGGATCAGAGCAGATGTGCTTGATTTCTAGCTATTGGTTACTGGAATAGCGCATTCCGCATCCCTCAGAACGGGGCCCTGTTATATGTGTTTGCAGTGTCTGAGTTTGTATCTCAGAGTCACCCTGAGGAATTCCTTAGGAGGTAGTTGCTGATGGGAGTGTCCAGGGAAGAATTTCCCTTCGTTGTGTTGGGATCAGTGATTCCTCGGTGTGAGGGTGTCATTGCTGGCTAGGGAAGAAGGGATAGCTGAGCCCATTCCTTTGCTCATCAGACCAGGAGGATTTTCCTGTGTGCGAATCCTCTCAGGTCCTTCCTGGGTTGGCTCCGTGAGGAATGCGATTCCCATATGGGATGTCCTCGCATTCAGCCACAGCGATGATGCAGGGAGTCCCAGGGGTGCCTGCACCTTCGCTCCCATGTGAGGGATGAAGCACACTCTGAGATGGTAGCGGGAGCCTCAGGCCTGAACCCCACCTGAAGCTTCTTCCACCAGGATACCGCGCTAGTGGCTCTCCCCATGTGAGTTCTCTGGTGTTGGGAAAGGGCCCACTTCTGGGTGAAGGCTCTGCCTCAGTGACGGGAGACAAGGGTTTGTACTGTGTGATTTCTGTGGCGGTGAGCAAGGTGGGCGCTCTGGGTACAGGTGGGGCCCCAGTGGTGACAGACACAGGTTTCTCCGCTCTGAATTGTCTGGTGTCTCCAAATGTGAGAGCTGTATCCAACGGCTCTTCCACATTGACCGCATTTGTCGGGGTGGCCGCCGGTGTGGATCCTCGGGTGCTGGCTAAGGGTGTGGCTGGCCTAAATGCTTTCCCCTGAAGATGACATTCAACCGGTTTCTGTCTGTGGGAACGTGCCCATGGCCTCGAAGGGATGTATGTTGCTGTGAGCTCTTGTGCAGCAATCCCGGCACATGGCTTCTACCCCGTGTGAGTTCCTGGGCAGGAAGAAGAGCAGAGCTCTCTGAAGCAAGGGTCCCCCACCTTCTTTCCATCCCCGAGGGGCGTCTCCAGTGGTCTTACTGTGTACAGAGGTGAGCACTGCCCTGGAGTTGTTCCCCCCATGTGTATCATGTCTCCGTTCCTCGGAAGGGTGAGTTCTCTCGTGTCTCCCGAGGTTAGAGCCCCGACTAAAGGCTCTCCCACACTGGGTAGATGGGTGTGCTGCGATCCAGGATGAACGAGCTCTGATGTCCCTGGCATCAGGGACACATGGCTGAAGGCTCTTCCACATTGTCAGCAAATACAAGGCTTGTCTTCCCAGGACACAGCACACCTGGAGTGAGTGAGGCACGTGAGACCTCTCCCGTGCTGTGCTCCAGCATTGCCCGGGTTCCTGTGCAGTGTGAACCCTCTGCTAGTGGCCAGAACACGAGGGGCTGTGGCAGGATCGCTCCCTCACGTTCCTCCCTTCTTGAGTCAAGGAACGCGTTCCAGCCCCTCCCTTCAGGAATGGTCGCTGCGTCTACCCCTGTAGGCCACTTGTAGTCGCGTGCCTTGTTCCTTTCCGGAATTCATTTAGATCTTTCTACATGGTAGCATCAAACCCCACGTCAACTGCTGATTAAATTTTTGATGTTTCTGTTTCAAAGACTAGATACCCGTGAGTCGTGCTGAAGCCAGTGACTTTTCCAGACACTCGGGCGGCGGCTTGACTCGAGACCCATTTCAGCCGAGAAATGAAACTCTTCAGGTTTCTGGTGGGACAGCCCATATGCTCAGGGTCTTGGAAGACCAGAGATTGTGGGGAATGCTTAGCGTAGCCCGTGTCCAGCTCTAGTGTGGAAGGCCAGGGTTCATGACCCTGAAGCTTCCCGTTGACTTGCAGAGAAGCCGACCTTTGAGATGCCCCCGTGTGGGTCTCCCTTCATCCTTTATAATAGGGAACGAATTGCCGTGAGCTCCTGGGTCTTGTACACAGTGAGTGAGTCCTGGAACACTAGGTGAAAAAGTACTGAAGTGCTGTGTGGGGACTAACAGAACAGAAGGAGAAAAGGAAAGAGGGGGAGGGAGGAAGGAATACAAAGAACGAAAAGATCATGTAGGGAAGGAAGGAAGGAAGGGAGGGAGGGAGGGTGGGAGAGACGGCGGCTTGCAAAAGGGAGAAGAGAAACTGGTAGAGAGGCATTAGGGGAAAGAAGAATTTGAAAGTTGTGAGACAAACATCTGAGAGTAAGATTTGAGCTTGATGACAAAGGAAAGGAATGGAGTCCTTTACTCAGGAGCAGAAACCGGTTGTAGGGTGTTGGTGATGAGAACCTTTGGACCAGATAAACCTGCGAGACAAAGAGAGTGAGGGAGGGATGCTGGGGAGTTTCAGAAGGGCAACGTCAACCACGTCGAGGACCGAGAGAGGGGCCATGTGAGGGTTTGAGTGCAAGAACCACAGAAGGGTCCAGTCCTCGGAGGACACAGAATGTGCAGCGGGTGAGGTGGATGGAGTCGGAAGAGTTGACAGCAATGGGCCCGTGTTGCAGGGCTGTTTCCACAGGAGCCCTACAGGAGACAGGACTGATGTAGGAAGGAGGTTAGTATTCAAGGCCGATGGTCAAGAAAGAAGTCTTGAGACGGCTTTGCTGGCAGGAGGTGGTTTTTATTAAAGCACAGGGATATGACCCTTGGGTAGAAAGGGCTGCTTGCTGGGGTCGTGACGGGAGGCTGACTCTCTGGGATGGCATTGGGGGAGGTCAGGCAAAAGGGAAGTTTTGCAAGAACGTGGCAGTTGGACAGAGGACACCGAGGATACAGTTGACTTTGCTCTTGTGAAGGGAAGGTGGTTTTTCCTGCTAGGAAGGCATGAATTGAAAGATGGTTGGGAGCTTCCTGGAGGAATGTTACCTTCCTCCTCTCACAGGTCCTTCTCAAGGGACTGCAGGTTTGAAAAGAAACTCTGTCCTACGGACATTTCCTTCGGCCTCAGCCTCCCTCAGTGTCGTGGAGGGGAGAGAGATGTCAGGGCTTCAGGAAACGGAGATCCGGGCCTCTGGCAGGTCGCTAGGCTCTCATTAAGCGGGCCTCTTGATTCCTGCAGAATCACGAGGACGTTTACAAACCGAGGGAGACTCCGGTCTTGCCATCTGGGGAGAATCTGTTTTTTCCTTTCCTCAGCTTGAGGGCAGTCAGAGCGCCTGAGGGATGTCCCCCGTATCCCAGGTTGGGGGGGGCGGTGTGGCGTGCCAGCTCCTGCTTGGTGCTCAGCTAGCCTTCTCCTCCCTCCTCGTGTGCCCTTGACCAGGACGGAGCATTGCGTGGTTAAGGTTGTTGAAGGAGGACGGTCTCATCTTCTGTAGCTTCTTCCTGCTGAATAGGGGCGTAGAGCTGTCCCTCCGCGTGGGTCGTTCCTGGTCAGGTGGGGTAGGCCCAGCTGGGGGAGGCCTCTGCTGTCAGAGTTGTAAATGGAAGAGGCCGCTGAGTGCAGGGGAGAGCCTCTCCTCCCTAAACCTCTTGCTGCTGCCAAACACACAGGCTGAGCGGGGCACGTTTTGTGGGGCCGCTGCCAGTGTTGAGCCCAGCATTGGTCACGGTCCTGTGCGTCGAAGCGACAGGGGCGGTTCCGGTGCGGCACCCTTGGGGAATCCAGCAGGGGTAGGGCCGCTGCCCCTCGAGTCGATCCCAGGGTGATCAAGGGACCCTGGCAGTGCCGCTTCGTCCTGCATGTGTCAAGCTCTGCAGGGTTGCCGGGGTCTGCAGGGGACAGCGGGAGGAGGAGCAGCCCCTGTAGCAGACAGGGGAGACAACGGGAAGGCTGCTCTCCATCCCAGTCCCAGGTGGGCCCAGCCCCAGGTCGGCCCAGTCTCCCCACACAACGGATTGTTGTGGGCCCAGGTGGTTGCCTCGTGCTCCAAGTGTCCGTCATCGGCAGGTCCCGGGCAGCCAGCTCTGGGTGTGGCGGCCGACTCAGAGGGTCCTCTCGTCTCGTCCTCGGGGCTCCAGTGCTGTCCTCTGGTGGGCTGCCCAGAAGTCGTCTCTTTGGCCTACGGAGGTCAGGCGTAAGAGAGCCGTTCCTGCAGGCGTGTTTCCCTGTGTGTTCATGCCGAATCCTCCTCCGGGCCCAAATCGGAGCCGCAAGTGGGGCCCCAGGGCCCTCCTGGCTCCCTTTGTCGGAGCACCCCAGGAGCCTTTGGTGCCTCGGGGTGGCGGGCACACTGTCCTGTGGCGCAGCTGTGGAGACAACGGGTGGAGTGGTGTGAGATAGTGAGTGGCGTGTGGTTTGGGCCATGTCTTACCAGAGGCCTGTGGGGTTTTGGGGAATATGTCTTCTGAGGTGTTGAGGTGGAGGTTTCCCTGCAGGACCCATGCATGATCTGAAGAAAGGGGAATTTCCCGTGGGCCCCCTGGGGCTGAATGAAAGCTTCACAGCCAGGGTCCCTCAGGCCCTTCCCTGAGCGTCCTTCTCCATGACGGCAGGGTCCTCCTCCTCCTGCTGGGCTGTCCCTTCCCCAGCCTCTCTGAGAGCCCTGGACGTGCCCTTCTCTGTGGAGGGAGCCTTTGCCCACACGAGTGTTACAGGTGGCGTGGCAGAGACCACGTGCTCCCGACTCCCAGGGGAAGTGAGTTCGCACAGTCCACGGGCTGTGGGCAGGTGTTGGGTGAGGTGGGAGCAAGCAGGGTGGCCTTTCCCTGGTGAATCTCCCCTGCTGACTGAGGGATCGAGGAGAGTCTCTAGAGTATGAAACTCACAAAGCAAAATGGTGCCATGAGGGGACCCACTACCTCCCACGAGGCGTCTTGGAGGCTCGGGGGACTGGAGGTGTTGGTCAGATCGTATGGGAGTGGCCGGCAGACATGACTCAGCTGGAGACCGGGCCCGACTACGTGCCCACAGGGATGCAGCGCTGGGAGGGGTGAGCTGTCCTGCTCCTGTGAGCCCGGGGGCCTGTCTTGTTTGCTCATTTCTCTCGTGCCTGAAGTGGGAGATGAGGCCACCTCACCACTGTCTCTTCGCGAGTAGTGTCGCCTGGGAGTAAGCCATCTGCTGACTTTTGCAGGGTGGGAGGGCAAGGCTTGTGTCGTGCAGAGGGAGGGGCTCAATGGGGGGCGTGGAGCCCTTTGCCAGGAGGTCACCGTGCCTAGGCTGCCTGGGGTCCAGTCCCTCCAGGTAGCCAGGGCCCTCCCTCCAAGATCAGCAGCTCCTGGACGACAGCGCCCAACCACCACAGGGAGTTGCCTGGATTAGGTGGAGGTTCCCCGTGGGATGTTCTCAGGTCTTCCTAGTGCCTACAGGGACTGGGACCTTCCTCTCCTCTCCTCTTTGTGGTCAGAGGCTAGGGCAGCACTCCGGGTTTTGTGCGGTTTGCCGAGGTGCCCACAACAGGGACTGGGCAACGAGGGAGAACGTGTGTCCATGTTCACCGGCTCCTTTTCCTGCCCGACTCACCCCGTTCCCGAGTCCTCCTCTTCTTCTGCTTCCCTTGTCATTTGCGCCATGTCCACAGAAGGGAAGCTTCTTGAGAGCTGAGAGCAAGAGCAGAAGTGGGCATGAGCACAGACTCCCTGGCATCAGAGAACCAAGTGGGGATACTCACACCCAGCCTCCCTTCCCGAGGGCCCTCCAGCCGGGTGAGCCGTGCCCTGCCGACTCCCAGCCCTCCTCTCTGCTCTGCTGTCCGGGGCTGCTTCCCAGAGTCAGCAGTGAGGGGTCAGGGTGATGGTAGGAAAGGGGTGAGGAGGGCTGCCCGGGGATTTCATGCAGCAGTTCCGATGCAAAGCCTGAGTGCCTGCCGGAGACGAGGGCCTCCAGGGTGGGCATCGTCAAAGCAGGGAAAGGGGAAGCGCTGGGAGGAGGCGCTTATGGACAGAGGAGAGAGGAAGCCCAAGAGATGGAGGTGGAAGTGCATTACAGGCGCAGGGTGGCTCCTTCCGACGGAATCGTCGTCCATGGAATCCTTCTCCGGGTCAGAGATCAGCGAGGATGCTGGGGTTGGCCATGAGAGAGGACAAAGGGGAGTTAGTGCAGCTGGCGACCCACTGCTCTGGGGATGCTGGGCTCTGCCCTCAGTGGGGTGCGTCCCTAGCTCCGAGTCCTCCCTGGCCTTGGTCGCTTGATTTCCGCAGGGTACAGGGGGTTCTCCGGTTGCCCACCTGCTCTGCCCACCTCCGATTCTCTCCAAGACCCGGAAGCCCGGCTGTGTGATCCTTTCCCCCCTGGAGGCTGTCACTGTCCCTAAGACTGCGTCTGCGGGACTTTGTCTTCCTCTGTCCTTGTACTTGTCCTTCCCTGCTCTCTGTCTTCCTCCTCGTCCTCCTCCACCTCCTCCCCTAGAGATGCTCCATGTCCTTCCCCTGCCAAGCTCCACCAGTCCTATTGTTGTCCAGGAGGGGGCAACCATGAAAGAGAGGAGATATCCTGGGTCCCCCGGAATCAATCCCCCGATCTGTCTGTGCTGGGAGCAGTTGTCATGGGCCTGGGATTGCTGGGGAAATGCAGGGAGAGATGGCCCACCTCCTCCCCACAGCCCATGTCTGCCCAGGGACTGGGATGACCTTCCCAGGGACGTGTTTCAGGGAACGCAACGCCCTCTGTTTCCCTAAGTGTTAGAGAGGTTGAATGGAGACGGGAGCATGGGAAATTGTGCAGGCGCCCTCAGCTGTTCAGGGCAGCCCTGGAAAGCATCCATCGGTGTGGTTACTGAAACACAGGATTCCTTGCCAGTGCTCCTGCTGAGGCTTGCCAGGAATGGACGGGGTCGGGGTGTGTGTAGGGCCCTGGGCAGGCCTGAGGAACGTTTGCCGTGTGGGCATGCCTAGGGAGTGGGGAGCATGGCCAGGGCTGTGAGCGGCGAGGTGGGTTTGTGAGAGGAACCGTGACTCCCTGACCCTGCTCCCAAGAGGCTCTGTGCTATGCCTCGATGCCAGCTGGTGAGAGGTAGAGTGGACCCGGGGCAGCAAGTGTGTGAAGCAGGTCCAGCAGCCCCTTCACACAGGCCCAGGGGACCGTGGCCCGCGACAGGGGTTCTCCAGGGGAGCTGCATGGGGGCGTCCCGCCCTTGGGAACACGTCCACAGGTCAGACTCGGCTGGGGTGTGAAGGCTGGCAGAAGGTACGATTTACAGGAACCTGTGTAGTGAACCCAGGGGAAGTACGCTTTCCCTTCTGCAGCTCTGGGCATCCCCTTGAAGGTACAGCAGCTTGGAGAGAACCGGGACGGTTTGGTAGTGGAGGTTATGAGGGAGAGGATTTAGACCTGTCTTCTACCTCCTGGCTCAGACCAGAGCGTAGTGTCGCGGTTCTCTTGCCCAGTAGAGTGCGGTTGGGGCCGCCAAGTCCTGAGCATGACCAGGTCTGGGCCCGTGCCAAGAAAGATGCAGAATCTCTTGTGCACCATTCCCAAAAGGCCATGAGCAAAGAGGCCGAGCTTTGACATGTGGCAGCGGCCAAGGGAGGCACGAGCAGCTTTGATGGGAAAGGAGCCGCACAAGGAGTCGAGTGGTGATGACAAACCCAGCCTACCCTAAAGGCCCGTGGACACCTCGTCTGTTCTTTTCATCCCGAAACCGTGACATGAGCAAATCATGCCTGTGCCAGAGCATCCCTTTCCTTGGTGGTTTTTGACCCACCTTCTTCATTCTCCGGAGCGGCAGGGGCAACCCCATGTTCCCGGGAGCCATGTCCCAGTGTTCCCCTCCTTGGTGCCGTTCCCTACCTGAAGAGACTTTGTCCTCACTGGTGGAGTAGTCCTCGATGCTCTCTACCAGTAGATCTGTAAGAACTGAAAGAGGAGCAATGCCATTAGGGAAGAAACCGCCTCACCCCTTCATCCCAAGTGCGTTGAGATGTCTCTGGGCCGTGCAGCATCTGCCTGACCCTTCTGCTGTGCTTTCAGAGGTTCACGGGGCTGGCGGAGCCGGAGCCCTTGGAGGAGACGGGGATTGGAGTCTCATGCCTTCTAATGAGACCAGGACGCTGCAGCAGCCACCTCAGTGTCAGTTCTGCATGCCCATGACCGCTGTCCCCTCCCAGCGCAACCATCGGAAACGCCAGTTGTTATGGGACTCTTGACGTGTGGCTAGTGGGAGTGAGCAACTGGACGTTTTCGTTCCCTTGATGATTTCTGTGTACTGCACTGAGATAAGAAATGACTGTGTACGATGGATACTAGACAGACTCTTTCCTGGATCACTCGGCACTAGACACCAACCAGGAGCGAGAGACCAGGCCTGCTCTCCTGCGTATTTTTCGGGCATCTGTGGCTGGCGTGACAGGGACGTTGATCAAGGGAAGACGTTCCCGGGCTCACACCCACCCACCAGGTGCTGCTGGAGGTCTTTGGACCCGAAGAGATGAAGGTGAAGCCCCAGTTGCTAGAATAAGTGGGGAACGGATTCCATGCAGCACTGATCTAAAGCCTACAATGTGCTGCTCTCGGGACAGAGAAGCTGCTAGAATAGATAAGGGAACCATAAAGGAACACAAGGAGCCACGACGTTTCTGAATATGAAGAAGTCAGTGGTAGGTCTCTAGAAGCTGACCTTCCAATACCTTGGATGACTCCCCTGAGCCAACAGGAGGGTGCTGGCATACAAAGAGGCAGGGGCACCTGGGAGCCGAAGATAAATGCGCCCGGAAATGCGCTCATGTTGGCATCACGATGCTTCCCAAGAGGACCGCCCAGAAAAAGCATCCTCTTCTGAAACAGCGAACAGAGTGAAAAGGCAGCCCACAGATTGGAGACACCCTTGGCAATCCTTATTTCAGAAAAGGTGTGTTCACTGACATAAAGGAAGAACAACAAAGAAAACCAACCAAACAAAAGAAGACTGTGATTTCACCAAATGAAAGAATCGAGAAAAAGACTGGAATAGTCTGTGCTGCAAAAGGGAACAAATAACTCGGTCAGTCAGACAGACGTCGTACGAAAAGATGCTCAGCATAAGGCTTCGTGAGGGCAATGCGAATACACAGGACGCCGAGCTGTGGCATTGTAGTTAGGGTGGCGAGGACCCAAACCAGGAATTCAAACCCAGGACCCATGTTGGAAGGAGGCAGAAAATTGGAGACTTTGTATGCAATTTGTGGAATGCAGACTGGTGCAACTACCCTGGAAAAGCCCGTTGAGTGTCCTCGGAGAGCAGCGAAAGGTACTCCCGTGGATCTCGCACGTGCGAGAGAGAAAAAGAGATGTTGGAAAATCAGATTCTGTTTCCAGTACATGTTTCTCATGAGAGAAAGTCTTGTTGGCTGCCAAAGAACCCTGAAACCCTGATTTGGCTCTGTTTCCATTCCCAGGCACTGAACCCCCTTGAGTTGTCTATTGGCCCAAACCTTCCGAATCTAACAAGGCCCTCTTGCATGGACAGATGGCCAGCAAAATGGGTGGTGATTGTCCTGTCACCCCTGTTGAGGTTTGAGGTTCTTTTTGGCCACGTTGCGATGCACAGAGCACCCCACCCTTCGTTCCTGCATGGAGGGGGCCCAGGTGCCGCCAGTGATCCTCAGTCCCTGAAGACCACCTCGTTCCCCCTTGGATAGGACACCTTTTGGGCCCACCTCCAAGTGCCCCAGCAAGGACCAGTGGTGGGTGTGGGGTTTCCCTGGGAGAAGGCCAGTTGCATTCTTAGACACAGTATCTGCAGGGAAATGGTAATTCTCCATGGAGAAACACGGAGTGAATTGGCCCCATCTGTTCCCTGGCCATTGCCCCTTTGTGCGCGTCATCCCCGAACGGGCTTTTGCATGCGGCTGCCCCGGATGCCGCCTGCAGAAGGGAGGAAGTGTGTCCCAGCACTCAGTGCTTGCGATGAGGTTGGGAAGACGCATCGTGGGGCCTCTGATGCAGAGACGTACGTGTGTGTGTGTGTGTGAGTGCAGTGTCAAGAGGGAGGTGCTGTGACCATTCTTGCCCGAGACCTACCTTGGCGGGAGAGCCCCATGGACGCTGACTCAGTAACAGGGACACACTTGTGTCTTTGGGGCACAGTCTAGCCCTTCCTAGTTAGCGACGGGATTTGTTTTCTGGGGGGAATTGATGTGTTGTTGCAAGGAAAGAACACCTCTTTCAATTGTAGGTGTTGAAGAGTTTTTCCATGTCACGTTCCTGACGTGACAGTGATGGGAAACGTCCCTGAGAACGTGGACACCATTAATCGCCATTTTGAGGGGACCAGACATGTTCGAGAGCGCAGCATTCACCCACCTGACACACACACACCAACCCTGAGAATCACAGCACATGGATTCCCATGGAAACAGACCACGTGCCCAGCACCCGATCCTACAGCACCTAAGAGCAGCACGGTAGCTTCCGGGGCCAGGGTCACGAGGCCTGGGTTCTCGGTCCGGAACATGACCCTTAGTCTCGTTGCAACAGGATCTGGATTGTGGGTGGCTCTCAAGATGGAGCCTGCAAGGAAGCCCCACCTTGCCCCTTGTCCAGGTTGCTCAAAAGCAATGAGTGACTCTAGAGGACAGCATACTTACCACTAAGCTCCTTTTCCAGCCGGGCCACCTGCGATTATAGAAAAGAAAACATGATGAACATCAAGTCCTGCCTTGTCCTGTGTGCACAGCTCTTTTGGTCTCTTGGTGATGGGCAGGGTCATGGGCAGTGATATGGAATCCACCTAGAGGTCGCATGCCCTGGGTCCATTAGGTGGCACGGCGGTGTCAGTATCACCCGTGAAAAAGCTCACGACCCTGTGGACGGTAACCGCACCTGCTGTTTCCTGCAGGGTCTTTGGAATGGGGCGTCCCTGGCTAAGAGTCGCTCTCTCAAGAATCTCTCCACCAAGGACATTGTACATGCCGAGATGTTCAGATCTGATTGCGAGTATCAGGGAAATAAGGGATGCTGTACCTCACCTGAAGGAAGGCTGACTTACCACCTTGGTGAACAATGGGACCTCTCCCTCTGTGCTGTCCACGTCAAGGTCATCGTACAGGCTAGCCAGGGGATCTGGGTGGATACACACAGAGAATGTCGGGACCCCTATGGGACTCTTTGGGAATCGCTCGGGGAGCTTTGCTTGGCGTGCACGTGTGGACATGTGTGTGGAGGTGGGGAGCTCATCAGTATGGACTGAGCTGCAGTGGGCCCTTCCTGGATGGAGGACGAAAGGTCCTGGAGAGGAGCAGGGATGTGAATAGAAACTCTGCCTCCTGTTGGAGCTACAGGGCCTGGAGTAGCTGTGAAATAGTCCATCTCCAAGGCACACCTACTGCCTGCCCCCAAACCTGCACCACCTAAGAGCAGCGCAGTAGTTTCCGGGGACAGGGCCATGAAGCCACGGGTCTTTCCCCAGAAAATCCCTTTCTGTTACCCTGACCACCCTTCTCAGACCCGCCAGACCTGGAATCAGGGTGGTTCTCATCGTGGCTGCGACGAAGCCCCGACCTTGGCCCTTTTCCAGGTTGTTGCAAACAAGTGAGTGACTCTAGAGTACAGAATACTTACCGCCATCCCCTTCCAGCAGGGACACCTGTGATTTCAGAATAGAAAACAGTATGAACATCAAATCAGGCTTTGTCCTGTTTGCATGGCTCTTTTGTTCCCTGGGGCACCAGAGGAAGCCACATGGGGAAGTGTGCTAGAGGCCCGTGAGCCCCAAAGTATGACAAGAGCAAAATGAGTTCTCCACAGATGTGCCTAGTCTTCCTAGAGGTCCCACGTTTCGGGTCCCACTGGACAAAATAGGTGCCAAGGAGGAATAGCTGCTACCCGTACTAAAGCTCCCTCTCCTCCAGATGGTAGGTGATCATGCTGTGGTTGTCCCAGCCCCCCTGCAATGCCTTCGGGGTTAGGTAGCATTTGGTAACAGATTCTCTGTCAAACTTCTCCCTACCCTTTCACTTGTGCATGCTGAGATTTTTTTTTTTTTTATGTAACCTTGATTTAAAAAGCCAGAAGAATTTTGTGTCTCCCCCAAAGAAAGGCCAGCGTACCACTCTGGTGTAAAACGGGGCGTCTTCCTCTGTCGTTCCTGTTGAACGTTCACCCGCCTGTCCATCCAGCCAAGCTAGGGAGAGATCCACAGAATGGTCAGTCCAATGGTGGAGCTCGGTAGGAAGAGCTCAGGGAGTTTCGCTTGGGGTGGGCGTGCCCGGGAGTGTATGGCGACGTTGGGTTGCGTGGGTATGGACTGAGCAAGCTGCTGCTGCATCGAGAGAGGTCAGGGCAAGGAGCAGGAACGGAGGGAGAAATACTGGCTCTGAACTCGAGCTACAGGGAATGGAATCAGGGTGACCTCGTCAAGCCGAAAGTGGGTAAACACTAAGACACACGGTCCGTTGTACTGACGGGCAAGCTCTTCCAACCAGCGACTGTGTCGTGGTCATTGTCAAGACCGATTCGTGGCCGCTCCCACCTATCTCTCACCTCTACTAGGAGATTGTATTTGTGCAGAAGAATGCTGTGTGGCAGGGTTGCATTCAATGCAAGCACAAGTACCCTAGAGGTTTCTATTTGTCCCTGAGTCATGCAGGGACAAAGACCCAGGATTTCTACGTACTGACATCTGACCATTCCAACAGAGTCCCCATCCACAAAGTGCTGATTCTTCCCAGTCTTCCTTTCCTGTGACATGTGGGTGTGTCCTTGGAGTCCGCGGGACCCAGTTTCCCGGGACCCACCTCCCCCAGTCAGGACCAGGCAAGTTCACGAGAGAGCGGAGGCCAGGCGAGAGAAGGGCGCTCTCTAACCTGGCCATGTAGCAGATTGTCAGGAAGTCGGATCGGGCCCCGAGCTAATGATGAAGCTTTCCTGGCTATTGCCATTTGCCAGTGAGCCTTCCCTCTGTGCGTTCAAGATGGGAGCGTTTTTGTAAGGCTGGTGGTGATGTCTGGGTCGACTAAAGTAGCTTCTGATTCCTTTGTGTTTTGACCCTGTCTTAGAAACATCCCGAGCTAGGACAGATGTGGGCCCCTTCCTTTCTCCCCATCCCTGTCTGAGGAAAGGGAATCCTGAGCAACCCTCCAGGTGGAGCTGGGGTCAGGGAGGGATGTGGTGTCCTAGGGGGGTGTGTGCAGCGGGGATGAAGGAGGTTTGGCTTTGAAACTTTGACCCGTGCCGTCAAGTCCATTCAGTGGGAGATGTCTTCTGGTGAAACTCGACGGAGTCCACACAGCCACATGCCCGGTCCCGTCGCATCGACCCACGCGAAAACAATCCCCAACCCTCAGACGCACCAAGCACACCGCCCGCATGACCTACTGGTTTCCAGGGACTGTAGCACAGGGTCCTGGTTTTCTGCAGGACACTCCGTTTGTTCAGTCCGCCCCAGCTTCCGTTCCCGGGAGGAACTCAGAAGGGGGGAAGCTCTCCAGACCAAAGGAGGAGAGAAAGCCCTACCTTGATCTTCAGCTACATCTGTCTCCCTAAAGGGAGTGATGGGGGAATAGGCATATGGGCCATATCCGGTGACCGCCTCCTGCAGCTGGAGAAAGGGAAACCCAGTGAGGATCCCAGCACCCTGTGCACACCGTGTGCACACATCTCTGTGCCCTTGGTGTGTGTCGTAAGCAAGCTAGATGGGATGCGGTCATTGAGTCTATGATCCAGAGGAGGAGGAAATGACCTCCCGAAAAGGCTCCGGCTTGTTATGTCAAAACTCCCCCGTCCATTTTCTTCAGCAACTCATTCCAAAGCCATTTCCCATAGACAGAATGACCTGGTGGAAAATGCTCACAACCATCCATTGCCTAAGCAATGATGGTGATGTTTTCTCCGTGCCCGTCTCAATCCGCTGTCCATTAATGGTATAAACACATGGCAGGCTCTCAGCACCAAGGACATTGTCTCTCCCCTCTGGCATGTCCATGCTCAGATGTTCATGGAAAGAGAAATCAAACACTGGCTGTCCCTCAGAAGCACAAAATGACTTTAGCGAGGTGACCAAACGGTTCATACATTGAAGCTTCTGCCTTCAGCTCAGGACTTGATCCTAGGGTCCTGGGATGGAGGCCCACATTGGGCACCCTGCTTGAAAGGGGAGCCTGCTTCTTCCTCTCCCTCTGCTACTCCCCCTGCTTGCGCTCTCGTGCGCACTCGGTCTGTTTGTCTGTCTCTCTCTCTCTCTCCTTCTCTTTCTGTCTTAAATAAATAAAAAGTTGAGGAACAATGAGTTTACCTGAGGCAGAGTCGGAGTTTCCTCCTCAGCCCTCAAAGTGGGTAGTAGCTCTTCCATCAGGTCATCGTGGAGAGCTAGGAGGATACAGAGGCACCGTGAGGACACTGGTGAGGCTGCTCAGGAAGTAGGCGGGGATTTTGGATGGATGAGGACAGGAGGGGAGTGTGTGCGTGGGGGAGCGTAGGAGGTACGGGCCGCACTGCTGCCGGGCCTTGTCCTGGTGCAGAGGGGAAGGGATGGGAGAGGAGCAGGGAGGAAACGCGAAGAGGGTTCTTGTCTTTCTAGCTAAAGTGAGCCCGATCAAAGCCAAATAGCCAGTCCAGTACATGGGAAGCCTAAGCTGGCTTCTGTGTGAGGACCGAGTCCCATAGCCTCTCCTGACTGACGTGCCACTAAGGCGTCCCACACTGCTGCTTTGGACATCAGCTCTGGGCCCAAGATCCCCACCTGCTGCGACTATATGCATCACGTCTCTGTAAGATTTTGCACGGCATAAAAAGAAGCCTCACTTGCCAGGCTGCATTCAACCCTCAGGAAAGGAGCCTAGTAGTTTGCTTCACTCATCCTTTCTTTGTCTTCAGAAAATGCCATGTGCAACACTGGAGAGCACGGACATCTTAGCTTCTGTAAACAGCCGGCACCGTCGATGAGTGTGATAGATTCCTTTCACTGTTCTTGAGCTGTCCTGTGTGTGTGTGTGTGTGTGTGTGTGTGTGTGTGTTTCCCCTGAAGACAGTGTCTGTCCGAACCCTCCCAGGTGTTCTGACCAGTGGAAAGTTGCTTACACAGAGGAGTCTTGTTGGAGTGTGTGTTGATAGGCTGTCGGTCTGCTTTGCAGGAGATTTGCTCCGGGGATGTTGCGTCCAAAGCTTCCACCCAAGCTTGACCTTGCTTTCCTATTGGCTAGTGGTATTTGAGTGTGTGCTTAGAGAATCTGAACCTTCCTGAGGCTTAGGGAAATCTTATCAAGTACAGTCAGTTCCCTCCGTGATGCTTTTCTGCCATTGGTTGGTCGTGTGTACACACTGAGACCGGCTATGACTGATGTTGCCCTGTTCTGTCCTCCACGGGTCCACACGCTTTCCAGCCATGTGGGCTTGAGCACGAGGATGTGGCTTTTCTCTGTGCACTTGACTCCAGGGACCAGGCTGTAATCTTTAACGTGGGCTTCTAAGCTTGCCCTGGCTTCTGTGTCCATGGAAGCCACTGTGTCATGTTGGGTCCTGTGGGGGACCATCATAGAATCTAGGTATTTGGCTGTGTGCACAGATGCTTATGGCCCTTTGCTAGCTAGCACCCATGGTACATCATGACCCCCTGGCTGAGGGACTAACACAGGTGGGTAGGCCAGAGCAACTTTCAGATTGGAACCTGAGCTCCAATCTTGGCTTTCCAAGTAGGAGGTCAAGGGTTTGGTCCCTTCATCTCTGCACCATGCCCGTCTCAGGAAATCAAAGGGAAATGTCCTCCAGGTACAGCTGTGGTGGGTAGGGGAAGGAGTATGTAAAGTGTGCCAGGGTGATGAGAGTGTTTTGGAAGGGGGACACTGTGATTGTGGTGGAAGTGTGAGAAAGATCTCCTGGGAAAGGCACACAATCATGTTCCCAAGCATAACGCATGGGGACACATACACACACCTGCACACCCCCACGCACACCCCCACGCACACAGGGCCTTCATCCGACGTGCACACAGATCAGCCCTTCCCTATGTACGAGTTCTTCCAGGCCCTGTTCGACGTGGTGACCGTGCCTCACCGGACAGTCTCGGTCAGTATCCCCCAACCCCCGTTCCTTGTTGGAACCCAGAATCAGGGGGCAGGCTTCTTTGTACTCTAGATTTCCTCCCAGAGCCCGATGGTCTTAAATACGTACAGCTGTCCTTGCTCCCAGCGTCTACCTGCGATTGGGGAAAAGGAAACACAGTGAGGATCCCAGCATCCTGTCCGCTGTTGGGCCAGCTCTTTGGTTTGGGGAGGACTTCAGGCAGTTAATTGGATGAGGTCCCGTGGTTGAGTCCATGTCCCCCCACCCGAGTTCAGGAGGACCGTTTGAATGACGCTGGAGCATCATTCAATCTCCGAAGTCCATTCTGATCAACAGACAGAACGTTCTCTTTCAAGGAGAAACCTTTTCTGCTGAAGAAGGTGTTTGATCCCATGGAGTTTGTAACTGAGGCTGTCCTGTGTCATCACCCTTTTTGGGTCCACTGTGCGTAAGAGGTCAGACCCAGCATTCTTCTATGAGGGGAGGCTGCTGCGCCCTTCCCCTGGGAGGTAAAGTGCCCGATGTTCATCAAACTCCACTGATGGAAGAAATCAAGGAAGCACCATTTATGTCTCTGAGAAAGAGAGGTGAGCTTACCTCAGGGAGAGTTGGGGGACCTTCCTTTTTCCAGCCCCTAGGAAGGTCCTTGGACTGTCCCTCCACCCGGTCTAGGAAAACAGAGAGGAGCTGTCAGGACATTGGCTGCGCTACTCAGGAATGACTTGGGGAGTTAAGTCTGCTGGATGTGGATGCGGGGCCAGAGGGAATGGACGTGAAGGGTGACCAAGCAAGGCCTAACTTGCCAGTGGGCCAACAGTGTTGGACACAGTGGTAGAGACAGTACACAGTGCTGTACACAAAACACAGAGGAGGGGAGCAGGATGGAAAAGGGAAATGGGGCCTTGGCTTTCTAACGGAGGGGATGTCATCAGTGGGAACTCTCAGCGTCTGTCTGGGAAACACTCAAGGCACCCTGGGTTTCAGGGCGCAGTCCCCTGAGCCTTCCTGCCCACTGTGAAGCCAAGCCAGCTTGCCACTTCTTCAGCTGGTCATGGGGCCTGTTCAGCTGTCTCCCCTGCACCTCTGCTGTGTGACCCTATCGCTCCTCTGTCGTGCCTTGGAGTAGTGGGTTTTTCGGTGATGGAATCTAAGTACTGGGGACGGTTGTATTTGTTAGTACGCGTCCGTTCGGTGACAGTGCTGACATCCGTGATGCTTTGTAGACCGCACTGCCATCTACGGGGAGAACGTTGCCATCCTATCTCATGGCACCTCTGTACCCGTGACGACATGACCGGCCCTCCCCGTTTCCTCCCTGCACCGTCCCTTCCACTTTCTGGGTCTCCGAATGTCCCTACTGGAGTGTCCTCAAAGCCTGGGATCGTGTCATGTACCTCTTTCCTTGTGTGCTTGCTTTCAAAATGCGTGTTAGGTTTCCAGGGCCCATCTGTTTCGTAAAATATTGGAAACCTTTGTTTCTTCTTGCGCCTGAATTGCACTCCATGATGTGTATGGATGCCATTGAATGTGTTCTTTCCTCCTGTGATGGATTTGGGGGCAGTGCTTGTCTGGGGCTATTGGGAACCCAGCTGTGTGAGACATTAGTGCGCAGATTTCTGTGTTTCCAGAATGAGAAGACGTCACCGAATGCATTGGCCCCATTTGTAGAACGGTAACCACGTGGAATGTACTGGGTACTTGAGTTCCCCAAATGTGGCTAGGTCGTTTTGTTCCATTGAAGATACGTAGCACACCCATGTAAGATGTGGCTAATGGGCGGAAGTGAAGGGGGGACATCGTGAAACCTCCTGTCATATTCTGGCCCATTTTTCTGTTCAGCGGAAAGCATAGTCTCTTCCTTCCTACACATCTAAGAACCATGTTTCCTGGGGAGACCTGTAGGGACCTGTGTGTTCCAGAACGACCTAAGATCTATCCCTTCAGCTAGTAGACACTTTTTTCCTGTGCCCCTTGGGTCCAGTTTGAATGAGGATCTCATCGTGACTTGTGGACTTAAAAGGGGACGGACGGACGGCATAGAGGACAATGGCTACCAGTGAAATCGGAGGACAATGTGTCTCAGCAGTTTTAAAGGCTTCGGTTATGTATGTGCTAGTGAACGACAGAATGCGTCTCCAATCTACGTAATGAGTCAATCCCCAAGGTACCTTCCTTGGTGTCCTTGATGATGTACACCTCATCATGGAAGGAGAACCGGACTCTCTTCTTGGGTCCTCGTGGAGGGAGGGGTGTGGGTGGGGGCGTCTCCACATCCTCGAGGAGACACTCCCCACAGATCTCTGGGAGACGCACAGAAATAGAGAACAGTGTCGGCACCTTGTCATCAGGAGCCCATAGGGGGATTGGACATCCTTTCCTTCTGGTCCATCCGTCTCCTGCCCCTACTCGCCAGGTGCCCAGCAGGCATTCCTCCCTCCAGGTGGGACTTAGGAAGAGGTCACCATGTGCTGTGCTCTGAATTCAGCCCCCTCCCACACCCACAGGTTCTGTGGGCAACGGCTTGTATGGAGCAGAGACAGGACAGAAACGCAACAGAGTGCCGTGAGCACGCGTGACGGCCTCAGTCACAGCCATTGAGCAGCCACACCTACCCGAGAGTGTTCCCCAGAACCCTCTGTGCCCGCTTCCTTGCCCTCCGGCCTAGACGTTAGTGTGCCGCCACGGTGTCCCTAGTGATTGAGTCCAAGGAGCACCTGGGACCTAGGGGAGTATGGGATGCTGCCCAGCCGCTCGGCAGGTGTTGAGGAAGGGACCGCCTAGGGACTCAGCTAGATGGCTGGCTGTGGTTGAAGCCACAGTGGAGGACAGTGGAGGGCCCTGATGAAGGATTGATCTGGGACAGGAATGTTGTCGTTTCCCTGTGGCCGGAGATCCCCCAGCCCCTGACACCAACCCACGGCCCCTGAGGAAAGGTCCTGAAGCCCTGAACCAAGAGCTGCCCTCACAATCTGAAATTCCTCTGTGCCAGTGTTTCTGTAGGGGAGAGCGAGGGCCACGAGACCAGCCTCAGTCCTCACTCACATCTGTGTTTGGGGCCCTGACATCAACTATGTGGCGGTTTCTGCCCAGTGGGGCCCTAGTGAAGGACCAGGAACGGGTAGCATGGGCCACGTTCCCTCACCTCTCTGCAAGGTCAGCCCAGTCGCCAAGGCTGTCCTGAAGGCCAGTTGCAGCCCACGGCTCCTGGGGTTCTGCTTGGCTCCCAAGGTGATTCAGACTCCCAACGGTCACATAGGACCCCGTCGAGAACTTGCTTGCCTTCCGCTCCCAAAGGTTACACTTTGACCCCACCAAGAACACGCTTGCCTTGAGCTCGCCAGTCCCGAGGAGCAGTCGATGGTACGAACGAACATGGAGGTGGCCATGTGGGCTGGCCATGTGGGGTGGTTGGTTTCAGGAAGGAGACGGATGATGCTGAGGGGCCCGCTCTTGCCATGCGGACTGCTCTGAGGAGCCTGGATGGAAGTGAGGCTACCCTGGCTGGCGTGAGTCCCTCCCTACTCTCTCATTTTTGCCAGCATCCCCTGTCTACTCTCAGGTCTCTTGATCCCCTCTGGAGACTGTAGGTTAAGCGGACAGTCTCCTGTCTCCCTCCCTAGGCCGGGCCTGGAGAACCCAGCCCCAGCAGTACCTTTGAGACCAGCAGACAGTCCACTGTGCAACTGCCGTGTGTTCTGTCCACCCACCCGGTGGCACAGCCCGTTCCCGTGCACTCCCCGGCATCAAGCAGACGGCCCGTGAAACCCTGCACATCAACCCATGAGACCACCCCGCTATCTTCCAGGGTCTCTCTCCTTCTAAAAACAGCTGCATTTCGACCGCTGACCCTTCCTCTCCGATTTTGTCGTGTCCATCGGGAAGAGGTGACCGGCAATTCCTCCCCCTCAAATGTGGTGCCTGGGTCGCACCCAGGTTCTCCTGATCCGGGGACAGCAGTGTGGCGTGTGACCTGTGTGTTGTCCCTTTAGGACTGTGTCCGAAATGGGTATTCAGAAAGAGTACGGTTTTCTGAACGTAGAAGTACTTTAAGGATGGCAGCTTCCCCACGAAATCCTAACGAAATCACCCAGACAAACGAACAAGCACAGGCATCGAACCGGGTGGAGGAATCAGAGGGTGGAGCGGAAAAGCCAAAGGGAAGAAGCCTGTCTCTGTGAAAGGGAGGCAACCAGCTCGAGAGAAGAGAATTGAGAAAATCGATAGGCACATACCCGTACAACAGCAGTTAAGATTCCCCATCGTGGGGACCTCTACAGCCGCTCACCAAACCGCCACGGCCTCGGCTCACAGAGTGACAGTTGAAACGGAAGGATGGATGCGTGTCATCAGGTCACCGTGGCGATGGCTCATGACAGAACTCTGAGGGTGAAGGCATCCCTGCACACTGTGGGGTCATGGAGGGAAGTGGGTTGGAGAGGAGTCGTTAGATGATAGGCATTGAGAAAGGCACTTGTTGTGGTCAGCACTGAGTGGTGGAGAGAAGTGATGAGTCCCCGAGTTGTACTGCAGAACGCAATACTGCGCTGTATGTTAACTACCTGCATTTTTGGACATTCAGAAAAGGAGACTCCTGAGGGCACCTAGGAGACTGAAATGTTCATTTCACTATCTGCTACTCTGGAAAACTCCTCTGTTTATACGAGATTGTTTCACAAAGTCTCTCCAGGAGTTCTTGGGTGGCTCAGTGGGTTAAGTCATAGATAGTTTAATTAAGTCAAAGATAGTTTCTTATTTAATGACCTTTTGAAAGTTGTAAGAAACCAACATTAAACATTTATTTTTTTATCTTGGCTTCGACACCCCCATCTCTTTTTTCCAGAGTTTCTTGGATTTTCTGACCTCAGGGGATTAATAGTGTTCACAGGAAAACAGAATAACAATGTGGCTTGAGATTTTTAATTTTTAGTTTTTCCCACATCAGTTCTGAAAAGGCCATAGTGTTTCCTCCTTTAGGTTACTGGTAAATGTTCAACTCATCTTCTCATGTTTTTAATTTTTCTGTGTCACAGAACCTAAATTGATGATAAATCCAGAAGGAACAATTGTTTACATTCACTCAGTGAAGAGTATCATGTCTAAGCTCAACATCTATCGGAGCCACACATGGACATGTAAGTATCTTGTATGTGGCGCTGTGTAGGCAGGTAAATCCAGGAACTACAAGGCAGGCCAAGTCTCTTCTAACTTCCTTCTTCCTTCCTTCTTCCTCAGCTCTCCCTCCTCGACTCAGAGCAGAAAAGGAACACATCCCAGGTGAGCTTTTTGTTTGTTTATTTCCACTTTGTTTTATTTATTTATTTATTCATTTATTTGGGGGGGGGGTCTGTGACAGGGTTTTATTTTTTTATTTACTTTTAAAAAATTTTTTCAATTTATTTATGTTCAGCAAAACAGTATTCATTATTTTTCCACCACACCCAGTGCTCCATGCAATCCGTGCCCTCTATAATACCCACCACCTGGTACCCCAACCTCCCACCACCCCCGCGACTTCAAACCCCTCAGATTGTTTTTCAGAGTCCATAGTCTCTCATGATCCATCTCCTCTTCCAATTTACCCCAACTCCCTTCTCCTCTCTAACACCCCTTTTCCTCCATGATATTTGTTATGCTCCACAAATAAGTGAAACCATATGATAGTTGACTCTCTCTGCTTGACTTTTTTCACTCAGCATAATCTCTTCTAGTCCCGTCCATGCTGCTACAAAAGTTGGGTATTCATCCTTTCTGATGGAGGCATAATACTCCATAGTGTATATGGACCACATCTTTTTTATCCATTCATCCGTTGAGGGGCATCTTGGTTCTTTCCACAGCTTGGCGACCGTGGCCCTTGCTGCTATAAACATTGGGGTACAGATGGCCCTTCTTTTCACGACATCTGTATCCTTGGAGTAAATACCCAGGAGTGCAATTGCAGGGTCATAGGGAAGTTCTATTTTTAATTTCATGAGGAATCTCCACACTGTTCTCCAAAGAGGCTGCACCAACTTGCATTCCCACCAACAGTGGAAGAGGGTTCGTTCCCCTTTCTCCACATCCTCTCCAACACATGTTGTTTCCTGTTTTGTTAATTTTGGCTATTCTAACTGGTGTAAGGTGATATCTCAAGGGGGTTTTAATTTGGATCTCCCTGAGGGCTAATGATGATGAACATTTTTTCATGTGTCTGATAGCCATTTGTATGTCTTGATTGGAGAAGTGTCTGTTCATATCTTCTTCCCATTTTTTGATATGTTTGCCTGTTTCGCGTGTGTTGAGTTTGAGGAGTTCATTATAGATCCTGGATATCAACCTTTTGTCTGTACTGTCATTTGCAAATATCTTCTCCCATTCCGTGGGTTGCCTCTTTGTTTTTTTGACTGTTTCCTTTGCTGTGCAGAAGCTTTTGATTTTGATGAAGTCCCAAAAGTTTATTTTCGCTTTAGTTTCCTTTGCCTTTGGAGACATATCTTGAAAGAAGTTGCTGTGGCTGATACCGAAGAGATTACTGCCTATGTTCTCCTCTAGGATTCTGATGGATTCCTGTTTCACGTTGAGGTCTTTTATCCATTTTGAGTTTATCTTTGTGTACGGTGTAAGAGAATGGTCGCATTTTATTCTTCTACATATAGCTGTCCAGTTTTCCCAGCACCATTTATTGAAGAGACTGTCTTTTTCCCACTGTGTTTTGTCGAAGATTAATTGACCATAGAATTGAGGGTCCATAGCTGGGCACTCTACTCTGTTCCACAGTCTATGTGTCTGTTTTTATGCCAGTACCATGCAGCCTTCCCGTTGAGATCAGGAACAAGACAAGGATGCCCACTTTCACCACTCCTGTTCAACATAGTATTAGAAGTCCTAGCAACAGCAATCAGACAACAAAGAGAAATAAAAGGTGTCCAAATTGGTCATGAAGAAGTCAAACTCTCTCTCTTCGCAGATGACATGATTCTTTATATGGAAAACCCAAAAGACTCCACCCCCAAACTACTAGAACTCATAGAGCCATTCAGCAATGTGTCAGGATACAAAGTCAATGTGCAGAAATCAGTGGCTTTCTTATACACTAACAATGAAAATACAGAAAGGGAAATTAGAGAATCGATTCCATTTACGATGGCCCCAAGAACCATAAGATACCTGGGAATAAACCTAACCAAAGAGGTAAAGGATCTGTACTCGAGGAACTACAGAACACTCATGAAAGAAATTGAAGAAGACACACAATGATGGAAGACCATTGCCATGCTCTTGGATCGGAAGAATAAACATTGTTAAAATGTCTATACTGCCTAGAGCAATATATACTTTTAATGCCATTCCGATCAAAATTCCACTGGTATTCTTCAAAGAGCTGGAGCAACGAATCCTAAAATTTGTATGGAATCAGAAGAGACCCCGAATCGCTAAGGAAATGTTGAAAAACAAAAATAAAGCTGGGGGCATCACGTTACCTGATTCCACTTTGTTTTAAAATGAGTTTTCTAAAATTTGAAAGGATTCATATTTTTAAAACAAAAAAAATAGAGGGGCTCCTGGGTGGCTCAGTGGGTTAAAGCCCCTGCCTTTGGCTCAGGTCATGATCCCAGGGTCCTGGGATAGAGCTCCACATCGAGCTCTCTGCTCAGCAGGGAGCCTGCTTCCCTCTCTCTCTGTGCCTGCCTCTCTGCCTACTTGTGATCTCTGTCTGTCAAATGAATAAATAAAATCTTAAAAATAAAACCGAAAAGATAGAAATAGGCAAGAATTACTTGAAGGGAGGTGTATCAAGTATATCAAGCAAATTCAAAGAACAGTTGGTAGAATGAGAAGCAGGACTCTTAATTTCACAGAGTTGTGCAAGTTGTAAAACTTCCTTTGATTTTCCTAATAACAACACTAAAATAGCCTATAATCATATCTGGTAGACACAGCATTGTACTAGAAGTGTATGGATGCTTTTCAGGGGACCGAACAATGAGGCCTGAGTGGACAGCTCTCTCATGGTCCTGCTTGATCCAGGAATAGGACTTTGAAGATCTGGTGGAATGGAGGGACCACGTGTCCTCCAGATGACTCTCCCTAAGTGTTTGTGTCCGCTTGTTCACATCTCTAGCTTGAATAGCCGCCTGTTCCGGCTTTGGTTTCTGCATTTCTCATTCATATTTCAACTTCATGAATGCATTTTTGCTTCTTCGACATTCAGCTGAGTCAGCTCTGGAAAAAGCTACCAAATTGTAGTCAAATCCAGTTTTTGGCTTTAGTCTTACTTGACCATCCTGCAGCATAACCCTCAGTCTCTGTTGTTTCTGAAACCTGCCTGCTAGCTTTCCTTTCTTAACTCTGATACATCCCCTTACTGTTCCTCACAAAGTTGTCTTTCCCTTTTGCCCCAGACGTTGCCTCTCCTTGGGTTTGTTGCCCAACCATCCTGGCTCACTGCTTTTCTTCAGTCTGTGTTTTTTCCTGACTGGTCTTCACTCTCTCTCTCTCTCTCTCTCTTTTTAATAAAATACTTCTGAATTAGTAATAACATGGTTAAAGGTTAAGTGATGTTCCCTCTAGGAAGGGTGACATTTTTCATCTCAACTGAGACACTTCCACTGAGAATGAAAGTGGTTCCATAAAGTTATAATGGGACAACTGGCTATATCGGGACAGTCCCAGACAAACTGGAGTTATGGTCCTCCTGCTGTAGATATCTGTCTGTTTTGTTTGTCCTACCAGTGCTGCTTTTTTCAGGTAAAAGATACTCTTGTATGCCCCCTACTGTTATTTAGAAGGGAATCCATCATCTTTAGGGCTTTCCGAACTTAGATGCAGCTGTACACCGCTGGCATCCTGTTAAAATGCAGATATTGATTTAGTGGATCTGGTGGGGGCCCTGGGTTTTGCATTTCTAAAACGCCCCCAGGTGAAGCAGACTCTGCTGCTCAGGGAGCCACACTTTGAGTAAGGAGTTTATACATGATTTTCTGTTCCTTCTTTGCTTTTTTGTCACTTCTTAAAAGCCTGTCCCAGACATCTGTATCTAAACAGAACATGTATTGTTTCTTTGTTATAGCTGACAGTAATTCAAGCATGGACGTTCCATAGTTAGTTAACTGGTTATTATTAGTTATGCACTATTTCAAACCTTTTGCTATTACAAACCATGTTCTAGTGAATGACCTTGTACGTATAGGTTTTTTCTATCTGATAAATTCCTAGAAGTGCGCTGCCAGGTCAACGGGTGCATAGAATTGATAACTCGATCATTCAGGATTGTGGTACCATTTTGTGTCACTCCCATCGACACCGCATCCGTGCTTGTTTGTCCACAGCTTCACCCGTAGAACATGTGGTTCAACTTCTGGAATTTGGGCCGTGGAAAGAGAAACATGGTATTTTATGAAGTTTATCTCTGCAAGCTTCTTAACTATGAGTGAGGTTAAGTATTTTTTCATGTATCTGAAAGGTGTATTTACGTTTCTGTGAACCCTCTTCATATCTTTTGCCCATTTTGCTCTTAGGTTTGTGGCTTTTTTTGTTTTTCTTCTTCTTCAGTGTCTAGCTCTTTATAGATTAGGGATACTAGTGCTTGTCCATTTTATGGGTTGCAAACTCTTATTTTATGGGATGTGATTTGTCTTTTGATAGTTGACGCTGGTGTTTTCTCCCCCATGCAGGTATTTTGTTTCAGAATGCGACC